>NC_136591.1:6544460-6869460 GCF_910589615.1 Taurulus bubalis
ACTGACATTATTCACCAACGGCTACCGGTCAGACCAGACCAAGTAAGGAAGCAGCAAAAGTGCACTGTATTGCTCGTGAATTTTACTTTTAAGAGAATAATTGATGTCCTTGTTTATTTTTACATTTTTACATAGTCCCCCACCATGAAGTTAAGTTTCAGTGCCTGTCCAGATATTAGAAGTTTCCTTCAAATTATGCAATATTTGGGGTCACTTTCCTTATGTACCCAAAATTCGCCAATACGTCTGTCCTCTATCGGATTACTACTGTAGAGCCATGCATTTGCAAACTGATAACATTTAACAAATTGGCTATTGTTTGTAGAGTCAGAAAAATAAATGGATTATTGCCTGCAATGTTAGTGATTGGTTTGTGAACAATCAGCACCACTCCAACCCCATTTAACAGCGCTAATGACTCTACAAGCTAAGACAGCACTACCGAGAAATCGTTTATAAGTCCAGAGATAAGACACTCTGCATTCGGCTTTCACACATGGATGGATGGACGGAGATGTGGCGGTGTCAGAAGCCTCCGCTTGTGTTTCAGAGAGCAGTTAACTCAAAAACAAAGTTGTGTTTATCCAACGCCAAACCAAGCAGACGTAAAAAGATCACAGCACCTGAAGGCCAGCGTTTCAAGCAAACATCCCTTCAGAGTCAACATCCGAGAGAAGAAAAAAAGAACATCAATAATGCAGCGAAAGAGGTATTGGCATGGAGAGAGGAGTGCAAAGATCTAACTGTTAGTTTGTGCTTTTACTTCATGATGAATCAGATATTTTCCGTGAGAGGACAGCCTATTCTGTCCATTTGAGGACAACTAAGACTGTGTGTGTGTGTGTGTGTGTGTGTGTGTGCCCTCACACACACAGTCTTATTAAAAGCTTTGTTTATATTTGCGCGAGCCTCCACAGACAACGCACATCGGCGTTTATGCCTCGAAACACCAGAGGGTGTACAAACTAATTAAACCGTGAAGACGCACGAAGACAGCGAATGTTTCCGCCATAATGCCCGAAACGAACCTCCACAATGCTGAGGAGGGGAACTGTAAATGCATCTCATATTCATGGGCTACTTATTTGCCTTCATCCAAGCCCTGTAAAGAAACAAGTCAAGTATTAGATGCACTATAAAGAAACAGAGGTTGCATTTCCTTGAATAATATGCAACAAAATCCTCAGGCACGTTAAGAGTGCTTTTATTAGAAGAAGAAGACAAAACTCAGAATGCTGAGTGATCACCTGGTGTCACAGACCACTTGAGAAGCCTTCGCACTCGACTTGCGAGCAGCGATGACGTCATCGCCTGTGTAAACCCGGCTTCAAGAGGCCGAGCTCTGAGCTGATTTCTATCAACGAGCATGATGATCTCGACGGAAAAAGCTGGAGAAGGCATTGTCTTTCATGACTGTCTGTCTGCGATTTACATAGCCAATGAGCATGAAGTTCATGAAAATATACCTAATTTTGGATTTCACAAAGTCACCGTGCCATCTGCTTTTGTGTTCTGCAACAAACACACACACACACACACACACACACACAAACAACCCCCCTCCTCTTCCTCGCACCCCCTGTCGCTTGTGACTCCAAAGTTTCCACTGTATTCGTCTCATGAATATGCTAATTGCACAATCCTCTGCCAACTTTGTGTGATGTTTCTGAAGGAACAGATATAGTAAAAAACGAAGTGTCTACAACTGTCTGTTAAAAGAAAAAGGATGTGATAAGCATAGGAGACGAGGATGTCAGTTTCGCTCTATTCACCCTTGCGCTGCCTCGCTGTATGGCTCTTTCTGACTTTTTCTTTGTTTTTTCTGTCTCCATCGGCTTTCAAACTGCAAAGCGACAAACATCTCGTTGCTTACTGTGGCATTTAAAAAAAATACTTCTCTTCTGACCCGACTTTGCTGAGAGAGAACAAAATTATTACAGCAGCCGAAGAATCTTAATCTTTATCTGAAACTGTGCAGGTAGCGGTTATGCATGCGAGTGTGTGTGAGTGCGTTTGGTCGAGAGAGAGAGAGAGAGAGAGAGAGAGAGAGAGAGAGAGAGAGACTAACTCTGGTATTTAAAGTCATTACCAATCCAATCTTTCTGACAGGACGGACCGTTGTCTTGGCGACGGGAGAGATCGTAACTTCACTTCCGTTCCAAATGGTTTGCCAGAAAATGTCATGTCCATCATTTCCCACCATGGGATGGTTAAGTATTTCTTTTGTGAAATATTGCCTTTCTAACTAACTGAAAACCTCAGACAATAATATTCTTAAAAGAACCACACATAATTTCACAAATTAAGTCAATTGCTGTCATAAATTGCTTGAAAACTGTAATCTGATTGATTATCGAGGCATTTTGGCACTTTTTTTCCCCATGATAGTGTGAGATTGTGAACAACAAATAAATTATAGACTTCAACGCTCACGTGGGCAATGACAGAGAAACCTGGCGGGGCGTGATTGGGAGGAACGGCTTGCCCGATCTGAACCCGAATGGTGTTTTGTTGTTGGACTTCTGTGCTAGCCACAGTTTGTCTATAACGAACACCATGTTCGAGCATAAGATGGCTCATAAGTCTACCCGGTACCAGAACACCTTAGGCCGGAGATCAATGATCGACTTTGTAGTCGTATCATCTGATCTGCGGCCGTATGTCTTGGACACTCGGGTGAAGAGAGGAGCAGAGCTGTCAACTGATCACCACCTGGTGGTGAGTTGGATCAGATGGCGGGGGAGTCGGCTAGAAAGACCTGGCAAGCCCAAACGTGTAGTGAGGGTGAACTGGGAACGTCTGGCGGAGGATCCTGTCCGGGAGGTCTTCAACTACCACCTCCGGAAGAACTTCTCACAAATCCCGAGGGAGGCTGGGGACATGGAACCCAAGTGGACCATGTTCAAAGCCTCTATTGTGGACGTGGCTGCTCGGAGCTGTGGCCGGAAGGTCATCGGTGCCTGTCGTGGCGGCAACCCGAGAACCCGGTGGTGGACACCGGGGGTGAGGGAAGCCGTCAAACTGAAGAAGGAGGTCTTTCGGGCCTGGCTGGTCCAGGGGTCTCCTGAAGCAGCTGACGGGTACCGGCAGGCCAGAAGGGCTGCAGCTGCGCCGGAAAACTTTGGGGTGGTTTCTCCCATATCCCTGGCAGAGGTCGCTAAGGTAGTCAAAAAGCTCCTTGGTGGCAAGGCGCCAGGGGTGGACGAGATCCGCCCTGAGATGCTGAAAGCGCTGGACATTGTTGGGCTGTCTTGGTTGACACGCCTTTTCAGTGTCGCATGGGGGTCGGGAACAGTGCCCATGGACTGGCAGACCGGGGTGGTGGTTCCCATCTTCAAGAAGGGGGACCGGAGAGTGTGCTCAAACTATCGTGGCATCACACTGCTCAGCCTCCCGGGAAAAGCTTATGCCAGGGTGCTGGAAAGGAGGCTCCGACCGCTTGTCGAACCTCAGATTCAAGACGAGCAGTGCGGATTCCGTCCCGGTCGTGGAACAGTGGACCAGCTCTTTACCCTTGGAAGACTACTGGAGGGGTCCTGGGAGTTTGCCCAACCAGTCTACATGTGCTTTGTGGACTTGGAGAAGGCTTTCGACCGGGTCCCTCGGGGGTTTTTGTGGGGGTTGCTGCGGGAGTATGGGGTGGCGGACCCGTTGGCACGGGCTATCCGGTCTCTGTACGCCTGCAGTAGGAGCTGTGTCCGTATCCTCAGTAATAAGTCAGACACGTTCCCGGTGGGTGCTGGCCTCCGCCAGGGCTGCCCTTTATCACCGGTCCTGTTCGTGACCTTCATGGACAGGATATCTAGGCGCAGCCAGGGGGCGGAGAGGATCCGGTTCGGGAGTCTCGGGATCGCCTCTCTGCTGTTCGCGGATGATGTGGTCCTGTTTGCCTCCTCGGACTGTGACCTCCAGCATTCACTGGGGCGTTTTGCAGCCGAGTGTGAAGCGGCAGGGATGAGATTTAGCGCCTCCAAATCTGAGGCCATGGTGCTCTGCCGGAAACCGGTGGATTGCTCCCTCCAGGTGGGGACAAACTACCTACCCCAAGCGAAGGAGTTCAAGTATCTCGGGGTCTTGTTCACGAGTGAGGGTAAGGTGGAGCGGGAGATCGACAGACGGATCGGTGCGGCTGCAGCTGTAAAACAGGCGCTGTACCGGTCCGTCCTGGTGAAGAGGGAGCTGAGCCGGAAGGCGAAGCTCTCCATTTACTGGTCGGTCCAACCCTCACCTATGGTCACGAACTCTGGGTCGTGACCGAAAGAACGAGATCTCGGATACAAGCGGCCGAAATGAGCTTCCTCCGCAGGGTGGCCGGGCTCACCCTTAGAGATAGGGTAAGGAGCTTGGACATCAGGGGGGAGCTTGGAGTCCAGTCGCTGCTCCTTCGTGTCGAAAGGAGTCAGCTGAGGTGGTTCGGGCATCTAGTCAGGATGCCTCCTGGACGCCTCCCATTAGAGGTTTTACAGGCACGCCCAACTGGTAGGAGACCCCGGGGAAGACCAAGGACACGCTGGAGGGATTATATCTCCCGGCTGGCCTTGGAACGCCTCGGGATCCCCCAGAATGAGCTGGAAAGTGTTGCGGGTGAGAGGGAAGCCTGGGTCGGCCTGCTGAACCTGCTGCCACCGCGACCCGACCCCGAATAAGCGGCTGATAATGGATGGATGGATGGAAATAAATTATACCTGTTAGGCACAAAGTGCTTATTGTTTTGTTTTTCTATTTAATTTTACATCAGATGGAATGCGAGACACTTTTGTACAGATGAATGGACTTAGACATCCATGGTCCCCAGAAGATTTTCCTATCGCGCCTCCAAACGCTTCATATTTGTGTTTTTGAGTAAAACGTCTTGACCTCTATCAAATGTATTACTATGCAATCTTGGGTAGATGTGGGTTTATAAAGGTAAAAATGTAAGAGGACCCAAGATGAATAACATCAAAAGGAAAGCAGTAAAAATATTTAGCTGTTCAATAAAATGGTGTTTCTTTTTCATTTCTCTTGTATATTACTGGATAACGTTGCCTTGGAAAAACCATTGAAATAAAACAAAGATTAAAAAAACATGAGGTCACAAAAAGCATTTCTTTGTCTCGATTGTCCTAAAACATCAGAATTATTAATAGATTTAATTTTCACGTTGGCACAAGCAGCATTTGGATCCTTTCTCCTTGAAATGTCGGACTTTCCGACATTTTTTAATTTCCTCTCAACTCCAAGGACAAAAGTCATGAAAAAAA
Organism: Taurulus bubalis; assembly: GCF_910589615.1. Lineage (NCBI taxonomy): Eukaryota > Metazoa > Chordata > Actinopteri > Perciformes > Cottidae > Taurulus > Taurulus bubalis. The sequence goes on from NC_136591.1 coordinate 6,549,704, forward strand.
TCCCATCGTGGATCCAGGAGGCAAATTGCTCCAGGACCCCGGGACCCCAGGACCCCTCATCGCTCAACCAACCGGTTTCTGAGGAGTTGTCTTAATATTGGTCGGCACACCCAAAAGAACAGATGGCCACATAGGGCTGAGGAGACGGAAGGAGAGGGATTAGAGGGGGCCAAAAGGTGCAGAGCTACTACATATGTTTGACAAATGTAATTTCAGATACAGTTATCTCTTTTGGGTTTGAATTGTGAACGACTATGAAGGATTTGGAAGACTGATGGGAGGACAGAAGAGGTGATGATGACAGGAAAAGGCCTGAAAGTGAAAGAATATCTCAAACCAGATATGCCCAAAGATAGAAAGCGTGTAGTCATTTCAGTACAATAATGACTTCAGTGTAAATGTGGAATAGCTGCAGTGAGTTTCACTCAATTTGAATGTAACTATTATTCATCTATTTGGGGATTTGTTGCAGAAGTTGCTTCCTCACGCAGCATTGAATGCCTTTGGGTCCCTGTAAGATATTCCACCAGGAAACCGGCTTTATCAAATAAAAACTGCACGTCGCCGAATTGCACGCATCCTTCTTCCTTCTTTGTTTGTAGTGCAGAATTTCCTTAGCGGGTGGGATACCACGATCTTCTACACAAGCAGACGTGCAATGGGGGGAACAATAGTGCTTGATTTACAATCAAGCAGCTGCGTCCATTGCCAGCTGTTCCACACACACAGCAATGGCACCGCGGCCCAGCCGCTCGCCGCAGGAGTCTGCAACCAGCCGCCAGAGACGACGCTAGCGGAAGCCAACCGTGGTATGTGCCTCCACCAGCTAAATTGGGCCAATTAGCTTGTACGCCAACAGTGCTCCCTGCATAGCTTTTTTTTTTTTTTTTTGAGGAAATGTGGAACTCCTCTCTCAGTGACGTAATTGGTAAAATTCGCTAAATGCTCCAAGTATGCAAGATGAACAGGTTGATTAAACTCATCAAGTCATCAATGTGGCAATTTAACAGTCTTATTGTGCACTGGCTGAATGGCCCCAATTACAGAATTACATATTTACTCAAAAAGTTAAGACTCGGATTGTGTCTCCAACTGCACTGCTGCAGATTCGCCCAATGTCCTCGCTAAACTTTTTTATCGACATTGCACAAACACCCATTTCAGTATGCATCGAAAAAAAGCAGGCCTCTCTCACTTCCAGTGAATCACCCTCATCCCTCGCTCCCTCCCTGCCTCCCTCCCTCTCCCACCTCTTCCCCCTTCCGCCAATCTTCTGCCTATCTCGCCATCAGACTAAAATATCTGTGATGAAGACATCTGCTGGACAGCTTGTCAGGGGAGCTGGAAATGGAAATCGAGAAACTGAAGGGATCTGAACGATCCGCCTGTGCCAGAATTACAGCCCACTTCATTACAGGGAGGAATGGACAGATATGGCATAAGATAAAGAAAAAAAACACTATCTGCCATGTATTTCTGGCATAAAAAAACTGCACTACTGACTCATTCAGGCAAGCAGAGGCACAGCAATACGAGCACTCCAAGAAGCATATTAGATGAAGACTAATTGTTTAAACAGCCTCCATGTACTCCTCATAAAATATAAAAAATAGCATCACAAAAAATGTGACTGCTTATGAATTCCAATCATTAAACATCCTTTGACAGCTTTTTTTTTTTTTTTTTTTGCAGAAACCATAAATAATATTTGGTTTATTATCCCAAAAACTTGACTCCAGCTTTGTAAGTAATTGAATGTTAATATGCGGTCGGATGTGTGTGCTCAATAAAACTGTTGACATAATTCTACTTTTCCACACCACCTATTCCTAATCCTCTCCTCTCTCTGGCAGTCTTGAGTTACTGCTACAGGCAAAAAGCAGACTGATGAGGAGAAGACAAAACTAATCAGAAATTAGGGGCGGTCTTTCCCTGCTGCCACTCACCATTTCAGATCCTAACTGCCTCGTGTCTCTCTCGTCTCCCAGGACTCTCACGGGATCCCCCCCCACACACACACACACACACACACACACACACACACACACAAACACACAAACATGTACACACTCACTTCTCTACGTGTTTAGGTCGGCAACTTCCTTCACACCAAGAACCAACTGCGGTAACCTAATATGGAGCTCAAATGAACAGCTAATAAAGTGGAGAATAAACCAGTTCAACCTAGATTTCAGCACAAATATAACAAGAGGGAATATTGTTTATTTTCTAATCCTAATCTATATTCCCAGCAGCATCGAGGCTGAACACGGTGTTTTGCCAAACGCTAAGTAGCACAGTATTTTATTTCATTATGGTGGACTGGCACAATGATCCCCCTCACGTACCTCTGTCAAGGCCATTACCAAAATTGCTTGCCAAATTAATTCATGTCGCACTCTCAATTTAGCTCCCGTCAGTGGAGGCATGAAAGCCTCCATTGGAGTTGTCTCCAGACAAAAAAAAAGTTTAAGATGCTGTGGGTAGAGTGCTTTTATTAAGCCCCCGGCTACAAACTATGAATTATTAAGAACATGGGTGTATCTATAGACCATCTTACCATTAGCCGGGGAGCAAAAGGCATCCTGGAGTACGCTCAAAAATACCTCATCCCTCCACGGTCACAAAGTCCTGACAGCGCTCCCTCATGATTGAAGAAGCTAAAAACGCATTGAGGTTTAAACCCAGCTCCATCTGAATTTTTTAACAGCTGCAGCTGCAGTTAAAGCCCCATTAAAGCACAACAGCCAAACTTCTTCATAATAGATGACATAACAGGGTGTTTATCGGCCGAAATATTACAGGCACTTATCAGGAGGGTAAAACTTTGGGACGGTGCGGCGTCTTTAAGTGGTACAAAATGCACAGCAGAGACTAAAATGGACCTCTACAACATGTGCATCTGTCGTCTGAGTAGAAAGAGCCTTCGCTCGAGATGAATCACACCAATTGTTTTTTTATAAATACAGCCAATAGTGTTCTTTTTCTGTTCTTACTTTAACATGAGGAAGCACCCAGGAAGGATAAATGCTTGATTCAGGCAGCCGTTTTTGGCAACAAAAAGCAAACTTTCTCATCTAACAGCTAAACAGTAGACCAAAATATGTTTCATAAAACATTTGAGGCGAGAAATAGGCAATACGGTTACACGATCTTGAATCACATTTGATCAGCACTGCTTAGTTTGACAGTTTGATCGGAATTCACAAGCAGTAATTGTCAGCGGCCCGAGAGCCTCGCCGGCTCAGATTGTGGTTTTTTTTCTCCCACATTATCTGCCTCATGTCAGTATATAGTCACAGTTTGAGGAAATATAACACAAGATTATTTTTAGTGGTCAAGATAATCTGTCAAACAGGCTCATTTGAAACCTCTCTGATTATCCAACCAATCAGATTTAGTGAGGTTGCCATGTTTCCCTGGTTTCAGCAATTTCTTTGGCAAGTGCAATATTGTCATAACCAACATAAATGATGGCCGACCATTATGGAATTAGGACCCAAATTGCCATACATGTGAATTATCCTTCAACAAATGAAATGGAAATGAATTCCACCTCTACATATAATGAGAATTTCAATAGACACTGGTGAGAATTTTCTCCTATCTCCTCTAAGGGGCAATTTCCCAGACCTCAGCCCTGTTCATTAGCCAGCATGTACAACCACCAATGAGAGCAGAGTGTGTGTGTGTGTGTGTGTGTGGGTTGACGGAAATGGAGATGGATGTCTCGCCCAAGACGTAGGAGATTCAGCTCATCCAAGTGGTAGGTAGCTGCAAGCTGTCAGTCCCACCCGGAAACCTTTCTTCCCCCATTCCTCCTCCATCCCACGCCTCCACCTTCCCAATAACCCCCTTCCCGAGGGGCAGCATCCAGAGCCGGCTCCTTCTCCTAATTACCCATGGGCCCGGGAAACGCTCCAGCTGTTTGGAGAAGTGGGACCACTGCGGAGCAGGAGGTGCAGCAGCAGCTGAGGAGTTTGAGTGTGAAATGGAGCCTGATTAAAAGTTTTAAACTGCTTTGGAAGACAGAACAAGGAGCTTTGGAGGGGGAGGGTGGGGTAGCATCTCTCAGGTGGATTTCGAGAGGACATGAACTGAACTCTTTAATTTATTTGTCTTAATTTTTTAACCGGGCCTTAATTTGCCCCGTAGCATCCAGAGCCGGGTCGTCTGAGAAGATCTTTCCATCTGACACGTACTCCCAGCGGGCCGATGCAGAACGCATTTGAAAGACGGATTCATTGATCGTTTTGACTGCACTGTTTGGTGTAAGGATTAAACGATTGGCAGTTTGACAAGCGACAGACTGACACTGATTGATCGCTCGGCGCTTAACTGCAGTGGATCTCTGACAAACACGCAGTTTAAATTGCTTGCAAATGGATTGACGGATAGATTGGCCTTGCAAAAAAAAAGAAAAAAAAAAAGAAAAAACGGTTTCCATGCTCACCGTCTCTGCCGCGGCGGTCCAGCGTCGTCTTGGCCGGCCCAGTGGAGATGTAGAGGAAGCCATCCATGAAGATGGAAACGTCAGACAGGGAGGTGCTCTCCGACCACTGCTCGAGTCTCGGGAAATCTACAATGAGGGGGAGGGGGGGGGGCACAGTAGATGAGCAGGGAAATGGTTTTCCCCAATTAATGTACTGGTGGCAGTGGCAGCATTGCAATGTTTCACCAACTCACCTCCACCTGCAGCGGTAACATTCAAGTTGTAATTTTGGATCATTTTTTACTACTATTACTACGTACTTGACCCCGGACTGAATCCGAGGATAGCGGTTAATGAAAACTGCATTTATGATTTGGACCATTTATAAAAAACTGCAGGGTTAAATGGTCGTTTATGGGTTGAGGAAATACTTATACTTTTTAATAGAAATGAAACTCATCTTTTAAAACCCCCATTTAATTATATGTGGTCACAAACCTGAAAAATTACAATACTATAAAATGTGTTTTTCACAGGACTGCGAAAATATGGCAAATATATATGACTACAAGTTAATGAAGGCTATGTTGTAGTCAGGGGTGATTGAATATACTGATATTACAATATTATTTTCCTCCCAATATATATCACAGTATGGTAAACTTACTAAGCACGTCAAATAATTATTTAAATATTCTCAAATACAAAATCTCTTATTTTTTGTTGGTCAGAATAATTCATTTGGAAAACAAAATGTTGTATTTGTATCACGGCAATACGATTCCCCAATTAATAATGAGTTATCAGCTACTGTATGGCAGTAAATATGTTAATTCAAGTATGCAGTCCCACAGTGCACTTTGTGGGACACATTATTGTTCCTGTACGACTGCAGAAACAACATATATTATCTATATATTATGTGTCTAGTTGTATCGAGATAGCAATAATGCCAGATGGGATTTATTTTTAGAGTTCACAATTATAAAACCAAACACCATAAATGAAACGCAGTGTTGTGTTTTTACCCACAAAGAGCATAACACATGATTACACAAACAAGTTTATAACAAGGTCACTTGGTCATTCAAAGATAATGTACGAGAGCATTTCAAGGCACACGCCTACAAGCTGTATGTTGCTTCCCCTCTACATCTTTGTCCATTTAAATTAGAAGCCTTCCTCCCTCATTCCTCTCCCTTTCTGCTAAACTCCCTCATCTCATCTGTTCTCGCTAGCTTTAAGAGCTCCCCACATTCAACCTTATCGTTCTCAAATTCAATTAGCTTCAATTCTGGGGTTCAATTTTCTGCCAGAGCCTTGGCAATATCTTACAGATTGTATCTTCACTACCTCCAGCTCTCTCATCAAGCAAGGTAAAAGAACTATAATTGAAACCACTTTTAATTGAAGCGACATTTCCACCCTTTTCTGTCAAGACAGCTTACTCTGAACATGTTGAGGAGTGTGTATTGTGTCAAATGAATTAACAGTCTCAATGTGCACGTTAATACTATAATATAATAAGTATAGTAAATATTATGAATTCAATAACATACTATTGTGAAAAATGAAATAAAATGGATGTCATATAAATATATATATATATATCACATGTAAGAACCTTAATTAAGTGGATTGGACATAAAGGTAAAGCACAAGTGTATCTATACAAATGTGTCTTTTAGATTTTGCCATGTTCTCTATCCTGTAACTATCTCTGGCGGAGGGCAGTGTGGGTCATGGTTCCACTCTTTTTTCCTTTTTTTTTAATGAAATGAAATACATTTTTGATTAAATGATCTTATTACTTTGAGTTGAGAATTTTGATAACAAAATTTCTCTTTTCTTTGGCGGAGATAGCCAATCAGCCCACATCATACCTGTATATAACCAGATGAGTCATCGGAAATATTTTCACGTCGAAAGAAAAGAGAGGGATTTTATATACAAATACATACTTTTAATGATATCGTCAATCTACATGTTGGCACCATATCTGGCATTATGGAGGCATTTGTATTCACTGCAACAGAGGATATAGAGCCGTGTCATGAGGAGCAGGGTGACATAAAGCCTGGGTGACATTAGGGAGCAACATCTGTAAACTGGCTGTGAATCTAACGCGGACAATGTGTTTGCCAACAGCAGCATCATAAATACATGGAATCTGACAGAATTTAATCAGCAAACTGCAGGGAAGAGAATCTAACACACACAGAGAGAGAGACATGTTTCCAACCACTCAGGTTGAGAGAATGTAAATAAGCCGGTGGCTTGATGCTGTATCAGTTGTAACAAGGCTCTCTCACTGTGAGCCTTCTAAACAGTCCCTCTGGGCCCCTAAAGCTGGACTCTGTTAAGATGGGACTGTGATGTCTGTGGGGGCGGCGGTTGAGAAGTCTGGCCCGTGCTGATTGGCTTAGTCTCCAGCGAAGGGATGTGACATGACAGAGTGCTCAATTAGCCATCTGGTCGCCCACGGCAACGGTCACAAAGTGGTCCCCGACAAGCGGTGGACAGTGGGGTAATCAGTGCCATTCGCTCTGCACACATGTGCGCACACACACAGTAAATGATAACACAAATGGCTAACATATGCAAGGCAAGCAGACAAAATGTACAAGTCAGCTGAAGATAATCCACATGGTGACAGACATAAGACTCATTTATTCATTGAGCTCTTTAGCCGGAGGCCACACACAAACGCTACTTCTTTTTTTTTCCCGCCAAAAAGCACACACTTAAAGCCATCCACCAGGGGAAACCCCTCCGTTATAAAGACCAGCTGCCTGTGACCCCCCGAGGCCTCTAATATCCCAGTGTACAATTTGTGTTTCGGTTAAAAACATGCACGTCAACAAGCACTGAAGAACGTGTCAGAGCATTGCGATGCTCCCAACAACAGCGTGGAATGGAGACCCAAGATAAAACGGGGCATCTGATGTAGTGTCGGTGTCCATGTGTGTGTAAGTGCGTCCCTGTGTGTGTGTGTGTGTTCATCGTTTTATTATCCACACAAGAAAGCCTGCTGGATACATTTTTAATGTGCCGCGAGATTCAGAGATTCGAGGCGTCAGGGATGCTTGGGTGGCAACAATAAAACTCCTTTGCCTCCAAATCCGTGGTGTGTCATTTAAGAAGAAGAAGCGGAATGATGTCAACAGTGAGAGGCATTGCTGGTTTAGCCGGGTTTTTCAGTGCAATGTCCTCCGGGGGGGAGGGAGGGAAGAGCTGCCATAAAACACAATTTACATGTTTACATTGCTCTGTTTCCAGTGAAGACATTAGCTGATGCTCTGGTCCAGAGATTTACAGGCTGCAAGACACCGCAAGTCGTTTCGTGAAGCAATCAGATCGCAACCTTAAAGGTATTATTTGTAGATTAGTTTTTTTCACGGTAAGCATCTTAGAAATTGTTATAACATTCTTGTTTTGTGTGGCACTGCTTTTCTTCCGGGAGGCACCAAACACTTGCTTTAAAGCTGCACTATTTCTTATTTTATATGTGAACAGTGAGTCAAATGAATAAGTTTACTGTGAAATGTGTCACTTATAAAAACACACAAAATAAAGTTGCACATCCAATTCACAGATTTCAAATGGCATGCGTCGACATATAAACTCTTTTACTGTCTAATAATAATAATGCATTTTTTTGTAACGCACTTTTCACTCAAAGAATCTCAGAGTGCCAAAGAGCCAATATATAGCAAAAAACAAAAAACAAAGTTAAAACAAATTATTATAAAAAAGAAATAGCTGACAATGATTTAACACAAAGTCAAAAACACCTTCCTGAATAGAAAGGTTTTTAGGCCAGTCTTAAAAGAGTCCAGTGTCTATATTACACATTCATTTCTTCATAGAAGCTTCGATGTGAAGCACGAATCTAATACGTGTTGACATCAGCTGACTGGACTTGGTAGCTGTGTAGCTGGCATAGAGGGACCCGGCATGTCTGAGTTCTCGTACAGAGGCCAAGTGGCACATGGAGCTCAGCTGGTAATGTTACCCACCTGCAGCATTTAGGAACCAATTACCACCGTGTCCTTCCAGTCAGACAGGGACCAACGGCACCAACACAGAGTGTTTGCATGTCCAAGGACCGAAACTTCTTTTCGGAGTTGACAAACTATTCGTCGGCCAAACCCGTCCTCTGGGTCGTCCATTAACGCCACAAACTTGGAAGTGACAGCGACACTGGCAACCCCATCAGTATCCGCGCCTGCTAAATTAGCCAGCAAGATGTTGGAAAAGGACACAACTTGGGTTTTACAATGCTCATTTTGTTGTTAAGAGAATTTACAACTAGAATTGCAGTCCATCAATTGATGGTTTTTGTCAAGAATGACTTTCAATTTAGTGCAAAAGCTTTACGGATACTCTGATGATAGTTAGGAGGGGTGGGGGGGGATAACTGCCCACTTACAGATTGGTTTCCTTGACCACGTTGACTGTGAGGTAGCATTCAAAAAGTGTTATCAACCCAGATCAAAGTACAGTCTCCACAGTTGTGGGTGTCTGGTGTCATATCCATCACTGTGTTCAAACTTGAAAGTGACAGGACACCGGCGACAGCAGTTAGACAGGAATTATGCCAAAATAGATTATTGTGAAACATGTTTGACGTTGGCAGTGTGTTGGTTTTATAATTTAGCTTAAACAGAATAAAAAAATCTTTTAATTTCAACCATGTATTGAATATCGATGGCCGAAGAGCAACACTTCCTATCTGAAAAAGAATCTCCTATCTTTTTTGAGAATACAAAAATAACTTGTTTTCTTGCAGAATGCCATTTGTTAAGTATAATACAATTTCAGTGCAGATAGGAGGTTTTCCCCCACCTTTCCTGGATCATTTTGCAGATAGGAGGTTTTGCACTTTGGCCATCGATATTTCAACTATTTTTCTATGTGGTTTATGAAGCTCCTCGAGTGAACAATATGGAAATACACTGGGCATGAAAATTGATGAAAGAACTTAAAAGATATACAATAAACCACCTCAGTGGAAGCATTCGACTATAAGGGAGAGATCCATCATTGAAGCGGCCCTTGGGAGTCCCTAAAATGCAAGCAGACACTACCTCGGAGAGCTGCCATTGGCTTTATTTGGGATCTGGGATGGGGATATGGAAATGAACATTGCTCCTGCAGTATCCCTGGGTGCTTTTGAGGGGAGCAGGTGTGGGCGGGACAACTAGGTCCGTGGAGGCCCTTCCTGCATGCACCCAGACGTATGCAGAGAGAGGGCGCTAATGAAGACGCAATGCTCTGCCATCAGAGGACGTCCTAATGCTGGAGCTACAAATGAGCCGCTGTGGAGGGAAGGGACGGCGAAGGGGTTCTGGGAGATGCAGGCTGACAGCTTTGTTTTCGTACACCATATCCAGGGGAAATGGAGAGTTTCTCTATTTTCATTTCTACAAATTGGGAGCACGATTCACACTGAGGAGACGCTGCTGCAATGTTTTCCTCACACGAAGAGACACTCCAATTCAGATTTTAGTCGCGAAGAGAGCACTGTTCAGTCTGCCGATTGTTTATTGCCATCTTATCTCAAGTCTCCCGCCGGGGGATAGTGAATTTGGTGAAGAACTATGTTTGCTGCCATTTCATTCAATATAGTTTCTGGTTTACAGCAGCATGTGGTGGTTGAGTGAAGGCCTGAAGTGCACCCTAGTTGTGGATGTGTGCTTTATGAGATAAAATAAAAAAGGGAGAAAACTAAGCACACAGACACCGCAGGTATGCACATATAATGCCATAGAAGCAGACATTGCTGCAAAGAAATAGGATACTTTCATCTGTCCGTATGTTACCTTGCGTGTGCGGAACTTCAACTGTAACCCAAGGCTAAGGTCTCTGAAACAACCCTGCACTCTGTTTTGTGCTTGATATCGGCTGCTATGCCGCTCCTTTTATTCTCTCTCCCCTCTATCTTTGCTATGTTCAACACCAAGCTATACAGCAGGGAGGGTGTCATATGGGTATTGGATTGTTCCCAGTCTCTGCCAGACAAAAAAGCTGAAAAAGTTAAATTTTTGTTTAATCTAAATTTTCACAAGTTTCTTTTTTCTCCCCCTGCAAACTCCGGGGGCCGTATGCACAAAAACAATGGAGACTCCACTTTCCACAGCTTTTGTGTGACGTGACAATGTGTCCGGCAGTAGGAAAATGTCAAATAGGGAATTTGGACAGGGTTTTTTGTGTGGAGCCTTAATCTTTTCAGCACACCATAACAGTCTGTTTTCACTGTAGTTTCACAAATTCTATTTATTTTACAACCAGCTTTTTAAGCCTGCTAGAAAGACGGCGGTGCACATATTGTCACATATAAAAGAAACAAAAAACACACGTTCGATCGCTCTATAAATTGGGTCAGTCAATACTCCACCGTGCCTCATGATATACTGTGGCAAAGAACTTCATGTCTGTGTGGCGTGATATAAAGTTTTAGCCTCTTCGGGGAACAGAACACTGCCCACCAAACAAGAATGATGATGATTGGCATTTGTTTCTAAACTTAATTGAATCAAGCTGTGGGCACCGAGCTTGTGAATGATCGGCATAGAGCGCCATCAGACCATTGATGACATTTCACTCCCAGACATGTCGTTTGACGTGATAGTGGCGTAGTTGGCGGCAGGAACGACTGCAGGCTGCTACTTAAGCTTGAATTACCCTGGGTAGCCAGGGGGCATTCCTTGAGATGCCGCTCAAATTTAGAGCTTTGTGTTATCTTCGCTTGTATCGGAAACTGGTAACGCTTCTGTTCCCGCTCTGTGTGCCGAGGATGTGTAGACGTGTTATTACTTCATTGAAAGTATAGGCGCAGCGTAACCCTCGGCTCCACCAGTTAAAACAAAAGGCTGTCTGTATGGAGACCAACTGTAAGTAACCCAGTGTGTTCTGGCTTTAGAAACTATTTGTCAATCAATGTTGTTGTTTTTGTTGCATGTTTTTTGCTTGCCTGAAGCTACATTGATCTGGTTTCCTGTTTTAAGACGATATGCTTTTATTTTGAAGGCGGCTGGCGAAGTTAAAAAGGAAGTCGGATTGTGCGCAGTTTAATGTCGAAAAGCTACTGTAAATACGGTCAATTTTGAATACAAATTAGAGACAGAAATGGCATCAGCACTCTGAAGAGGCACAAGGTTAGCTCAAGTAGTAATAAATGTAATAACTGTGTATGTTTTAAGGTAATTAGCGTACGTGTTGGCTCTATGTGTGTATGCTATTAATGCTAATGAGGAATAAGCTAACATAATTAGTGTTGTTGTGCCTTTGTACACAGCTCTTACGTTGGTTTTGGGAATTTATCAATACATTTGAAATCATCAGTCAAGTGCAGGACCATCTTTCAGAGGGGTACGCTACTGTTTAGCTTAGTTTGCAACTGATCAGAAGAGGCCCTCCTCCCTCTGCCAGCAGCAGGCCGTGAATCACATCAGCAGGAGGAGGAGGACAAAAGACAAGGTGGAGGACTGATGTCCTCTTCACGCTTTGTAAACTTCACTCTGTATTTTAATGTCAGGAGCATCATCTATTTTATTGACATTCAAGATTTGTTTCCAGTGAGATATCGCCGAGTTCACACGGTGACTTTGCTGTTGTAAACATCACCAATTCAATCAACAGCAACCTCGTTACATAAAACATTTTCAATGTACGGAAATGTGCAGCTAATATGCACACTTCATTATCTGTTTATGTATTGCAAGTCAACACCAATATTAAGCAACGTTATCCCACATTGCAGATTTCCCTCATGCATTGCTCGTGCGCAATGCCTCCTGGTACATGAGGAGACGAACACCGACGTTGATTGGACATCCTCATAAAAAGTGGCAAATACTCGCCTCAATGTAAAACAAGACACCATCGTTAGTGGTGCGTCTGGGTGAACATTGCGTGTCACTTTAAGGAGCAGCTTTCTCGGACTATACATGGCAGAGTGACTGTTGACCCTGAGGTGAGATCTCCATTGAGTGGCATTTGGGTTCTTGGTAACCTCCCTGATCCAAGTCCATCCTGCCTGCAGTAGTTGGGTCTGTTTAGTTGAACATCCGTTCCTATAGGACGAGTTGGTTAGCTCCATATTTCGATGTTATTTTTTTTTAATGATGAAGCCCGACAACTTCCAGACACATAATGAGCATACAGAGACTGCTAGTATGCTACACATTTCCGATGAACAAGAATACACACGTGCGGATGTGTGTTTGTGTCCGCCCGCCTCTCCGGATGTGTGTGTTTTATAGAACACCTCCAAGTAATGGCCGTCACCAAGGCGACCAGGTGACCCAAGCTAGCAATTAGGAGTCCCTAACTGGGACTGCACAGGCGAGTGTGCACAGATGCAGCGCATACATTATGTAAAATACAGTCCCGGAGAAAGCCCCCCCCCTCATCCACCCTTCCCCTCAACCACCGCCAATGACCTCTCGCTCCTTTTAATCTAATATTCTCATCATCAGCCCAGTGTGCAACCGCACAAACAAACAAACTTGTCATGAAGAAGCCGCACGTCACAGCACATCTGTGCCGTGCCTCCGATGGCGGGAGCATGAGGTGGGTATTACAAAGGAGAGAGAGAGAGAGAGAGAGAGAGAGAGAGCGAGAGAGAGAGAGAGAGACAGAGAGAGAGACACACACATTTTTTCTTTATTTTTTTACTTCGAACTTGCTGGCTTCAAATTTGTGGGTTTTTCTGCCCTCATTTCGTATTCATGGCAGTGAAAAAAAGAAGAAAAAAACCTCCCACTGTGCTTTTATAAATGTGGTGGCACAGCGGTGAGTGAGAGTTCTAAACATGATTGGCTTGTTAAAGTATAAAGACAATGGGCTGACTATATGTGGCGCCGCCGGTTGTAAAAGTCCAACTCGCACACCTATTTTAAAGGCCTTCCACTAATTCATGTGAGCGCGTCAGCTCCTTTTTTCTGGTCAGTCCAGGAGAATTCATGAGTTATTCTGTTTCATAGCTGCTTTCTGTGGTCTGGCATCTCACCTGGCTTGAAACACTGGCCATGGAAAAGTATTCTACCTGGAACTCTTTCGCTCTTCGTAGCCCTTTAAGCCCCCATTTATTGTTTTAGTTGTGTTTAGAGGTTGCACATAGGGATTATCTATTATTGTATCCCTGATTTTAATGTTTAATTTGATAGCTAACATGTTTTTTTATTTTTGGGGGGGGGATTTATACCATGTTTTTTTCTTGATTTGTACCTTGCGACCTGATATAAAAGGGTCCCCATTTTTGTGTAACGTAGGTAAGCATTAAGTGCATATTTGAAACCATTTTGCAGAATTCTTTTTTTTTTACAGTAAATAGCTAGAGAAATATCAGCAGACAAGTGAGCGTTTATACCAAATGAAGGAGTTAGCATACATTATCTCGCTAGCTACATCTGATATAATCTGGTTGTTACTCCAGCCGACAAAATAAGCGAAAATAAAAATCAAACACCCACTGTTTCAAACTAAGTTCAAGTGGTAAATCTGCCAATGTCGTCATGGTAAACTACCGTTGCTTACCAGAGAGTTTGTTCTGGTGCAGGAACTCCATCTGTAGCTTCTGTCCGGCCCGTTGGGCCAAGAGGTACGGGGTCGAGGAGGCTGGATCCCCAGTGGTGCACATAACATCTGCCCCGCTGAACACCAGCGCCATGGTCTGCAGCACGTCAGGCAACAGCACAGCTGCACACAGCGCCTGCACACACAGAAGACAGCGTTAAAGAGCACATGGACAGTTTCTCTGTACTGTGCTTTCGCTCTGTCTATGGGTCCCATGAGGTCGCCACCATTTATACAATTCTTAAATAACGTATACGTAGGATAATACTGTCGTACTTTATTTGGACATATTTCCAACTGGAATGCCGAGAGCTTATTTTTATTGGCCGTGAATCTTCCTCGAGTAAGTCCACCTGTCGCTTAACGTTTATTAGTGCGATTGACTAATAAAAGGCTGAATAAGTGCAGTCACCGCTCATTGCATTTCTAAGTAGCTTTTAAAAAAGTCCACATCCCAGACAATGAACGAGTGAAAATCCCCGGAAATGGGAGCGTGGTCTCACGTCGTCGTGCAGGAGAAGCCGCTTGCCGTCGCTTGGTGGGTATGCCGGGTTGATAGAGGACAGAGAGTCTATAAAGCGGCATCAGAAAACCATATAAAGTTTAGAATCGAGTTCCGCCCGCTGATCTCAAAAGAGAAGTTAAAATAAGATCACATTTTAGTACTCCCTGTGGGAATCATTAAATCTCTAATCCCTGAGAAAAAGAATATAGCAAATAAGAGCAGGACAAATGGGCCATATTAAATATAATGAAAGTAACAGTTTCAAATTGGAAGAAGAGAAACGTGGGAATAGAGGCATAAAATGAAATGAGTTGAGAAAATAACAACAGAAGAGCATACTGAGGCAAAAAGGAATTCATGGAGCAAAAACATCAACAGTGAAAGATATGTACAATATGACACTGACAAACCAGACAATGCAATAGAAAACACATAACCAATATGACAATTTAAAGACATTAGGGGTGTGTATAGCACTGCACTGCAATTTAATGGCTTCCAAAATTGTCAGTGAAAAAAATATTAAGAATGTGTTGATAATCTCTTATTATTTCTAGCTTTAAGAAAAGAACTGGCTTGATCATCTCAGTCGAGTAGGATGGGTGCAGACTCAAAAATCACAAAGTAAAACGTTTCAGCCTTCATCTTTCCAGTAATTCCAGTTGTTTTAAATGGAGGGAAAAACTACATAACTTGGACCGTAAGTCTTATTTTCAACTTAAAAAGCACTTCCATAAAATGAGGAGAACTTGCGAGAGCCTGTTATATATATTTTAAGAAATAATAAAAGTTAAGTCTGGCTCTAGATATTTTTTTAGATGTCTCTTCTAAGAGCCACATAAGGCATCATGCAACCGTTTCCACAGGGTATGGGGTACTCTAGGTGACAAATAAACGTTATTTTTTGTGTAAAATAGCTTGGAAAAAAGTAAATCGTGGACCAGACCGGATCTGGAGTCCAACTATTGTGCCAGCTAATCCCAAATCCACTGAATATTCAAAGTGGAGGAAGCCTGGGAGAAGCCGAGTTGAACGGCAACCACCACAGCAGGCTGCGATAGGCTGAGACTCACATGTCAATCAAAAGATATCTGAAACACACGTATACATGTGGTGTTTGTGCAGACAAGCTTTGTTAAAACTATTCGCCTGTTTCACACAGCGTGAAAGCAAAGGAACCTTAAAGAGTCCGACGGAGGGAGAATAGTTTCTCTCTCCGCATTGTCTCTTCCCATCAGTCCAGTCAATTGACGTGACATTGTGCACGTTGACCCGCGACAAAGTGGATCAACGGAGGAGTCGAGTGGCAAATGGGGAGATTTCAACGAGCAACCCCTCTTTTCATCGGACCGGGAGCGAGTCCATAAGCTGCATCGATCTGCCACGAACAAGCGAGATCCGTCTGAAAGTGAGGCGCGGAAAAGGCCGGACACACACACACACACACACAACCTGCCCTCCTACACAAAGGACCTTCCATGCACACGGATTTATCCATTACTATCCATGTGCATTGTTTCTGCAAGAATGCATTAATCAGGCAAAAAAAAGGATATATATATATATATATATACATATATATATATATATATATATATATATATATATATATATATATATATATATATATATATATATATATATATATATATATATATATATATATATATATATATATATATATTTAGTCACATAGTCTTTAGTCTTTTTCTCATCCTCACTTACCCACACGCTCGCACACAAGACCGGGTCAGATTATGGCAAAACAGTCCCAAGCAACCTGGCCTTATTCTGTATCATCTCTGGAAATGACCTTCCGTGTCATAGCAATTACTGCAGCCACTAGAGGTTTTATGCGTGTCTGCGTGTGTAATGATATAAGAAGGTCCTTCGACACCCCCCTCTCTAGGTCATGTGGCCTGCAGAGACTGCGTGGAGGTCACTGGGATGTGAGCTTCTAGCAGGGAATATGGGACTGAGTAACAAGAGAGGGGCCGTATAAAGAGAAGGCATGAAATGGAGAAACCGGATGAAGGGCGGGAAAACATCTCAAAAGAATATGCATGCACGGATGAGATTATGCAAGAGGCATATTGGTGCAGTCAGGCATACATCACTTCACTACCTTTTAATTCCATTTCATTACTCGAATTGACACTTCAAAACGGCAATTGACTGTATGTGTCGAGTGAGTTTTGTGACCCCTGCGCCCATAAAACTTGTTAAAATGCCATCACATGATTTCAGAATGGCATGAATGTCAGTGAGGAAATTGCTCGTATTATTGTCTTTGTTCCAGAGACGACTCCCAAAGGAATAGGTTTTATATAGCTTTTATTTTTTCATATTCGTACTTGTGTAATGGTAAGTAAGTGTGACACAAAACTGGAACAATGTGTCCAATGAGATTAGACTCAGTGTCCTTGTTTATGTTTAAAATACTTTTTTGGTATTCTTTTTTTTTTTCATAGATTGAGTAGGATTTATTACTTTTAGTTAAGATGAATGAACTTCTTTTAAATTGTCGCGCACGTACACACATCTGCTGAGTCATGATGTGTGTGATGGCTCTACGACACATTGATCTCAGGCATAGTAGACACAATCACCCACTTCCACCTTTTCTCTCTCTTTCTTTCTTTCTCACTCTCAAGCACACACATATACACATATACACACAAACACACAAACACACACACACCTCTCCATTGCCCAAACCCTTTTAGGCAGCCACACTCTCTGTGGCTGTCACACGTCATCTCCTGCAAAAAACTCTCACTAGAACAGCAAATTCACACATCCTTAGTGGTGCAGCACACATGTTCACACGCATGTACACATCACACACTCCCAAATACACACACACACGCAAAGGCCAGCAAAGCCGCAATAAAACCAACCCAAGCGTTTCTGTTGTGGATCCTAATCCACTTTTCCACTTAGCTAGCTGGTATATCTCATCCATGCCTCCCCCCTTCATTCCCTCGCTCTCCCTACATCTCCATCCCTCTCTTTCTGCACGAGAAAACAATACACGGGGGCTGATCTGCGTAAATGCTGACGCAGGTGGAAACTTAGCTGTTTGGAGGCTCAGTGCTCGGTGCTTTTAAGACCTTCTCTTTTAGGGGAAGCCAGAAGCCAAAAAAAAAAAAAAAAGGCACTTTATTTTTCTCTTCTTTTTTTGTTTTTGCTGCAGCAATAAACCCTCAACCACAAACTAGAGGAGAAAGGCTCAGCGTCAACCCGCTCGCACAGATCGATCAGACTCACGGCGCTGTTTTACTGAGGGTCAAAAGGTCAGAAAAATATAGACGTGTTCAGGACAAGTTGGATTTAGCAAATGGAGCATGCCATGTAGCAGAGATATGAAAACATACATGAAAACAGACATACTTCTTGATTTCACACGTTGCGACTCGTAGAGCTCAACACTGCATCTCCCATTGTCGAAATGATAGGAGAGCTTCAAAGCTCACAGTATGGCATGGAAATAATGTTACAGCAAATGACAGCATGCTGGTGGTTTATTGCAACTCAATGTAATGCTAACGAACACATAGAGGAACAATGGATCTGTTGGATATAAACCTATAAACCATATAAACACAATCCAATAGCATTGTCCTATAGCTGCCAAAACCTGCTGATATTCTGACATTTCCAGTCAGGTATACTCATGGAATTCTCTGCACACATTGGACAGACAATGTATTCTTGACATAAAGGCAGTACGACTTCCAGGTGGAGAGTGCAGCCCAGTTAACATCTGGCATCACACCATGCGTTTTGGGGGATCCGATCACGAGTGGAAGGCCTGAAGTACATCAGTTCACATCTGGAGAATGCGTCTCGAGTGACCCCTTGTGATCAAATCTCACTTCCCACCTCTCC
Source organism: Taurulus bubalis (assembly GCF_910589615.1). Taxonomy (NCBI): domain Eukaryota; kingdom Metazoa; phylum Chordata; class Actinopteri; order Perciformes; family Cottidae; genus Taurulus; species Taurulus bubalis. Next base: position 6,568,114 of record NC_136591.1, read on the forward strand.
ATGTAAATAAACAAAGTGCATCAATGTGTTTAACTGGCGGGAGGGCAGCAATTAGGGCTGGGCGGTATGGCCAAAAAATCATATCACGGTATTTAGTAGGATTCAGGCGGTTTCACGGTATATCACGGTATTTATTTTTGAGTAAACACATTGATTCATTGACGCCAAAAAGAACGGCCGCCATTTTTGTTCCCCACTCGCTGGCCAACAAGCTCACAACTGGACGTTGGTAGTGTTTTAGGAAGCTAACATGGAGGGACTTAGGACCAAGGGGAATGCAGGTATGAATTTGTCATACACGTCATACCTGTGGTGCATTGTCACTCTTGACAGGGAGCATCATTTAATTTCAGCTGAGAGCGCAGCGGGCGCTACTTACGTGACAGGGTACAACGTTCAGTCATGATTTCACATTTATAAAATTGCATGCTGGGTAAAGCCCGCCCACTTATCATGACTATCATGGTATGTGAAAAATTCATACCGTATGGAAGTTTGAAACCGGTATACCCTAGCAGCAATGCACTCAAAACTCCCGATAGACATCTATGGGCTTTATCAATATTGCCATACTTCATGTGCAAAGCCCTCTTACGCAATTTCGAGACGAGAAAAAGGAGGACAAAAGGGAAGCCGCGGCTTTGATGATACATCACGACACATTAGTGTTTCCACTACAACAGATGTGGTGCCAAATGCGTCCCAGACCACCTCAGCAAGTGGTATTTATGAGACAGTCAATGAGACACAAACCACAGCTTTAATGTCATGATGATAACTTGTCAAGGCAGTGAGGGAGTTTGGAAGTCGTAGATCTAGTGTACCAGTGGTAGTACTTGTTGTACCACATCTGCTCTAGTAGATAAGACCTGCACAGGCGCATACACTGTACTGTAGTAGTGGACAAGCAAACAATCTCTTCTAATTTCGACAAGGTCCAATTTGAGGTTGTACCTGGTTGAGCGCCTCCAGGTCATGAAAGCCCTCCAGTACCCTCCGGTACTTCCTCTCCCTGTACTTCCTGCGGATGAACGTGGCGCGCTGCTCCACCGAAGCCCCGCTGTGGACTTCCTCCTCCAGGGGAAGATTGGCAGCCCAGAAAGTGTTTGCATTCTTGTTCCCCACCTCCAGGAAGAGCTGAGAGGTTGAGGAAAATGGAAAGAGAACAATTACAGGTGAGAATCATTTGTAGACATATTAGTCGGGTTTTAAGTAAACATTTAGCCGAGACCTAAATCGTTGTAGAGTTTGTCTTGGCAACAAACCTTGTTGATTTGTTTTTCAGATTTTCGTGTGTATTTTACTTTAAGTTTATGAATCCTTTGAAGCTCGGCAGAAGTAGTTAATTTAAGACACCGACTTTCATATCAAGGGAGAACCTAATTTGCTTCCGCTCATAAGAAAATCAGTATGTACCTCCACCAGCTCATTGCTCCAGATGCTGCTGTCCAACTTCAAGCTCCGCACTTTGGAAATACTTGGGCCGAGGGAGCGATGTTGCCCTGGTACACAGGAAGACACACATGAGCTCACAGATACACAACAACACATGCGCTCGGAAGTTCATACGACCCCGTGGGCTTATGAAGCCTTTCTCAATTAGATATATTCAAAAATGCACGGCTGTCAGGCTGTTAGTTCACAAAATGAATGAAATTAACATGCACATATATGGACAGGAAAAATCTCCACAGTGTGCGCACAAACACACACCGATGTCAGTGATGGCGACGGAATAAACAATAAACCGGCAGCTACGAGACGGAGAAACAGAGCATGACTGGAAGCTCGTTCTCTCACTCACAACAGACATATTTAGTCCCCTCAGCAGCCCTAATTGGAAATGAAAGCACAGAACGAGGGCCATTAATTGCTAATGAATCATGAGTAATTCATTGTGTTTGTGGGTCGGCCTGTTTATTTGGGTGAACGAGAGGCTTCTAGAGTTGCTTATGGCCAAAGACGGAGCGCACATGCATAATACATTAGTAAGAAAAACGCTGTATGTGTGAATGTGAATTATTGTCCTGTGTGTAAAGGCGGATAATTTTAGATTAAGATCTGGCATGAGCTCGTTACTGTGTTCTATGCTCAAGTAGAGCAACTGTGAATGAGAATGCTGGGCCTTGAGCTGGGAAAAAGCCGTCTTGACACAGATCTAGTGAGTACAGATGCCAGAAATCATTGAATTATCTGTATTTTTATGATTATATTGAAGAAATCTTTTTTTTTTTTAGCAAAGACTTTTTTTTTATAAATAGTGATTACTGTTAACTCTACCTACTTCAGGAATACTGGCATTCAACATGTCTGTATTGAGCAGAACAAACCATAAAATTAATTGACTGGTCTGATTGCTTCCTGATTGGATCTGCTCGTTTCAACTGATTCATTAGTTGGTCAACTGTTTGAAAGACAAATCTGGGGGTTAATAGAAGATTATATCCCACTAACAATAGTAATATAACGCTCCAGTCCATGCTGGTCTGTTCTCAGCAATACTAGTGTTTCAGTTGAGCCCTGAGACTACAAATAGGAGATATGTCCTCCTTCCCAAAGGATATTCTTCAATCTTTTGTGGGAAAAGTTCACATTAAAGTGTCAAGTGTGTGGACGCTACGGTCGGCTGATGTGTTAACAATCGCCAACCAGGTTTATAGAATTGTGCATGTGTAGGGCAAAAATCAAATTGCACTTGCATTACAGGCTACTTTTCTTCAATCAAACTAAATACATTGCATTGAGATCTTTGCAAAGCGATATGCTGTAAAAACAGGCTGTCCATGTGGGAGTAACACAACAATACTATTACATGATCTGCACATACAGTTTTGGGTATAGTTCTCAAATATGATTGATGAATTGACTTGACCAATTGATCGAACAGCAACCACTAAAGAAGGCAGGGTGCTTCATGAAAAAAGCACTGTCGATACCTTTCTCAGAAAATAGACCCTATTCTCATTCTGGCACGCAGAAATAAAGCACTGTTTGAACACCTACAATTCTAATTTAATTCATGGTTTACAGCTCTGTCGGTAGATAAGACTCATCGGTAATAAGTGCAATAAGTAACAAGAACGTGGATCATTATATTATATATTATATATTATATGGCCGAACTCCAACTACCAGCTCCAAGTCACACACACTTTTTATTATTCAATAATTCATTATTTCAATGAAACTAACCAGCGATTGACTGTGATAGCCAGTGTATTCGGCCCATTGCTCGAGCCCAGTGGATGCATTAGTGTGTTCAGACTCGAGTCGGATTCGTCCACTCCCAAAAGAGAGGAATGACCACGTCGCATCTTCGAGAACCGCTTGACAAATAAAGCCTAAAGAGCGAGATTCTGTCACTTTTGCCTGTGAAGAAGTGGAAATATTTCACTCTGGGCGCCGGCTGCATTTCTACATCCTCTGAGCCTCACAGCTCCACAGGACCATTTTCACTTATGTAAGGGTAATGAAGCTGAAAAAAAGTGCGCATGCACCACCGGGTATACACGGTGAGATCTTCACATATAAAATAGCGTGTTGTAAATGTCTTCATCTTTCTGACGGAAGCAAAACAACGCAAAGAAAGGGTTTCACAGGGGGAAAAACCCCAATTAAAGACTTTCTCTGTGACAGTTCATGGAGCACTTTTCCAGCCCCCTGTACTTGTGTGACATTTCCCACTCAGTCAACGACGAGTCAGAAAGGAAACGAAGCAATGAGCGCTGCATCTGTGCGTTACCACGGCAACTGTTTCCAGCAGACGGGTCTACAAGTTGCATCCTAGTTTAGAGAAGTTTGTTGCAATATCATGGTGGTAAAGAGGGGCCTCCCAATCTTTGGAGTAATGTAATTACTGAGGAAAAGGAGTTTCGGGGTTTGGACTCTGGTTAACCAGGTGATCATTGTTCTGAATAGCAGGTAGACACAGCCAGGGAACATTGTGCAGCATTCAGCAGCTTCACAGATGTTTCCCATCAGGTGGAGACCAAAACGGAGATTATTTATGTGGCCAAAAACGCAAATGTTGCTATATGTCTGCTGGATGTGTGACAAGGCAACTATTTACGAATACTTAAGGCATATGAACTTAATAAGGTGATAATGTTGTGTTTAATTTAAAAAGCGCTGCCCCCAAGTGGCCAACAAAAATAATTATGCAGGTTTAAACCTTACTAGTTTTTCGAAAAATAATACTGAGACTATTTTACTGAGATTATGTTTTTTTAAATAGCTGATTATTAGCAAGGATTGTTCCCCCTGCAAAGAGACACTGCAGTTTCAGCAAACAACAAATCATTCAATATATTTCCAGTAATGAAATCTTTTCATTTGCGTTCTCACTTTCTATTAGAAAGAAGGGAAGAAAAAAATGGGCCAAATGCGAATGAGCAGAACACAAATTTGTGTCTCTTATAGTAATCCCAAAAAAATATGAATGCCTATGTAACAAACACTGTTTTCACTCAGGTTTTAATCTGATTGTTTTTGATCAGACTCATAATAAACCTTTTTCATACAAAATTATAGGCAGTCCTTCAAAACCCATGTAAAGACACACTATCGCAGTATATGAAGCTGCTCGACTTCAGAGAGTGAAGCTAAAGACTATAAAACATTAATCCCGTCTTGGCATAAAAAGAGGAGAGCCAATCTGGAATCATTTTCACCATTAGTCTTCTCATTACTTCCATCCTCTTCCTCTTGTTCAGCATTTCTCTTTATTGTCCATGACATGGGAGCGCTAATTAAAAGCATGAGCAGTCATTGGTATTCCAAATGGACCGCCGTCTAATTTAAGGAGAGCACAGTGTGAGGACAGCTTCCCCGTTGCAGATATCGCCCGGCGTGTCGACAAAATGTAATATTAAACACCCCTGCAAATGAAATCATTTAAGGGTGTTTGAAAAAGGATGTTGGATATCTGATGCGTACCAATTACACGGGCTTTGCAGAGGTGAGGTGAAGAATCACATTAAAACTCATGACTGGGAGAAATCTCGGGCCGAGAGAAGATCGGAGGGGGTGTATAGGAGCGTGGAAAAACCTCCCAACCAGGCATCCCTCCGCATCAGGCATGGCCGCTGCTTCTCTGTAATCATGTTGAGCGGGTCAAGAGGCAGTTTGGGATCGTTCAAGTTCTTGCCCGCGGCTTAATCTTTGTTGTCATTTCATCTAAGCCATCCAGTATTGCCAAATAGATTAAAGAGTCCAGAGGCCAGATGCCAACTCCCATAAGTGGCTTACCACCTGGAATGTATTCCAAAAGGGCCTCTGGGTGAGAGCACCGACTCACATAAACAAACAACCGCCCGGCCATACAAATTAATGCAGCATGAGGTCTTAATTATCCTGAAGAAGTGTGTATTAATTAACAGTAAAATAGTGCAGTCACATGGTTCAATAAGCAAACTTAATAGCAATCAGATTAAAATGGAGTTAAACAGTCTGAGATTCTCGCCAGTGCACAACAGGTCAACTGAACATTCCTGTGAAATTACTTTACAAGCAAACTCACAATTAAATGTTTACGGAGAACAAAGTTTCAAAGAATAAATAATGAACACACACAATTAACTTTTTCTCTATTTTTCCTATAATTAGTGCCAAAAAAATGTTTTCCAGGAAAGTTACTAAGAAATAATTAGAAAAGGATTGACTAATAAAATTAAGTGGTGTCTCGTTTGTCATCTGGCAAACCTCTCGTGTTTAACTTGCGAAAATGTCGGGGGAGGAGGGCTCTTTAAAAATCTCTCATATAAGAGGTGTTTAGACATGCGGCTGGTTTCCAATCCACACAATGCTGTATATTGGCAGTGATGGAGTAACGCACCGCTGCAGATCTGTGATCCAGTCGGATACCGCCCTCATGGTTCGGCACGCATGGGAATCACTGAGTAATTACACAGTTAAACCATCCATGTGTGATAGATATACAATTTTACCACCGATTGTTATCGGATGATATTTAGTAAAAAAAAAAAAAATACAATCAGCAAATCAGCATTAATACTTTGTAGTCACCAATCCTTGATACACTATGTACAACAAAGGAAGGTTAGTAACGCTAGCAGCACCACTAACAACTAATGTACGGATGTTACATTCAGGTACTTTGCGATGCGTTCAGGCTCTGTTCAGTGAAAATGAGTATTGGGCAAATTTATTATTTTTTGTAAATTATAACAATATCATGATGTTTTCAAACTGTAATCTTGTAAAAATGTAGTTTGGGACGAGAAGCTTAATTAGATCCAGTTGTTTGATGGAGATGTTTTCACAGCTATATGAATTAAATAATAGAGATTTATAACCCGTTTAATTTCCCAACACTAGCTCTAAGCAGCTTATAATACATCATTAAAACTACTAATGCCAATAATTATTTGCATCAATAAAATATGAATAATCTGGATTCATGTAAACCAGCTGCTGTAACAAAACAAAACAACAAAAAAGGATCTATATCAGCCAGTATCGATCACCAACAAATGACAAGATTCGATCCGTGACTCATATCTGTGATCGATTCGAACTCTGAGCTTCATGATCCTTTGCACAATTGGCGGGTGTTTCAATGTCGTTTTTCTTTAGTGCGCTGTAAGTATATTGTTGTGTATTAATGAGTACGCCTGCATCCAGCATGTGTGCGTCAGCCTGAGACGATATAAGGAAGCCAAGGCTACAGCAGCGTCTGAGGGAGCCTTACCTGCACACTTTTTACAGACGACCACGCCCAGATTGACGGAGGCCCACTCCGGTTGCGCGGCGCGACAGTCGGCGCAGCTCCTGTTGGCCTCATTGAACCAGATCTTCTCTGCCACTTCATAGTCGGAGAGTGTCTCCGCAATCGATTCCTGGACCGCTTCAATCCACTCCTCCTTCTCCCGCTCTGACTCGGCCGTGAAGCTGCAACAATTGATTTTTTGCCCCACATCCCAACACATGCCTCACAGTTATTGATTTGATTTGAGGGAGCAATTAAAACAGCATAGTATCGCTTGGCAGGGTTACGGGAGGTGTGTAGTATTTGGAGTAGTTTTGGGGAGTTGCTGAGTGTGTATGCCTATGTGTGACTGCAATAGATTTGGTGAAATTGATAGGGGAGTGGGAAGAGGGGGCGACGGGGCAGGTAAATCAATCCGACTCACCTGGCACCACTAAAATCTATAAACCGCTAATGCAGGACTTTTTTTTTCCCTTTAGGATATTATTTCTATATTAGACATTAAGTTCTTATGTCAAGGAACGGTGACGGAAATATACTATAAAATTTACAGCTTCAATATATAGTACGTTTAAAATAAGAATATTTAAACATTCTTGTTCCATCCAGGACTTGTGAACATTTTTTATTTAAAAAATGTAAAAGTAAAGCACTGAGATAGGCTTGGGGATTAGAGTCTGTGCTTCACTTTCAAGTCCTAAATTAAGCTATAAAGTTAAAATGATGGTGGCGTTCTTGCCTAATTAAGGGAAAAGTGTGTTTCTAAAGCACAAGAACACAGGACAAGTTAAAGTGCACCGTTGTGGTCACGCACGTATAACTGCAGCGGGTAAGTAATCAGATTTAGTGGTGGTACAATATGCTGTTCCCACATCTGCATTGTGAAGGAAGGCTTTGGTCGAATTGTCACTGCAGGAATGGTGGAACTTGTTCATAATTACAGAGGCTACTTTCTATGCGTATAATTTAACTGGAAAAGGGTTCAAATAATTTAAAATATGGGGATGCATTGTTAAGAGTAATGACATGTTCTTTCTTCCAGCTACTCTGCAGTCACATGTAAAAATCTAGGTGGGAATAAATCTTGTCCAATAGCCCGATTACAGAAACAAAGTTTTTGATTAAATTCTACTGTAACTAAGCTCATTAAGCGCCTGCAGGAACCTTGAATGATATTTTAGATATGAGCCCTTCTGGGCCTTAGTGCCCAACATCACTGCCTGCGCTCATGTTGCTGGATGGAAGAAAATCTCTGCAGCCAAGTTCTCAAGAAGCCTTTCTACAAGCGTGGATGCAGTCATGTGTCCACATACTTTTGGCTACGTAGTGTTTTTTTGAAGAGCGCGTTTAAATTATGTGTAATTGGCTACATAAAATCTACTAATTAAATTGATGCAACCAGTGAGGTAAAACCAGCCATAATTGATAAGAGCTAAATATGCACACAGCCCACATATAAATTGAATGCCTGAACTGTCATAGCTCCCAAATTGGGATTATTTCAGGACACTTATTCACCTGTCTCTCAAACCATCTATGCGCGCACACACACCCACACACAGACACACAGCCGAATGACGGCACATGTCCATTACTGTCAAGCGAGGGAGAGAAAGCACAGCTTTCTGAGTGAGAGGACGTGGTGTGAATTATAAAAAAGTTGCTGAATGCGCTGTATAACTCAAAATCTGATAAGTGTATAAGTGTAAATAACAAGCAATCTGCGTGCATGCATCAGCTAAAAAAGGTGCACGGTCCAAGCTTAGGAACGGTTGGATTGCTTCTCAACATGGAGACGGCGAGCCGCCGGCTCACAGCTCACAGCGCTCAAAAAGCGCTAACAGTGCAAACTACGAAAAAAGCGCTGATAGAGCCAAACAGCGTTTACCTGAGGGGTAACCTGGGGGGCGTAGCGCCGTACGAGAGCATCGGCCGGTCGGTAACCAGTGAGGTCACACTCACATGCAACAACATGCATAACAGCACAAACATCTGGCCCCCGGCTATGATAACGAAGTGAGGAGAAGGTAAGAAGGTAGACGTTGCTCCACTATAGACAGAGACACAGAGAGACATAGAGACAGAGAGAGAGAGAGAGAGAGACAGAGAGAGACAGTAAGAGAGAGAGAGAGAGAGACAGTGTGTGAGAGTGAGAGACAAAGACAGAGAGAGACAGTGAGAGAGAGAGACCAATAGACAGTATGAGACAGAGAGAGAGAGACATTGAGAGAGTATTAGCTTGACTGGAAGAAGCACTTTGAAAGGAGAAATGAGACCGCGGGTCTCCATGACAACCGGTTTAAAGTCAAACAGAGGATGGGGGGAGACGACAGGGACTTTTTGCCGCCAGCAGAGGATGTGCACCAGGCCCGCCTCGCCATGTAACCCGGCAAAGATCGATAGGTTGATTGGGTTCAGCTGTTCCGTGTCCGCCGTCTCGGCCCGGGAAGCGTCTGAAGGGATGACTGCTCACACCGTCTGCTGAACTACAACATGGCCTGCAGAACCACAGAGGAGCAACGGGAGGCAATAGTCAGCGCCGGAGAACGTGTGGAGGTTCCCGGGCCGCTGAGCGTTAGATATGAAGAAGTGGAGGCCGGTCTCGGGTGAAGGCCGCTAAATTAACTACAGATTTCAGGACGACCGATGGTGAGGAGGGAAATATCAAATGGAAGGATTCATGAAAGAAAGGTGGGGTAGAAGTAAAAGTATTGCTTTACAGCAATGATGAAAGTAGTACCCTCCCCTCACAGCCACCGGCATCGGGCATCAATCAGCCCTTTCCCTGTCGCACACTACAGTCATGAGGCTCTCGTGTTTTTCAAAGCCGATATAACATGATATGTTTCTTCACAGATGTGAAGAATAGATAGCGAGCCCAGAGAAAGTCCCACGTCTCTATTGATTGATTGTTGAAAGGAATAATTTACTAATAGTTGAAACACTTGCTGAGAGGAGAAGAGCGATACCACTCACGTTTGTCCGATGAATAAAAGCCAGGGGATGCTTAGCTTAGCATTACCGCTACAAACAAAGGGAAACAGCTTGTCTATCATTTCTTGGTGAGGTGCATTGACCTTGTCGCGACTAAGAAATCACTGCTTGCAGCCAAGAAATAGTCCTGCACCACTGGTGCCCTTTGGTCTTTTTTGCCGTTTCAGTCATTTATGCTCTGCTACTCTAAATAATACATGCAAGTGAGACATTTTTTTTCCCATGAATTCTGAAAAAGGCATACAGCATATGTCTTCCGAGTCCCAAACCTTAATGCAAGTTCAATACTGAACTGCTTCAGTACCCCTTAAAGATCCGGATGTTGATGCTCTTCAGCCAATTTCAGAGTTGTATAAAGTGAACACAGATCACAAAAAATCCACAATTGACCTAATATTGGCAGAAAATCAAATACTGGATATGATGCCATAAACATTTAAAGCAGAGATAAGCAGGAACATGGGGTATTTATTGGCAAAAATGGAATATGCTATTCCTAGCTCAGGTTTCATCCTAGTATAAACACTTCAAACTAAGTTGCGTTTTCCTTAGCTTCGGGTGAGTCCTTGATATCTAGATAGGGAGCAGGTCACCAGTGGCTCAAAACTGACTAACCAAGCACTGGCTCTGGGGGGCTTTCACGTCTTTTCAGTACACAAGGGCCAACGGGAGGGGTGAGCGAAGGGGTATTCAGCTGGTTGCAATATGCAACCTCACCACTAGAGGTCACAAAATGCTACACCAAGGTCCTTTAAGGCTGATATCAGCCGACACCGAGAGTGTCCTAATATAGAAAGAAGAAAACTAGAGGTGTTTTTTCTGAGGAACAGGGTACTTAGAAATATGTGAAAAGGGATCAAAGGGAATTACAGGTTCACATTTGGAGATCATCTTGTCCTGGGCATGAGAAAGACACACGACGGACCTATTCCTGTCCATACAAGCTGTGAAGAAATCCCTTCCTGGAACAATTCCAACGATGGGGGATGAAATCCAGGCTGCATGACAGAAATTGGTACTAAAAAGACTATTGCTACTAAAGAAGCCTGATATTAGCTTCGGCTTCACAGATGGGCGTGACCAGTAATTCTTTCAGAGTACATATGGACATATGAGTGAGGTTTCAGGATGGACTTGAAAAAAAAAACGCCCCCACTATAAACACTTGCCCTTGTGATGTCTATCAACGCAGCACAGACACAGCTGCTTTGTGGTTTTCTGCTGCCACCTTGATACAATGGAATAGAACGAAAGCAGTGTGTTTGTGTGGCTCGAATCTTTAGAAAATGAAATTTGAAAAACCAAACAAGCAACATGTCCTTCAAAAACAATGCCTCTCCCACTCAAACGACCTCGCTAAACCTTCATAAAGAAATATTTTCTATCCAAAGGTTAAAAAAAAACTATAATTGCAAAACTGCTCAGAGTTTTCGACGCAGCAGATAAACACAAAACAAACAAGACAAACATAGATTTTCTCCAATATGCCCTTGAGCTGGGCATTTATCTGCGGCTTTACTTTAGTGGAGGTGCTTTCTGATCAAGAGTACAATGTTTTTTTTATCTTTTCTTCAAAAGTTCAGTGTCTTTGCTTGTGCACTCCTCTCTGCCTCATTGTCATTCTCTCTACGAAACAAAACCAAAAAAAGTCTGCTGTTGCCTCTACCACAGCGGGCTGAACGCTCTGTCCATTTAACGGCAGCAAAAAACAATAGAAAAGCCAAAGTGAGTCTCCACAGCTTAAAGTGATTAGATGAGTTTCTCACTAATCCCCACCTTGAGCAGGTAGGGGAACGCTCCCAGAGCTACCAATCGATTTGACACACACACACACACACACACACACACACACACACACACACACACACACACACACACAGCAATCACCTCATCAAAACAATTCAGGAGACCTGAGCTCATTTTAATTCCGCCTCTTTTTAGTTCCACACAAAATGGCAATTATGTCCAACGTATTAACGAAGCAGCCAAACGATGGGACCATTAAAAAAAAAGGGGCTGACACAAACAGATCGATCGGACATGCAACAGACAGGTAGAGGATGAATGAGGGGGGGGGGGGGGGGGAGGAGAAGAAGAAAAAAAACACAAGGCAAAAAAAGCAAGAGGGGTGAAAAGAAAGAAAGAGAAAATAGTGAACATGCGTACACAAAACAAACAAACAAACAAGGCGTGCTTTGTCCAGGCAGCTGTGACGGTGGTGCTCTAAATGGGCCATTACAGCACAAACAAGCAGTGCGCTCATTGATTGTAGACCCTTAGGGACTGGAATCACCTGAAAGGCTCAGGTACCTGCATGAAGCACCCAGGGGAGATATAATTAAAAAATCCTAATCAATAATTAGTGATTTTTTTTCCATACAGGACCCTGTTCTCAAGTAGCGTGTTTACCGCTGTGACCGGTCTTTTTTTGAAAAGAGATTTGACAGGAGAACCCAGAGTGCTACTAAAACACAGTCAATATGAGCTAATGAGGAGATTCTCTTTGTCTCATTAGAGCCGAGTCTTAACTCTGTGACACGCCCGCTCCGTACTTTAGGATTTGGTTTTGGGTGAAGGTGAGTCTCACCGAAACAATTTAAAAGAACCAACTGTTTTAGTAACTTGTATATTTGATCACATTCACACCTGTTGGTCACAAAGTCGGCTTTCAGTGTGTGAAAACGTTTTCATGTTCGCACTGACTTTACAGCAGCCTCACAAACACACACCGGGCGCCAAAAACATGAGGTCACATGAGGTCACATGGGCTGCTTTGTGTTTTCCGACGACCTTGGATTTCTTTTCCGTGTGAAACAAACTATATGTTTAATAAGGCTCTCGGCCACAGAGAGTGACACACCGCTTGACCCAGATGTTTTGACAGCTTTCTCACCGACTCAAACCGAAACAAGCCGGTTAGATACACTCTAAACCACAGGAAGCCAGCCGAGATGTGAAAAGAAAATGGATCAACCACAGAATTTATGACTGCAGAAAGAGATTTCTGCTGCCACAAAACGACGATGAAATCGATCTGTTGGTCGTTAATCAATGACACGCATTGGCCTGATCATTCAGAAATTGAAAAGGAGTTAACCGGAGCTGTTCTCTGTGCACTTCGGCAGTTTTCATCTGAAAGGTCAGTGGAACGTCACGCCCACACAGAAACGTGTGTCATCATAACATCAGGTATGAATCTCATTTTTTACTAAAGTATTTTAAAGCTTTGAAAACAATATGGTTTGCATTAATCCTCCAACTCTCCAGGTAAGAAGACAATGCCCTGGTTCTTTCTTTTTTTTTAAAGGCCAAACTGATAAGACAATGTGAATATTCTTTAGTACCCCAAACTCTTATCGCATTATGAGACTCTTTATACCTTACATGCCTAAGAGCAGATTAGTAAATGTTTGCCCTCGTCTTTTAGTTGTGAATATGGATGCTTTGTGAGATATGATTGAGATTAAAAGCCAGTATAGCATGAGGCTTAGTGTATGTAAAGGGCATTTCCGTAACTGCATGGTTCAAATGAGATGATAATGCAGGGATATGTATTTAAGGAAGGAAAATTAAATGATCCCGCTGCTTTCTACTGACAAATGTGGAGGTGTGTGACGTCAGCCTGTTGAATACATCAGTCTGAGGGGTGTGCATTCAAAGAGAGATTCCTTCACTTACCATTCATCTTTTAGATGAGGAAAACTGCTATGTGTTCATGTAAGATCAGACAGAAAGAGAGCAGTATGCTCTGTCTCTCACACACACACACACAATTAAAGACGCCATCATATATCACAGACATTTTAGCATAGACAGCTCTTTGTTGTGGAAGGAGGGGGCGAACCCAGACGTACCAGAAGTTCTTGAAGGGTGTGTTGACTTCAAAGCCCCGGCGGTCCCCGTCTCTAATGTTGGCAGCCGTCAGTTCTACTTCAGCAATAGCCAGACCCGCTTTAAAGTCCTGGAAAACACAAAAAGAGAGATGGAGATCGATAAAATTCATATTAATCAACTGTGAGGTTGTTACAGTACAGTCACTTTAAATAATCAACATATGGGCTTTTTATCATTACCCAAAGTACTTAAAGAAAAAGCATCTTGGAATATACATTTATTTGCCTTTTTGCCGGGATTTAGATGATACGTGTTTTTCATCTCAATCTCGGCAAGAAAGTGAATGAACGTATTTCATTTTTTTTTTTTTTTCTAGCTTCCTGACGAGGCGGTTTTCTTTGTCTTTGATTCAAGGATTGAAGGATGATTTGAAATGCTGTTGTAGCCCATTCTCTACACAAGAAAAACATGACAAAACTAAAACAGTAGTGCAATGCGATCGTGCACTTTTGAAATTGGCATCAGGAGGAATGCAAACAGCTGCAACAAAACAATTCACTGGAGCAGATAATACGGCCGACATCTTAACATTCAAACTTCGACGTCAGGGAAACGTCGTCCTTCAACTTTGACTGTTTGAGCACCGAGCATCATTGATGGAAACAGAGTCCGTTTCTTAAGGTCCTAGCTAGGGTTAGTTTAGGCTCCTCCCTCCCCTCTTGGGGCGTTTGGTGGGGCAGAACTTGAGATGCTGCACTTTGAATTAAAAAACTATTTAAAGCACCCAAATGAGAGAAAACATATTCCTAAAAGGACCTTGAAAATGTTAGGGTGCTTCTGAAGACGCTTTTTTTAGGAGCAAATAAGGTGGGATCAACGGTTCGCCTCGTTAGAGTCTCAACTTCCACGGGGCTTGAATGTCACTTGGTCTAATTAAAACTAGCAAACACCAAAGAAGACCAACAATCACTGCAGTGACATCCTCAGTCCGTGCTGCCCACTTTCTTCCTTTAATGCAGTGTTTTTCTTTGAGGAAACGTCACTGGACATAAGAGTTACAGGTGTGAGAGGAAATCGTTTGGGACGGACCAATGACGCACCGAACCGCCGTCAGCTTTCCCTCCTCCTCGCCAATGACGCACAAGCCGAGTTTGTGTGTGTGAAAGACAGAGAACCTAGTGTGTGTGTGTGTGTGTGTGTGTGAAACAGCAAAGCTCTGCAAAAGGGAACAGGTGCCTATGGGGAATCCAACGCAACCCAAGCTTTCAGTCTCAATGTTTTCTGAGGCCCATTTCAGAAATAGGGGTTAGATGCAGAGGCACAGTTTTTATAAGCTGCAATGTAACTCTGCATCCCAGCGCTCCACCGCCCCTCTCCACTTCACCCACAGCAGTTAAGACCATTTTCCATAGCCTAGAGCTCCGAGCTGAGGCAGAAAAACAGACTGGCAGACAGAAGAAGTGCACCTACGCCCACGCACGTATAGGCACAACATCAAAATGCATGTCCAACATTACAATACACAGAAATACAACAGGCAAAGCCAAAAACGTGAGTCAAAAAGACGAGGGAGAGAAAGACAGCGAGAACAAAAAGCAGAGTGAAGGACGGAGAACGCATGAAGGGAGAAAGGGTCTTGGTAATCCTCACCGAGAGTGGGTGAGACGAGCAGAGGGGTCAGCTGAGGGGTTTACAGAGAGAACGCGAGGCTGTGTGTGTGGGGGTGTGTGTGTGTGTGTGAGAAAAGAGCTGGAGCAAAACAGGAGCCGCGCCAGTACTACGCAACAGTGAATTAAAAAGTACTGCCTTCGCGGGGAGCGCTAAATGCTGCCATGCTGTGCCAGCTATGAAAGCATGTGTGTCGTCTGTGCTAACTGTTTCTCCACCAACAAAACAATTTACACTAATTACACCAAACAAAGAGAAGAAAATGAATAACACCATCTTTGTTGATGAGGCACTTTTTGGAATTGCAAGGCCTCGCAGAGGAAAGACATATGTGTGTGTGTGAACGCTGCCATGTCTCTCGCAGAATTCTTCGACTAATTAGCGGCAAAATTTGCATTGTCGCCAAATTGTGCAGATTGCAACACAAGGAGGAAGTCGCCGAAACATTCGCGAGCGCAGGATTCCCAACCTGATCTTTCAGTATTGCGTGGGTTGGTTCAATTGGGGCTAATGTTATCGAAAACCTTCATTTGTCCGTCATTAGCCCCAATTACAACTCCTTCAATCAAATTTAGAGGACTGTGATGGAAAAACCCAAGCAATCATTCTCATTTTTTTCGAACACTTCAGCGCAATGATATTGAGACGGAGCGAGTGGAATGGAAACCCAGCGACAGGCTAGTGTGGACATCCCATGAAGCGCCATGAGTAATTAAGGCCCTGTGAGCTCAGAAGACGGCCACATCAGAGAGAGAGAAAAGGAGCAAGAGAGCGTGTGCGAGACAAGGGATTTCACTTTATGGCCAGGTCCTAATTGAGCTAAAAGTTTTGATGTGAAGGCTCGGAGGCAGCGGAAAACTTGCCTTCTCTATCCTATCAATTATAACTACGCACAGTCATTGCTCTTTTAAATTCCGGATGTTCTAAGGTTTGAAGACGCGTGACGCGATAATGAGAGCGTTTCAAGGCTCAATTCAAGGCGCATTATCGCTCTCCCGCTTAGTTCAGCCGAGTGACTCAATGCAACGCACGGCTGTAATTTAAAACACGGAGAGAATAAAAGGTTTCCATGTATTACCGCATAAATGCTCCGTTTCACGCTGGCAGGATGTGCGGAGCAGAAACGCAGTCGCACTGCATGCATTGAATGCTGTGCCGAGAGGGCAAAGCAGTCACCTATACCTAATGACCCTCATCCCTCTCAGGCAGCCAATTAGAGCACTGGGTGTTAGCGGCCGTCCAGCCCTCGCCACTCGTTACCTACCCAATATGTGCCGTGGCCTCCTGCCCTCTCCAATTAATTCACCAAGGATGGAGGGAAGGAGGGATGGAGTGAGGAAGGGCATTGGAGGTAAAAATAACTCACCCAATTACAACAGCCAAGAGGTAGTTGGCAATGGGGGAAAGCTCAAAGGGTAATGTCCGCACGCATGCATGGTTTTACGCACATATCATGATGTACTAAACATTTCTAAGAAAGGAGGAATCAATCACTGAAAGAAAAAAGAAAAAAACAAATCACCTCAACTCAAGAAAACTAGATGTGTGGGGGAAACAGGATTACTCCCGCCCCCAAAATCAATAACCTTAACCTGGGAGGTGCTGAGCAAAGGCCTACTCTAAAAAGTCCAGTCATGCATCCAGTTATAATTTCTTTCAAAGTGTTGCAACGTCTTATTGTGCGACTCAGTCGCTCCACAGTGCCGTGCTGCTCTAAAAGAAGCCGACCTAAATTTCTATCTCCAATTCCAAGTCCACTCAGGATGCTCTGAAAGCATGCGGGCCGATCGTCTTGCGGAGGGGTAGCTGCATTTAAAGGAGCACATACTCAATGGAGACAATAGACTTCTGATTATTTTAAACATCAAACAGTGAGACAGAGGTCAAGAAAAGCAAAGAGGATGATGATAAAGGATAAAAAAAGATAAATGTGAGAAGACAAATAATAAGGTGGAAAGGGAGAAGAAAAAAAAGAGAAACATAAATAAGTACGTGATGAATGCACTAACTGATAGTTAACTTTCTATTCAGAGTTCAATATTTCAGGTAAAAGATATTTTGATTTTTGGCCGGACATTTAGTCGGAAATATTTCAATAAGCTTTAGTGTGCATGTTGAACACGGCTTTCAAGACTTAAGAGTTTCAAGAGGTTGTCTGCTACTTCCATGCGAGTTTAGCTGAGTTTGAGTAGATTGAGAAAAATGAAAAATGATTGCGATTCAACATTGAATCCCAAATGAGTCGATTCAGCCCCAACATGACTGAATCTTAGCATGAATCACACGCTTGTTTGTGTCAAACTTTGTCAATCTGATTTGATGTTTAAATATGCACTCATCAATTTGTTTTAGTCATGCTAGCACCGTGGCTGTCGGTCCCTCTTTAGATTCTGATTTTAGCTTGCTATTGAAATGGTGTACAGTTCCTCTGAGCTCCACCAGCGTGGTTGTGTCCTAACAATTGAAACATAATGACGTTCCCGTCAGCCTCAGCAATACTTAACGATTATCGATCCATGTTAGCAGGCTAACATGCTAAACTAAGATGGTAAGCGTTATACCTACTCAACACCAGCATGTTAATGTTGTCACGTTAGCATGCTGCTTATAGCATTTAGCTCAAAGGGCCGACTCTTCATCTGGTCTCAAACAGATAGTCAGTCACTTTTTCTAAAGTACCCAGAAAAGGAAATGATTCGTTCTACACACAGTACATTTCTGGTCACACACACACACTTGTTGGAATTGTGCCGGCCAAACATAAGCAGTAGCTATAAATAAGTAGTAGAAGTAGCCCCCCTGCCAGAGCTTTCAACCTGCACAGTACAGCTGATCGTATTTGAAAATTGGACTATAATACGACTGTTGTATACTGAGTGGTAAAATAATCGTCCCCAACCCTGAAAGCGGCCATGGCGAATGCATAAGCCTCCTCTCTAGCTCCTTCTGCGTACATGGATCGTGGTTATCTGGATCGTAATCCATGCCTACTACTCATTATATGAATAATTTCTGTCATATTCATTGAATGTGCTGCAACTCTGTTACATTGTTTATTCTGTACACACGGGTTTCTTCCCTTTTTTCCCTGTGAAAGTTTTTTTTCTATTTTTTGGGGGACTTTTTCCTGATCCGATGTGAGGTCCTGGGACAGGGATGTCGTATGTGTACAGATTGTAAAGCCCTCTGAGGGAAATTTTTAATTTTGAGCTAATATAATATACTGAAATGAATTGAATTAAATAAGCACATACATGTGTGCTTGCATGTTCCCTCCACACCAAATACAGCAAGAGAAAGAGTTAATATTGCACCTACATTCACAGAAAGACAGCACTCGCCACATACAGTAGTATAGCAAGAGTGCTTTTTATCTTTCCGTTGGACAAGGTAACCGATTAGAAACAGAGCTCATTATAAGACAAAGGCCTCGGTGAAATTAGACTCACTCTTGTGTCACAAATTCTACAAAACAGCCTTGTAGTCTTGGGATGATGTTAATTGTGACAAAGAAGATCTTTAGAAGAGCAAATTAGAAAGAGAGATATTTAATTAACGTGGAGATTAATTAAATCCTCAGTCTCTCTGTTTTTGTATACTCCGAAATACCTTTCCCACCAGAGAAGGCTCTACTGTATGTGCACGTTTTGTTAAGTAGTTTTCTGGTTTCAACCAACAAACTGGGTTCAACCTCGCTAATGGGAAGCTGACAACAAGAAATATGAACATCCAACGATCAATCAATCCCTCATCCACCGGAGTGAACATACACCGGAAAACCCTTGTGATGCATGACATGATAAGACATGAAACACGCTGCTCTGGTTGTACAAATCTGCCTATACAGGTCCGTGTGTGTGTGTGTGTGTGTGTGTGTGTCACACTTTGCACACATCTGACTTTCTTTACCTTGGTGCTAAAATGACCTTAAACACAGCTTCATCACAAGGCCTACGGCCCGTGAGAAACGGGGTAGGGGTGGTGCAGGAGGAGCCGGGAGGATGATGTTTCCAATAGCTCGTTCATCATGTTAGATTAAATACTCCACTCCACTGAACTTGAACGGGGCAACGGTCTGCCTCCCTCCCCGCGCTCTTGCTCTCCATCACTCTCTCCTTTTTCTTACAAAACCACCAGTGCTCATTTCTCACTCGTGTGACCTCTGCACCTCCACCCTTTTCACTCCATCGTTCTACGCCTATCTCTTCGTTTCTGTCTCTTCTTCTCTTGTCTTTCAATTGCCGCCTCCCGTCCTCTCTCTCCCTGGAAAAAGAAATCAAATACACTGCCGCCGCTGCTGCATTTATGCTGGGGATTTAGCTTGTAGGCTGAAATAATACAATTAATTTGTCCTCTCTCTTGATTCTCTTCTCCACTCCGTTTCTCCCGCTGTCTCAGCTCAAGCAAGTGGAAATGTGCTGACATGGAGTGATACCCAAAAGAGAAGTCTTACAAAGATGTTTGTTCACGCTAATGAGAAAATAATGAAAGGCAAACAACAAAACTAAAAGATAGAGCCAAATGAAATGAGAGCCGAGGAGGAATGGAGATGAGTTGAGCGTGTGCAGCATTATCAAACGTGTGTCAGGCGCTTTAAGAAAGAGTATGAGAAACGTACGATCTCAGATAGGGTATCTTGCTGCCGGGACAGGAGGAGGCAGAGAACAGAGCGGGGACCATCAGGGCTTAATTGGACTCCCATGTACACGATATTGTTCGGGTTCATGTTTACTCTTTAGGTCAAAGCAGAGCAGTGGTGATCTAATGAGCACAAGAAAATAGTGTCGGAACAAAGGCCGACTTGGCCCGGAAGCAGAAAGGGGCGGGGCAGTCTGCTGCCTGGCGAGCGCCGACTGCACTACAGAGTTTGATTGGGACTATCCACTAAAGCAGTGGTTCTCAAATGGGGGGACTAGTACCCCTGGGGATACTTGAGATTTAAAAAAAAGATATATTTAAAATTAGTACGAATTCAAAAATCCTTATTTCATAAATATTCAATAATATAAGTGTACGTTTTTTAACTGAATTGTATATATTCTATATTAAATCAGACACTGATGGTGCAGCGCTGTCTGTGTATTACATTGTTTTTCCAACTAAAAATGCTTTGTGCTGGTTGGGGGGTACTTGGCTGAAAGAAAAATCACTGGAAAAAGGTTGAGAACCACTGAACTAAAGCACAATATCAACCCAAAAGATAAGGACCGGAAAATGATCACTATATTATTACTAGTCTTGGAGAGAAGCCTCAACTAAAACTCCCATTCTACATACCTACATTTGCCTGAGTTCCCTTCTCTCCCAAGTCCAAAGTCCAAATGGGCTTGTACCCGCCAAAAATGGAGCACAATACATCCCAGGATACTGGGATGTATTGTTTCCCACATATATATTTACTTTTTGCATCGCACATTCACAAAGATCTCCATATCCTTCATGAGCGTCACCATCCCGGCCTCGTGTGCTTTCAGCTGGGCTGTGATTATTATCTTCCTCTTTCAAACAGAAAGCTGTCATCCTGCAGAGAGGAAGTCCCGGCGGTGTTGGAAGTACCTGTTCTGTTTTGCAGAGCCTGACTTTACTCCCCGCCAGGGACACCAGCACTCTGCCTTTGTAACCGCGGAGCTCCAGCAAGCCCCTCTTGTTTGTGGAGGAGGGGCGGGAGAGGCTGTCGGAGCGCTTCTGGGAGCCGCAGGCGGGGGGGCGCGTGGCCGTCTGAAGAGTTTCCATCCACTCCTGGCGCTCCCCTGTGGACACGAGCATGAGTGAGAGACAGACACGGGGAAAAATGGAGAGAGAGGTGCGAGCGTGCGAAAGAGAGAGAAAAGCACGAGAGAAAGAAAACAAGAAAAGCCAGAAAGAGAACAAGACAACGAGAGATCAGGGCATCTTAAAGTCTTTGGATCGTAGTGTTAATTCATCACTTTTACATCCCTTCTGTGAGTTACGCTGGTTTGTTGGCTACTAAACCTCCATTGCATACTGATAGAGGAAAATCCAGTCGAAGAGACAAGGAATTTAAACACAGGATGAGCCGAGATTGGTGTAAAAGCACTTAGCCCCTGGAAAAAAAATGAATATCCTGCCAAGCTGAAAAGTGCTGAAAAGTCTGGTACTAGAGATATAGATAGTGGTGACTCTGAGATTTGCAAGCCTCCAGCGAGATGTGGCCAGGGTAATTTGAGTCAAACACACCACCTAATTAAAACCTATAATTAAAAAAAATACCGCTTCTAATGAGATACTGCCACAGTTCTGCAAATCCACTCGTTTGTCTCCACCTGGAAAACAACGGAGCAGAGTCACAGAAACGCATGTCGAACGCACGGAGTGGTTTACTTTTCGGCTGTGGAGGAGTACCACTTTAATATTCCCTGTGGACTTCCAACCAAACCTTTAAGGAATCCTGAATATGCACTTGATGGCTTCATACATGATGTCATGCAAACAGGTTGCGGCTACGGCTAAATGTTGTCGGCACAAAGTCAGCATCGGTTACAGTTTAGTATTCCTACTATAGCCCCATACACACACACAAACACACCAAAAACCATTTGTCCTTGAACACGACCCCCGAATCTCTGACTTATTGTGAATTACACTGGATTACCTCACAGTACGGAGCGGCTCAAGTATAAGGCGATGCATCGTGTATCATCCGGGGTTTACATTCAAACGATGTGCACTCAAAAGGCATCTCGGATATCTTTCCTCTGCAACTTTTCAAATGGACATAAAAGACGACATGAAACAGACGCCGCAAAGCCCGTTCCCCCACCGCCCAGGACGTTGCACTATCAAAGCCAGCAAAGTGGAAAGAAGAGACATACCAAAGGATTGTAAACACACACACACACACACACACACTCAGACATCACAGGTCCAAAGCAGCGCCCACTGTGGTGACTGTTCAATACAAGACACACAAAAAAAGGAGAAAAGAAATCTGTACACTGTAATTAAAACTAAGCAATTGGGACGGACCAGCCGGTTTGAGAAAAGGCAGCAAGACACCGTTTTTTTCTGATGTTAAAAAAAAAAAAAGTTTAAACCTGAAACCTCGGAACTCATCATCCAAAAAACACTGCGAAGACAGAATGACAGACTCTTTTTCTGAAATATAAAAAGCGACAAAGTGATGCTCTCAGAACAACTGTGAGCACTTGTTTGGTCACACGGAGGCATCACAACCCCCGTTTTCAGAAAATGTATTTTTGGATTCCCATGAATTTGAGCAAACAACAGGATGGAGGTTGTCATGAATATTCCCCAAACAGAGGACTTAATTTCCCAATGGTCCTCTTGTATTTTACCAAACTGTTCAGGGCACAGAGGAGAAGCCCTTACTTGGTGTAATCACTTCATTTTATCACCCATTAATGTGCTTATTATGGGCCAGTTCTTTGCCAAAAGAGGAAAAACCACCGACACACAAATCATGTCCCCGAAATCCATTAGCTGTGCAGGTTTAGGGAGCACGTGGAAATGTTTTGTCGGAAGTTAACAAATTATACTGTTGAAGCGTGCCAATTTAAGAACAGAGGAAATAATTGTTTGTATTGTCTTTATTGATTGCCACATTGGAAAAAACAAAAAAAACTTGCTTTCACTTTCTTCCCCCAGCTCATCTATTGACCAAAAAGGCCTGAAGCTGGTCAGGACTCCCTGAGGTAACGGTGATACAATAAAAACTGTACTGGACTGCTGAAAAAGAGATTCCTTGGACATCTCATTACCGAGATGAAGATGCATGGACACATCTAGTCTATAGCGGGTCATTTAAGTCGCACACTTCCTTCAACGTCTGTTTCGGAGTACCGAAATAACTGCAAGCACCTTCTCCTGCTTCCTAGATACACTGGACGCTTTCTACTGAGACGCTAACGCTAGGCTAGTTCCTTTTCCCGATGGACACGCTGTACAGAGGTTTCATTTTATTTCAGCTTGAAATGACTCCGAACTTTCTGTTGTTTCCTTTAGTTTAGCATCCAACATTTCTACAAAATGAGGACCGAAACACAGTTATGGCCTCGTTCTTAAACTTGTACATGAAAAAGAAGGACAAAGGGGTAAAGGTAACCATTTTATAAAATTGCTTTTTCGGTTTATGAGTATATTGAGTGTTAAAACATGCTGAGTGTCAGTGAAGAAATGACTGAACCAACACTATTTAGTCAGAGGTGTGGCTTTATAATGCGTTCGTGCCAAAATGGGAAACTGTGATCCAGAGTTTGGTAAATCCTATTCAGTGCTGCAGGACTCAAGTGTTTTAATCCATAAAAAATATGTACTGAAAAGAAATGTTGCTTTTAGTGTTGCCGTTTCCTCTCTATTTGTGTCGAGTCATCCTCACGTCCATCTTGGAACCCGGACGTTCCTTGTCACTATTTTTGAAAACTCACTTGAAACTCACTTGAAAGGTTTTCAACGGGTCACTTAGTGTGAACATGCGGAGAAAAAACAACTCGTCACACATTCACAAATATCGGTTCATATCATAATATTGCACATATTCTAACTACTTGTTTTCACACGTATCATTTTAAAGAGAAGCTCTATTTTGTGTCCCTTCCTTTCTAGTTTGACAGAACCAACTGTGAGCTTGAGTCGCCCTCAGAGTGACCTGCTGGTGTGTCCTTGAATCCCTCTCCTCCTGCTGAGTGACAGAGGAAGGGGGGCTTTTCTCAGAAGCTTGTCCATCATTCTGTGGCCACTGTCAACCTCACGTTGCCCTAAATTGACCTTCATTAACTTCTCGACTTTGTGACCTTCTGACCTGTGGCGCACGTGAACATATCCACTAACATCTGAAGGAAAAACTTTCTCCTCTGTGAGTATCCGACTCATATGCACACACTACCCTCCTGCGCTCCCAAATACTGTACCCGCTGTCTGGTTCCGAACTCACCTCTGGTCTGGCTGCCCCCCATATTCTTATGAATTTACAAAGAGCTAGTATTAATAATGAATGGCCTACTCAATTATTGACCGCTCTTTACATCACTAGGCTTTAGTGTTCCATTCCCGCCCTTGCTTTCTGAGTTCCATTACCTGTCCTGCGCTCACTTATTTGCCTGTTCATTTATTCAGGGCCTTCCTCTCTCCCTCCTCTCTCCGCACAAGCTGTCAATCTGAGTGGGGAGAGAGAGCTGCAGCGAGGATGGAGGTGGGCGGATTGAGAGAAACCAGAGTGCCTGCACACGCCACGTGTGCATCTGACTTTCGCTCCCGGATGTGTCTCGCATATGAGTCTGAGTTACGTTTCCAGTTAGTTTTTTTTCCTCACACAGTCTCACACGTGAACCTCCGGTGTGCTTGCCAAACTGTATTTTCACTCAGTTTGCAAACATGTCCTCACCTCTGTCTTCATGCATATTAAAAGAGCCAACAAGCGCTTGTTCGGGATGTATGTACGTATAGCCATGTGTTTGGAAGACTATTCCACTTTACATGGAGGAGAGACGAGGAGAGAGGCAGATCATCGTCGTTGAAAGTGGATGAGATGAGAGGCAGGTCCACTTAGCGCTCAACAGAGATCTTAGCCTCCCACGCAGTCTCCATCAAAAGGAATACAAAAATAAAAGGAAGAAGCTCAAACAGAGGGATTGAGATTTCCTTTGTTTTCTATCATTTCAATCTTCTCACCCCAACATACTGGCACAACGCAGAAGTAAATGTTTACATTACTGTATCATTTAAGCCTGGCTAATGGCATCAGCCAAGGTTACATTGCCACATATATGTTTGCATTTGCATACAAGTCAGTTAATAAGTAACAAGTGGTTTGCAGTACAGAAATCCCACAGATATTGCATCTTGGAGGACTTTACTTTTCTTAATTGATGGAAAACCTACCAGAAACGTGCACATTCCGCTATTTGGGACCTCAAAATAAAAGCATTATTCGCAGAATCAAGACATGATTTTCAGGTTAATTTGTTTTCACCGATACCAGACACCCATTAGCTGGTAACTAACTGGTTACCTTTTCATACACAAAAAAGCTAAATGACGTGAAATAGGAGAGGCGCTTTTCCTATCACTCCGCCCCTCCATTGGCTCAATGAGCTTTGTGCTATATCCCTCATTTTATTCTCTGTTGGCTTTGTTGAAGTTTATCGGGCCCATTTTGATCAGGTCACGGCTGCTCCCGAACAATCCCATCAATCTTTATCGTTATATATATATATAGACCTCCGCTCAACCGTCTCATTGCTTGGTAATACGTGCTCAACAGCAGCTACGAAGCTCATACTAAATGCTGTTAAATGTTAAATGTAGTACAATGTGAAATGGTACAGAAAGTGAAATATGTACTGGAAGTTAATACAACTTTACACTCACTCCATGTCCTGCTGAGTTTATATTCCTTCCATCATTCTCCTTCTGGCCCGTTCCCAACCATTTTGTTGTTATCTCTACATCTCTCTCGTACCCCCTTTACTGTCATCTCAAACTAAACTAACATGTGTTAGGAGCGGGCTTTGCGGAAAGGCAATTGCCAAAGCATCAGAATACAAATCATCAACATTTCTTTACACTATAAATCCCATCTTCTCTCTCGTAGCACATTTGTCTGCATCCCCTCTCCAACACCCCCTTCTTGTCCCGACCGTTTTCCATCACTCTGTGCCGTGTCTCTTCCTGCCAAACTCTACTTTCCTCTCGCTTTCTTCTCCCCCATTGCTGCCGCTGCTCTCCGCATCACTCCCTCCCCCTCTTCTCTTCTCTTCTCTCCTCTCCCTCCGCCTGCCTTCCTTCCATCTCTCCTATATCTCAAGCTGACAGTACCTGAGGGAAGAGGCCACCTGCGGACCAAGTGGAGAATCAGCCGACAGCTGTGTGCACACTCTCTCCGGTGGCCTTCAATTATTCACTCGCTTCTCCCTCCTCCTTTTCCCTCTCTCCATCTTCACTCTGCCCTTTTCATCTCTCCCCGCCGTCTCTGCCTTTACCTCTCTGTTGCTTCTTCACACCGAGATTGCGTGCCGGCCTCCCTCGCTCTGTCCATTCCTGTTATTCCCTCATTTAAAATCGCTTCCTTCCCTTGTTTCCCCCATCCTCATCTGCTACTTTCCCTCCTTGGATGCCTTTACACTCTAGCACACACACTCCTCTTAGCATCACTCCACCATTCCCCCCCCTCTACCCCTACTGCATCAGCCCAGCAGCTCCATACCTCCACTTCACTAACTTACTCCGTCTCTTTCCCTCTGTCTCCTCGTGTCTCCCTCTTTCTCATGTGTTTCCCCAAAGATTGATGACTCTCCGCCACAAGGCGAATGGGCCTGTTTAAAGATGCATGAGGGGATGAAGCCAAGTTTTATCCTCCCTCTTCCTTCCTCCCTCCCTCCCTCCCTCCCTCCCTCTCTGCTCCCAACCCTTTCTTCTGACGGCAGGAGCCACCTCTGCGAGAGGCCTCCCACTGATCCCAGGCGGTCAGAGGCCACCTCCCAATAAGACAGCCTTCCCCCCTCCGAGCGCTTGTCAGTACGACTGAGTGTGACGTATGACGATCAGCTAGCTGACAGTGTGATAAATGACGGCGCTGTGGACCCGCAACTCATAAATGAACAAAAAAGGCTGGCAGATATCGATATGATGCTGCACCGAATCGACAGGGTGAGAAGGAAGAATCTCTGGTGCTCAGTGTGGTGAAAATAGATGAAAGAAAACTAAGTTTAAAGGGCAAGTTGTCAAATGTAATGCTATTTTTATAGACCGAAGGAGATACAAAATTGTATGAAAAGGAGATTCGATAATAATGTTTGCTATGCGTGATACACTTGGTCTCCACCAGCATCATAAGAAAGTGGTTGATAAGCTACACACAAGTATGCAAGCATTCTGGTGGATTTTATACAATGTGCAATGAGTCAAAAGAGTCCAAGGTCTTCAGAGGTCAACCACGCCGACACTGCTGTCTACACTGGCTGTCTCTGACTGGAATGGTGGTGCAAACACTCAATACACAATATCAGGCTATTTAAGCACCATTGTTTTGGTCCAGACTTAAAAAAAAACTATCCTTACATCCTCAAAAACAATTTTTCACCTGACTGATGAAACCATTTGCCCTGAATCAGGTCTGATGCATTAGAATCTACTCAAACAGCTTTACCATCATGAATATGTCGAAATGAGTCTCGAGCAAATAAACAACCAGTTGCCCTTATCACATCAACAGCAGCAGATGCTCAATATCAATGAGTAATATGTCAAATATTGATAATTAAATGTGTCGCACGTCAATAAGTTCTCAATGGTCTCAAAGATCTCTCGGTTCCACCGCTCTCCGATATTCACAGCGGACCACATTATGAGTCGAAGGTTCATAACCACGGAAGAGTCGCTTTTCTTCGATCTCAGTCATCCATATGAATCGAAGGGCGGCCAACATGTGACCCCTGAGACGAGCCGTCGCTTAGTGAATGAGCAGTTTGACCGGAGCGGACCTAATAGACTGCCATGAAGCGAGAGGTGCGGAGCGGAAAGCGTGTCTTGCCCCTCTCATCAAGGCCGACACAGATAAAGCTTCCAGCTGAAAGACAACTCTTACTCTGTTTGGTCGGGCAGAGGGATGAAGAGAGGAAGGAGGAACGGGACTATTAAAAGGGACGGTTCCACGGGGGAATGTTTTATACAGTCTGTCCCTTTAGATTATTTTAATAGCATACAGTAGGTCCAGACAGGGACATGAAGCCGTTACTGCCACTAAGATCTCCTTAAACATTTAAACAGCATAATATTCAGAGAGTCTTGGAGAGAAACCATTCTGAAAAAAAATACTTGGACATTTGGAGAAATATCCTTAATTGCTTTCATTCTGAGAGTGAAATGAGAAGATGAATATCAATCTCACACCTGTGTTTGATCGGTAAGGAGGCGGAGTCAGGTCCTGTTTAGCCTAGCTTAGCATAAAGACCAGAAACCGAGTGAAACAACTAGTTCTGTCCAAAGAACACACCCTAATAATGTAGCATGTACCTCCACCTAGAACCATGACTTTCATAATACAAAATATGAATTAGTGATCTTTCAGGAATTTGAAAAAAAAGAAAGATGTATTATTTGACCAGATCAAGGCAAGCCATTTCAGTTTACATTCAATTGTTATGTTAAGCTAGGCTTCAAAGCCCCAACCTGAAGAGACATGATACTGATCTTCTGATATCTCACTCTGAAAGAAGGCAAACTGTAGAACTATTTATTTCCATGTGGGTACCTTGCAAACGGATTTAGGCTGCATGCAGAGAAAGAGAATCAAAACCGGGAGGCAGAGGATGACCACATTTAGGGAGAGGGAGGCAAGAATGAGAGACAAGCCGAAAGGGAGGGGGAGGGAAGGACAGAGAGAGATGGAGAGCAAGAGAGAAGAACAAAGCTAGACAAGGAATCACGAGGAGTGAATGAGTGAATAGATGATAGGTGACTGCAAAATGAAGGAGGAAACTAGAAATACCGCCTAGAATGCATTTAGAAGTTGAAGTTTGCATCCATGTCTAACAAAATCAAATAATTTGTCTTTTTTTCCTATGAGAAATGTGTGTGAAATAGTCAAATATAGCACGTGAATTCTTGAGTTATGGCCAAAAATGTGTTTAGTGAAGTCACAGTGACCTTTGACCACCAAATTCAAATCAGTTCAACCTTGAGTCCATTTGAGCCAAACTTGAGAACATTTTCTCAAGGCGTTACGGAAATATCCCGAGAATGGGACGGATGTGAGGTCACAGTGACTCCGACCTTTGACCTCCAAACTCAGTTCATACATGAGTCCAAGTGCACGTTTGGGCCAAATGTGAAGACATTCCCTCCAGAAGTCCATGAGATATCACGCTCGCAAGACTGGGCCGGACGGACAGAGGCATGAAGAGCAAAGGATCCTTGACTTACCTTCTCTTTCAGCTCGGAATAAAAAGGTCCGAAGGGCGGTGACGACCTCAAACTTGTTGTCGCCGAGTCCTCGCACCTGTCTGACAGCACTGGCCAGGATCATACCTTTGGAGTACATCTCCTGAAGAGAGACAGAGACACACATAAAGAGGTAAATAGGTATACAAACTCAAGCCGACACACACGCAACCTCATGCATACTGATGATGTTATTGAATTGTTGCCTATTCCTATTATCTGCATCTCTAGACCCACAATTAGCGTATTCAGGCGCATTGTTTGCATCAATAGATGTTTAATTCAGAGTTCTGTTACAGTCGGCTGTGACGGCATTCAAGTTGAAGCGACACTGATAGACATTCTCCTCAAACTAGAGCCATTAACCATCACTACAGCGTCAAATGTATTTGCAGAAATAGCTTCCCTGTTCCCTTTCAAGCAATAACTCTGATAAATGGCCCGGAGATCTTGGACAAGAAGCATTTCAATCAGAAAGCTGCTGCAGGAATACGAACTATCATAGTACTGTATATGCTACCTTATGAGATGCATACTGTTAAGAAAGCCAGAACAAATATGTATTGATGTGATCTTTTAGACATCTACACAGATAACGCAAATTATAGGAAAGAAATATGTGGGATTTGAAATAGTGGAGCATGAAATTGCAAAAAAAAAAAAAAAGTGGATTGCATTGCATTAAAAAAAGGAGCCCAAAAACACAAGAATAACACACAGAACACTGTCAATAGGGTGTTAGGAGACATCGTAAGACAAATCCTCAAGCTGAAAAACAAACTTCTCAAATATTTAAAAAGAGACAGGCATGCTGTAGTGGGGATTTGAGTAAAGCACAGGAAGCGATCGTTGGTTAAAGTGAGATAGGGCTGTGTGTGTGTGTGTGTGTGTGTGTGTGTGTGTGTGTGTGTGTATTGTTTCATTACCCCTATTTTTTCCCCCAGCAGCTCTAGTGGAGGTATCTAAATAAGGAGGATGTTGCACTAGAGGCTTCATGAACCTCTTTACAACCTCCCTTGACAATGGCAATTAAAGTACTGGGTCATTGTCAATATGAAAAAAGAGACAGAAGGGGGAATAAAATAAATCAAACGTCAATATTATCACGGGGGCAGAACGGTGACGTGGCGAGTGTAACAGAGAAATGCCCTTAAAGTAGCTAAGAACATGTCAGATTGTAATGTTCTTGCAATACAGTCAACTGCGGAGGGGGTGGGGCGGTACATTAGGCTTCTGTAGCGGAGTGAAAATCACTGGGTTATGAAAAAGGAGTCGTCGCAGACATTGCATTATTCATGCCGATAATGTCATTATCATTGCTAAGAATGAAAAAAAAAACAGACGTCTCTTTTTTTCCTCTGTCGCTCTACAACGGGCTTGACCTGATTTTTTTCCATTCTCCGCCGTCCTGTGCACAATGTAATAACTTGATGCCGATGGCCACGCGCGCACAGCTGCATGTTTGTTCGACTGTACTGCCGAGTGGGATGTAAGCGATGAGAACAGACGAAGGAAGTGAACTTCTGACTCTCTCTCGCCATTCTTAATTAAGCCAGTGACCTTAGCTAGACACAAAAGCCTATTTTTATAGACCATAGCGCTAAAAATATAGCAGGTGGCAGAGTCAGTTAGCGAGAGGGGGGGAGCGATGGAGAGATGGAGTGTGAAATTTGAAGAAGAAAAAAAAAAGTAGAGGAATCAGGTTCATGTGAAAGGCCAAGGAGAGGACTGAGAGAAAGAAAATGAAAAGGCGCGTGGAGAGATACAGAGTTAAAAGTTAAAAACAGAAGAAGAGGCAAACTCCATAATCAGGAGGAGAAAGAGATGCGGCGAGAGGAGGAGAGGGAGGAAAGAAGGACACCATTTGGAAATGAAGCGGCCTAAGAGGGTCAGCGAGGGGTCCTTCTCATATTAAAACAGGATGTTAACAATGGCAAGAAGTGGCTCAACCTAATTACCGACTGCCAGCCGTGTGCGGTTCTCTCTCTCGAGGAGTTTCACACCAATATCTCCCCTCTTTCCTCTCTCTAAATTTAGAACAAAGTTAGAGGAAGGTGAGGAAAGGAGACAGTAGGGGTGTGTGTATGTATGTGTATATGTGTGTGTGTGGATTAGCGTGGTAGCTGCTAATTACACCCCAGTATGGGTTAACGGTAATTAATTGTTTTAATTCTACTTTTGGGGTCATGAAGGAGAGAGTTGTTTAATTGCGTAGTTGTGCATCTGTAAATACTCTCGACAGCGGGAGTCGGCAGATGAATGATGAGGAGGCGGTCAGTGTTAAGAAGGTGGATTCAGATACAACGCGTTGCATTTCGCCCACACACACACACACACACACACACACACGTAATGTTTACAGACTAATCTCAAGACGACGCACCGCCAAGGACGCAATGAGGCCTAACTATCTCTGCTTCTCCAATAACAGACACACCTGACTGGCCTGCCTCTGCCGAAGATCTCCTCCACTCTCATTTCCTCTCACGTTGACCTCCCTCCCACTCTCCACTCCCTCACTCCCACGTCCTCTCAGTCCTGCCTCCCAGCAATTATCGAGCCATATCATTTTTGCGGGGCCGTGTCACTTCGTCTTTTTCGGTGGGACTGCGTACCCTGCGTGGAACAACCCGTGTCTCCTTTCTTTTCAAAAGCAACCTGGTAAACTTCAGGAAACAATTAAGGCACAGCAATTGAGCTAAAGCCTACAATAATGGAGGCAGCGTGGGGATAAAGCAGGGAGGAGGGTAAAGAGGGTGGAAAGAGTTTTACCACCAGCATGGAGTTAAGGTTCTGCCGTGTCCAAAGCAATGCATTTTTAATGGAGGCACGAGGACACCCACTGGTTGGAACGGAGAACTGCACCTTTGAGAAAACGCCTCTTTACTCTGGTGTTTCCCCGAGTGGGGTGCCTGAAGGATTTTAAAGATGTTGCTTCCAGGCAGAGCTGTTTTGAGGCCAACAAGTCTTCATGAAGACAGCCTGTTTGCAAGACTTTCAGGTCGCTGAATGCTGACAATTAAAATGAGACACATCGTCATGTCAAAGCAGTGTCAAAAAGATTTTTTTTTCTACATATCTCAGACCAGAAAATGTAGCTTTAATAATTAAATATTGAGGGTGTGTGTCAATGCAAGGTAAGCTTAGTACCGTCTCATTCATTCGTTCATCGTTCCAGGATTTTATGAGGTCAAAAACTTAAAGGCACAATCCCAACGTCCCCCCTAAGACCTTAAGCCCTAAGCCTTCTGGGACTTCACTGACATCACTCGGGAAATGCATGAGAGTGAAAGGCTGCAATGGTATGAATCCCAAATGGGAACTCACTTTGCAGCGACAAATCACTTTACCTTGATGACACCAAAACATGTTATTTACAATTGACGGGGGTTTTAAGTTTGTGTTTTTTTAACTGCCTTATTTGAAACGTCTTCCAGGCTCTTGCCTTACGAGACGAGAGGTAATTGTGAAATAATCAATTCACTTGTTTTTGTTTGATGAAGGGAATGTTTGATGAATGAACCCGCTAACATTTTCTACGGTTGTGTTCCTCCCGATTTCATTTTCTTAATGGACCATCGTAAATCCTTAATGTGAATGTTCCAGTGTTGGTTTAATATGCCAGGCTGAACACGCGTGCCTCCCTCTTTGTTTACGTTGGGTTTTCTTTAACGCCCGCGGGCTTCCCCCGGTGCGCCCAGTGTTTAATGTCACAACGCTAGGAATTGTGGGTAATTCCCTCAGGCAAAGTCTGCAGAAAGGCGGACTTACAGAAAGTGAGCATAAAGGGCTTAAAATGTCTGCGAGAGAGCCCTCAAGCACTTGACGACTTGACAGTGGGACAGCCGCTAACCCTCACAGACGTGGCGGGAACGTGCCTCCAAGTTTGCGAGTGAGGGGATTGGGATTGGCCCCGAGACTTCTGCTAGTTTGGGGTTACGCTTGAACATGCGTTATTTCGTTTGGCGGCCTCGTGGGGCAGCGCTGTAAACACAACATTCATATAAACCGGGTTATGACTCTCCCTCCACTCGCCTTTGAGCTCAGTTCAGAGCCTCATTGGCTCCGGAGGAGAATATCTGGCTCTTCAGCAGGTGAAATGCTCCACTGTGTTGGCTGTTCGCTAAATGTGTCAGCGCTGGGCAGGCAGTGGATATTTTTGAGTTTCTTTTTTTTTTTTTTTTTACTGAAAACTGCAGCCTGCAGAAGCTTATAAACAAACACAAATGATGAGAGCAGTGGAGTCACGCGCCAGAAAACTAAAAACAATGAGCTGAAAGACAAAATAAAGCTCTGTTGCCGAGGGGAACTGCAGTCGGGCTGATAATTCTCTGTGAGGTTAATAATACAAGTGACCCCAACTTTGTGTACTGCTTTTCTAGAGAGCACCCTTAAATTTAAGGTGGTAAATCTACCTGAGCACTGCTGTCAAATTATATCTATTCTTAAATGTCTCTGTGTGATTGTGCCATAACACACACACACACACACACACACACACACACACACACACACACACACACACACACACACACATAGGGAATTAAACCCATGGAAATGTGTGACACCATGAATGTGTAACATGCTTTTGTCACTGAATAAAATGGGAACAAAAATAAACACTTGAGGTGTTACCGTCTGTTAGCGTCTGCATAGGCATTTTGGGAAAACACAGGAGGGGGCTAGCAGAGGAGCTCTCCGGCTTTGAAAGAGAGAGCTTTGCAGCGTCAGACAGACAGGCAGGCAGACAGGCAGGCAGACTGATGCACCCAAAGACTGATCCCCGATCCTAAAACCTCATCTCCCCTTTGGCCTCCTATTCAGCCTCCACCTCCCTCCCCCATCCTCTCATCCCTTCATCCCCACCAGCCATCCTCCTCACTTCCTCTCCTCACCACCCTGAAGCCAGGCTTTGGACTGTTTTCATAAACAGGCGCACACACGCACGCACACACACACACACGCACACACACACACACACACACACACACACACACACACACACACACGACACCGTATCAGGACCCTGAAGACTACATCTCAGGCCCAAAGCGTTCTCCCAAGTCAATCCCGGTGTTGACGAAATCTGCCGAAAGGGGTGATTGATGAGACGGATTGGATACAGCGCTGCAGAGGGGGAGAAGTGAGACCGAGGATCTCGCTACTCTCCCACGCCACCTCCGCTACCCCGATGATGACATCGCCGCGGCCAGAGACCTTCAAGCTGCGACTGTGATTAAATGCGATTAGTTCTGTCTGAGGCTGGGAGATTCCAGAGGATTTGAAACTACAAAAGAGTTTTTCGGGGTGTTGAAAGTTCGAAAAAAGAGAACAAGCATGGGAATGGTTTAGTTTAGTGTCGAGGCATTTTTAGTGTTTGTGTAGTAAAGACTGGACAATATGATAAAACCATGAAACCACAGTCTTGATTTAATTTAAGAGGCCAATCTTAAGACTAGTGCAGGCTGCACCAATTCTGCAAGATGTATGGGTATTAGACCAATTTAAGATTAAAGTCAAAACAGATTAGCTGACATTAGGGGCCCTAAGCTGCTGCTCACACCGGACCAAGTGACGGCGTTGCAGCAAAACCACCTGTATGTATTAAATGGAGCAGGTTGCATTGTATTCCTATTAATTTCTTTAAGTTGTCTTACTTTATTGTGTCAAATACTTTAGTTTATGGCCAAATATCTGCACAACTGACATTCTTATCATCCTCAACCGTACGTGAATGTGAAAGATGCTAACATGCTAAACATCTGCATGTTACCTTGGCACGGTGGACACTGTGATCCTTAGAATTAGATTAATTCATGAGATGAGGTTAAGTAATAATAATGGCTACTGATACAACTCTTTAGTCAGTCGAGTTTTAGTTCCACTTTATTTCCGTTTTCTTTACCTTCACATAAGATAATTAATTATGTGATGTGTCATTAATATGCAAATTCAGGCGTGACACGTTAAGCAACATTTGAAGGCTTTAGCCACATTCCATTGAAAATAGTCGTCAAAACAGCTTGTAGTTGAAGCACTTGGATGAATAGTATCCAGAGAATTCCTGTAATCAATGGACCTGGTCTGAGATCAATTGTGTGTGTTCTGTGCCCCGTCATCAACATGACAATACGTGTGCTCTCGGTGTAACAGAACACACATACATGCATGTCTCTGCACTGCGGGGGGAAAGCAAGCCACCGACTCATATTTCAATTTCTGACATGAAGTGGTGCTGAGAGACTTTCTGTCGGCCCATGCAATCTTCTGCTACCCCCGCGCTCTCTCCATGGAGGTGGCACCGGGTGGCACGTAGCGCGGTGCTCGGCCTCAGCTGGCCGCACAAAGCAGGGATGACGGGAGAGATTGTACTCGACCTCTCCGCTCACCCGAAACATGATGAAGCCCGCTGCTTTCTCAGAGGGGAGAGTCACATTGGCAGGATGACTTTAAAAAGTCTAAACAACAGCCTCTGTTTCCCCCCACACACACACAGAGGCAAACTTTCATCTTTCCAGAATCTGTCGCGCCCACGCCGACAGTGACATGCAGTATAAAGTGCTGACTCGCTGGCCTCCCTGCCGATTCCCGCTCTGCCAGTGACAGAGCGTGCTCGGATAAATAAAGGCAACAAATGCAATGGAAAGAGAAATCGAGGGGAAGGAGAGTGCACGGAGGGCTATAATTAGTAAGTGATTAACGAGCAGGCTTCAGACAGGTCCCACATCATTGATTGTGATGTTGTGCAATGCTGCTGCAGCGGAAACGAGCCGGCCCTGGGAAGGGGCGCCAAGGTCGCGCTCTCACACACACAGAAATGTGTTTGTTCTAGATACATCCAACGGTCATTAGCAGGAACATGAAGGTAAAGCACAGAATGTCAAGAGAGGTTGTGGTCGCTCAAGAATAACTGGAGAACACAGAATTTCTGCATTAAAAGCATTTTTTTCAAAGGGATAATACCAGGGTTTGAGAAAGCTTTATTTCCTCTAATAACATGATGAATACTCAACAGCTAAACGTATTAATAATCTATTGTGCAATCATATCTACTGTTATTTTCCGTCCGTTGTTGCATCATTGTTGCGGGATAATGTGAGAGCAGATTGATTTGCAAAGTCTGCACTGTATTTACCTCCAGGGCTGAGGAGTGGGTACCGACTAAAACACATCCGTAGCATTTAGTATTCCAAAAAGTCAAGTATCAAAAGTTGACAGAGTGCTTTGTCAGTTTTTTGTTTACGAACTCTTTAATCAGAAAAGCTTTTTTCAATTTCAGATTCTACGTATATTATTGAGGTAGTTCTGATGCGTTGAGCAGTTTGTGGATGACCTAAGTCAAATGAATAAAGCTAAAGGAGGCTGCAATACATACACAACACACATGGGGGTGTGCAAAGAGGTTCCCTGCGATGTAAGGTGAAGTGGTTTGTAGCAAATGGGTTGGAACATGCACATTTAAAAAAGGCATGGTCATTTAAAAAAGCAAAAGAAATAATTAAAAAAAGAGCGTGTTCAGCACGGTAGTGCTGAAGGACACGCGTGTACGTAAAACGCAAGTAAAACTGCATTCTTAAGTGCGCATGTAAAAGTATATACATGTGGGATGGTATATATGGGTATGCTGTGCGGGTATGTATGTGGATGTAGATGGAGGTGTATATGTAGATGCATATGTATAAGCATTTGTTAGTGTAGATGTGCATGTATATAAATATTAGCATGTATACTCGCTATAAGCTAAACCATTGATACTAAAATAACTGTTTTGATTATTTACTATAGATTTTATTACGTTGATTTAAATTTTAAGGATTGTTCTGTTGTGTTGAAAATGCAAAATAAAAAAAAACTGCATTATTTACTCACAGTTGCACCAACAAAAAACAGTTTGTAAAGACACGATACTAAAAGTTTTAAATCTAAACAGGTGGAGGGGAAGCTGCCATATTGCCTGCATCTTGGTCTGCCTGCTCTCCACTTTATGCTTTTTCAACTCCCAACTCCTTCCCTCCCCACGCCCCCCTCTCCTCCTCCTCCTCTCCCTCTCTCTGATGATGAGGCAGGCAATGCTAAGCGAAATTTCAAACTCAGCTGTCAGACAGAAGGAGAACGAAGAGAGGTACAGGGAGAGAGAAATGCTGAGGGAGGCAAACAGAGAGAAGTCTTCCCCTAATTCGTTCTTACTCGGGGAACTGGTCAGATGCCAACATCAATGTACTTTCCAGTACGGCTGAGCGGGCACAGAGAATGCTGGCCTGTCATGCGTGGCGTAATGTCGCTCCGTCCTTGCCCCCATTCTCTACTCTGCCGGGCTAATGATGATGATGATGATGATGATGACAATGAGAAGGCGGAGGAGAAAGAGAACGGGAAGGGGACGCTTAGGATGCGCTCAGCTGCTCGTCGTATAGATTTCTGTTCGAGGGAGTTACTTCGCAGGCGCGCCCGCGGAGGATGTGGGCGTGTCGGCAGGAAGCGGCGGGAGGGAAGGAATGTGTGAGCGTGTGCGTGTGCTCCTCTCGCGCTTACTGTACCTTGTCATTGTTGTAGTAGGCCAGACTCTCTCCATCAAATCTCACCCACCTCCTTTGAAAAACACAGTTTCTGCAAAAGAGAAAGTGAGGTACAAATTCAATCCATGTGGCTCAATCGACCAAACTAAACCACTTTGGAGTGAAAGAAGCAATGCCGATCTAAAAGCGTCACGACACTAAGCCGGTTACTAAATCTGCTCTGAACAGGTACTCATATTTCATCAAGAGTGCCATTGATTCATTAATGTCAAGAGTTGTATCAACAGCTGTCAATTAGCATAATCAAAACAAATGGGCACTTTCAATTTGAATATTCAACAGCCATGGGCGGTTTGCCAAATCTATGCAAATAGGGTGGTGAGGGAGAATATATAAGGAAGTAAATGATTGATAGCTCGGGTTTGGAGTAACGGTGAAGCAAGTTGCTCGGAGAGACACTGGAAAATAAATGTTGTGCTGCCAGAAAAAGCCAAACTAAGTGAGGGAAGACATATTTTGCATCTCAATGCTCCAATGTTATCTCCCATCTTGCTTTCCTTTCGTTGGTGCAGCGCACTACGGATGGATCTACTTCAGGCGTCTGGGTCTCCCACCATTTATCAGTCTCAAATGGTGGGAGACACATTGGGGAAGCGGTAATAGAGTGCCGAATGAAAAGGGGCTGCAAAGAAACAGGAAGCCGTGGCGGACTGACTTTGGTGGTGACTTTAGGTGCAACTTTTTGGAAGTGACATGAGGCCCAATTTGGATTGATGGGGTGAAAGGTCTGTAAAACTGAGTGAGAGCATTAAATACATATTCATAACACTACATTTGCAATGTGGAGCTGCAGGGTGACCTCCGTGATGAGTTCAAGGAGATCGATCATAGATCGTTATCATCAGATTAAGAACAATTTCTCGTGTCTGACGCACAATCACAATTCCCTTCTGCAGCACTGCGACCTACCCTTGAGGTGACAGCTTGTCCAGCCAACCCACTTTGAGCACCTGGTGTTTGGGGGCTCCGTAGAAGCATGCGTATGGAGAAATATCCGGCAGTGCCTTGCCGGTGGCGACCCCCAGAGCGTCTGCGGGACCCGAGTAGAGGTCACACTCCACCACCATTAAAGATCCGTCTTTAGGGCCAGAGGCTGCTGGTCCCACAGCAAGACCCTCAGGGTTCGCTGGAAGACTTTGGTTCAAAACGGCTCGCGGCAAAATGCCGGCACACTCGTCCACCGTGGCGTATTCGTCTTTGTGGGGGTCCGGGATCGTTGGAGCAGGGGGAGGAACTTTTTCCTTGGATTTCTTCCGTTTAGACATCTTCTTTCTGTAGGACCATAGCTGATATTAAAAGGAGCTGGCCTGACAACATGTGGTATGTCTTCTTCTTTTTTTTTTTAATCATTTTTATACAAAAACTAAAATGTTAAATTTGTATTTTTTAAATTACCTGTTGAACCTATTTTTTACTGAGCAACAACAACAACAGATGAAAAATAGCCTCTTTGCTAACTTTGGCGCATTTACAGATTTTTTTAAATGAATGTGCCGACCTATAAGCCGACCTTACCAAATAAACCATTATTAAACTCAATGTGGAACGGCCAAGAAATGGTTACAACCTGACTCTAGCTATATGTACTTAGCACATAAGACATGACAGTGGTTCTGATCACATCTATTTGCATGTTTCCAAAACCAGTCCTTTAAGAAGGCCTCCTGTCCTGTCAAGAAATGTAGAATTATTGCCCCAAATCACAATGCAGCCTAAGAATTGCTTCCTTTTTGTGGCCGCTCTTTCTTTAAAGAGGCTAGAGCGTGGGACAGCTGCAGCACATACCTCTGTTTCTTCGGTTTCATCTTGTCCTTAAAGCCCCTCTGGTGCCCTTCGTTAGCACCGTGGTCCTACAGAGCACACAGGAGATTAGCATCAGATAAAAGAAGGTGTCCATCTTCCAGTCAGACACCGTTATCGTGTTGGCGCACAAAGCTACGTTAACTTTAGCGGCCAGGTGACATTTCCATTAACCTCAGGTGGCAAACTGAAACAAGCACATTTCCCACTCGGCCGTGTGTCCATGGTGACAACATTTACACCGAGAAGGAAGTTTGCTGTGCAGCCCTGTGGTTGAAACGCCACTGATAAGTGTTGAAGATCTGAGAAATGTCTGTTCCTCTTTGGTAAGCTGCTACTCACTGTCCACCCGTGGGAGTGTATGCTGTCTTACCGGAATGCTTTCAGGGTTGTTGTACAGGAACAATTCTCCATAGGGAGCAATAGGTGTCAAGGTTCTTTGAAGTGGAGCTAAAAAGGATACAGAGACAACACAATGGTGGTTTTTGTCGCGGCATTGAAACTGGCAGAACACAGTGTGAAGGCCTAAACACGGGGCA
The DNA here is from genome assembly GCF_910589615.1 of Taurulus bubalis. Taxonomy (NCBI): domain Eukaryota; kingdom Metazoa; phylum Chordata; class Actinopteri; order Perciformes; family Cottidae; genus Taurulus; species Taurulus bubalis. The sequence continues at coordinate 6,608,169 of NC_136591.1, forward strand.
TGAAAGTGAGGAGCTTAACAGGATTGTTCCAGTCAAATTTAAATCACTCGGTGCCCTTTGATTAAACCAACTCATTGATCTGAATAAATGTGAAAACACTTGATCCCTGTAAGCAGTAAACCAATTACATTTTGTTTCAGCATGCCTATCTCTCTGCTGCGGCCTTTTCCCTGCCCAACTGGGAGTATGATCCTCCTTAGTGTGCCTCAAACAGACCGAGTCTCTGCCAAGGCCATTTCTCTGTCTTGGCTGCTGCGGGGATTGGGTCGCTGGTAGTGAAGACGAAGGAGGAGAGCGGAGAGCGGAGAGACTCTGGCCAGACACTATTAGTCTGGAGACCTGGGGCCACCCTGCGTGGGCCGCGGCCTGTCACTGTGAAAAATGACACCGCCCTCTCCTGAGGATAGTGAGGGCCAAAAGACGCCGCCGGGCAAGACACGCACATAGACACCGGCGGAGAGGCAGATATGCACGCGGACGAAGATCGAAACTCCCTCAGACACATAAAGATGCTTCGAGACAAACACGGACATGAAAACGAATGGATAGTCAAATAAGTACACAGTGGATGTACTACTTTTTAAAGCTTTACAGACACACACACACACACACAGACCATTACAGCAGGGCACAAAGGGCGTGTGCTGTGCTGGGTAAGCTCTATGAAGGGGTCAGTTTACTGGATGATGGAATCCACTCCAACACAGCCACCCTCTCTGCGGACGGGCTCGGTGGCCATATAGCAACCATCAGTCATCATCTATCAGCCGACCTTCAGGCCACTGGCGGTTCTCTCCGAGGGCCCGCCGGACACTACTGTACTCCATTCCTGTCTGGTTCCCTCTATTCTTCCCTCACCGGTTCTGCCTCAGTCTCTCCCGGTCGACCACGCCGCTTCTTTATCTGCTCCTGACCAGACTCGCTCTCTCTCTAGTCGCCATCCGGGAAGAGACCTAGATGCCGCCATCAGTTCGGAGTTAGTGAGGAGATTGATTTTGTTACAAACTGCCACCGTCTGAATTCAAATTGGTCACCGAACTGATTATTATTCCGGTCGCTGCTTCCCGGAATTTACTCCTGAATAGCTCAAGAATAATACATGTCAAGAGAGTTTTACCTCCATTAATTGCTGTTTTGTTCTTCTAAATGATGACAATGAGACCTAGATGTACGCTACAGATGATAATAATAAGGGCTGTTACTTTGCATGTGTCTATGGTTGCTGTACGGTTACTTTCTATACCAATATGTAAACTGGACCCTTAAGAAAGCTTTTACATTGGACATGTATCAAAACTTGAGCAAAAAGTGATCTACTCATCCCTTTTTGGTATTTATTGCTGATTAGCGCATCTTCACAAGCAATGATTTATTCAGTATTATACAGCACTTTTTTAATATTCACAGGAAGTTTTCTATATCTGCTTTTCAGCAGTAGTGCATCCTAATTTGTGTTTGTTCTGAGGTGTGACTTGGTTCAGTGTATTCAGTGCACCAAGGTTGCTAACTGTCAACACCACCGCAGAAAACAACTCAACATTAAGAGTGCTTAGAAAGGGAAGTGCATTAAACTGGCCATAGAAAGTAGCCTTACAACTGCAATTATTCATACATTTTAGTCATTAATGGACTGACTTGCTTTGTGTGCTTTCCGCTGAATAGCTGCTGAAGAAGCACCAGACAGAAAGATTTCCCTTGTGGAAAAAAATAAAAATGTACAAGTGGAGTTGTTGCGGTGTTAATTAACATTCTGTCAGCCTCCAACGGCAAGTTTTGATTGAATACTGTGAGACTTTTAGATCTCTTCTCAGAGTAAACTCTTCAAATATGCTCGGGTAAAATGATATGTCAAATCTTGCCTTGCTAGAGCTTGCTATGAGGGGAGATTTAGCTTTCTCGTCGAGTTCCCCGTTCCCCTGCTCGGGGACCGTCCTTGGCTCCCTCTCTTCCTCCGTCTCTCCGCCTGCTTTGCATCCATCTCCTCTTCCTTCCTCCCAACCCACTTCACTGTCTTGCCGCTCTCTCAAGTCTCACTCCCCGCCTTGTTCCGCACAGAGAAAAAGTTGGTAAAAACACGGCCTACCAAGAGACCGCTGCTGTACGCGGAACAAGGGAGGGAGGGAAGCCCAAAAAAAATATAGAAAACGTGAGGGGAGTCTAAGTGTAGAAAACGGACTGAAAACTGTTGCTATGCTGCAGATGACTGCAGCGAAGACGTGGTCAGATGTGGACCCGGAAAGACTGATGTTCACAGGCGTTTCACACACACACACACACACACACACACACACACACACACACACACACACACACACACACACACACACACACACACACACACACACACACACGCAGGCAGTCGTTGCAGCAAAGCAACTGATAATCCTGGGACGACACGTCTACCTCAGCACACACGGCAGCTCACGTCGTACCTCGTCAGATGAGACCTGAGGGTCGACTAAGCCCAATAAATACAGCAAGGGAAACAGGAGGAACTCAAAACGTATTTGTCCTGGTTGTACTACAAGCCTGCGTGTTGTTAGCAAAGTTAAACAACTTCTAAAAAAACTTTGGAGGGCTGGGTGACAGGAATACACACCAGGCTCTCGCTGAGGGACACGATGTGAGAGAGATATTCCCTGTGAGATATGTGCTTGAAACAGGGGCGATGCAGTTTCCCACGACACAGCCACTGAACACCCTCCCCCTCCCCCCCCACACACACACACACACCCCTCATCTCCTCTCCCTTCTTTCATCCGGGCAAACAACAGCGCCGCTGACTCCACTGCCGAATGAAATATTCATGGCAGAGACGATGAAGCGGATGCATCTGAGAGGCGGTGTACCTTTCTGTATGCTGTTTGCACCGACGGGACCTACGGAGCCAGTTGGGTGTTCGGGGCTGGTTGTTTGCGCTGGCGGTGCGCTCCTGAGGAGGGCGAGAAATCGGTGAATTAGAACCACCGATGCAGCACATGGGCGGAAAAATAGGTAACAACATTTGGAAGGAGGGAAAGAAGAAAAAAAAAGGCCTTCAGATTAGAGATGTGCAACGGTGAAAGTTAGTTTCACGGTTTAGAAGTTCATGATTAGAATGAGGGGTATTAATTTACGTGAAATGCAGAAATGAAAATAAAAATAGAGGCCTCAGGTTCTCCATTAGTTTAAATCTGAACGCAAGGAGTAAAGTCTTGTTTTCATATTCACTCAGCGTGCAACCGGATTTCTCCAGGTGCTTTTCACAGCGCTCCTCTAACTTGTTTGAATAGTTCTTCTCACTTTCATTAAGTCAAACTTTACACTCAAAGGAATAGTTCAACATTTCCCTAAAATACACGTCATTGCTTTCATGTGAGAGTTAAGTGAAACGATGGATACCGCTCTCGTGACTGGATGCTAAATGTGAAGCTAAACTTAAAGCGCATCTCTGGCCAACTCTCTGCAACAAAGTGAACAAGCCCCCCCCAAAAAAAAAACTTTGAACCATTACCTGTCCTGAAGTGGCAGCACGGTCTGATTCGGGATTTCGGGGACGGGCCGGTGCCTCAGTCGGTAGGAGCGGGTGAGCCGTTTGCCGACGGGAACCTTAAAACTGGGCTGCGCCTCATAGATGGAGTTGTCCACCATGTCTCCTTGGAAACCCCAATTGCCGTCAGTGAGCGTTGGGTGCGGAACGTCAGCCGTGCAGGGGAACGGGTCGGCGCTAGACAGCGAGGGGTCCTCCGAGGAAATCTCCCAGTCTGAGGGAATTTCAGATACGGAGGGGGACTCGCTGCTGCCGCCGCCGCCGCTGCTACTGCTGCTGCTGCTGCTGCTGCTGCTGCTGCTGGAGGCAGAGACACTGGTGTGTTCTTGGGGGGCCCTTTCGATGTTCTGGGGATCGCGCGGGGCCGGTTGAGGCGGGAGAACGAATCCGCTCTCTTGGACGTCCTCAATTTCGGTTCCCAGTCCGGCCCCCGTAGGCAGCGTCCTACTGCCCTCCGACTGATCATCCCCCCTCTCCTTTGGCTGAGGGCGACATGAAGTCCCCCTCTTTTTATCCTTCAGGAAGACGTGTCTCGGGCGCGGCACAGGCGTCCTCCGGCGCATCCCGTTCGTTATCTCTCCCTCTTCGTCATCTTCCTCTCCACCGCTCGTCTCCTTCACCCCAAGCGCTTCCAAACTTCGCAGAATGCGCCTACGGTGGCCCGTGGGGAACACTTTGAGCCCCAGGAGCTGATTGTCGGTGAGGTCCCTGCAGTCTTCTAGAGCTCGATAGCCTTCTATCTGGAAATACGGGGTGTACTGGGACAGGCGGAGGGTGGACAGCCACTCCACGATCTCCTGGCTCGGCTCCGACATGATGCTCTAGTCTCACCTCTGCCACATCAGGAACACATTCAGAGGATGTAGTGGTCCGGCTTTAAACTGTAGACACACAACAAAAACAAAGTACAGTAAACGAAAAAGGCTGAAAGTGTCGTCAGACTGACCCCACTCTTAGACTAAAATATGAACCTGTGAAATGTCCAATAAGTCTTACAGAACTACTTAAATATATCTGGAAGGCTCTACTGATGCATATTTCTGCAAACCCAAATTAGTAAGTAGATATTGATTTCGTCATTTCTGCAGGTGAAAATGTATTTAAAAAGGAGTAGAATTTTTACCTCTTTTCCACTTTGATGACATAACTGGACCTCATCAAGGAAAAAGTTCAACATTTGGGAGAATACACATTCGATGATACCACTCGAACGTTTGTACGGGGGAAATGAAGCTACAGCCTGGAGACGGTACGGTTAGCTTAGCATGAAGCAGGAGGGAAGCACCAAGTCCGTAAAGTGTAAATGCCAGAGTTGTTGCTTTTGACTCCAGGGGTGTCTTTTATAAAAGTAGTGACCATTGCTTATCTATTTTACTCAAGTCATGTCATGGTGACCGTGGCCTGCATTGTGATTATAGGACTCACAATGAGGATACGGACTTAAACGATTGTGCGAGAGCGCCCGCTGGCTCCATTTCCAGACTTTGCTCAATTACACAATCCGTACGTGCAGCGGGTGAAGATGGAGAAGGCCGAGTGCGTTTGACAGACACCACGTCGTCTCCAGTGGTCCGATACATACATTGGATTATAGCTGTCATCACTTTGTCTGTATACAGTAGCCTTTATAGACCTTGAATGAATACATCAAGTTGTGATCACTGCAGCGATTTGGCACACGAAGAATCATTTGACAACTAAAACCGTGGGCTACTCGGAGATTCATGCACAGTATTAGAAGATATTTTTGGAAGCTATTGACGCTCTGTTCTGCAATTTTTTCACTGCTATTTGATGTAATCTTAGATTTCCAGAACAGCGCTTCACAGCTGACCTAAAGTGTCGGTGGTCCGGCCCTCAACAGCGCTCGGGGGCAGGAGTCTTAGAATTGAAAGCTGTTTATGGAATATAGTTATGGCTCATTTGCACAAATAACACTTTTTTATGTTTATGATAAAGCGGAACTACAAGCGCTGTGTGTTATGGAGAGATTAAATCATCATATGCATACGATTTCATTTCCTGACCCGTCTTCCATTAAACGCCTTATCATCTGTCTCGCCAATTTTCCTTAAAATGTTCACTTAAAAAAATAAAAAATAAGATGCTGGTGTGCAGATTTTTCTTCTTTTTTTAAAATTATTTTCCCCCGGCTTCAAGCCTTTGCGCTGAGCTAAGCTAACCGTCTCCTGGCTATAGCTTCACATTTTACCCCGCAGACATGAGATCAACATTGATCTTGTCGTGCAATCTCAGCAATATAGCGAACAAGCCTCTCTCCCAAAACGTCTACTCCTTGAAGCGAAAAAAAAAGAATGAAAAAAAAGATCAAGGCCCATGTGCTTTACATTCATCAGCAAGTGAGCACAAAAAAAACTAAACGAAAACCTAAATTTGCAACACCCCCAGATGAAACGGCAGGAAACTGTGAAGAAATAGCACGGCAGTGTTACAGCAGGACTCTATGGTCCGGTTTTGGGAAGAGACTTACCTCAAAGTGTGATATTTGAATCAAATGACACACAAAGGGGATTTCTGCAGGAAAGGCCAACGGACATCATCTCCCTTTAATCACAGAATTTACAGATCCAAGCTTTACATCACAGCTCACTGCCCAGCAACTTAAACTAACAAAGCTATTGCAAAATGTCTGTTTCCTCGTGCTTTGACACCGTCTCTTCAAAGTCTAATGAATAGTGTGGCAGAACTGCTATCTATCTATCTATCTCTCTCACACACACACACACACACACACACACACACACACACACACACACACACACACACACACACACACACACACACACACACACACACACACACACACACACAAACTTCAAACTCACAGTTAGACACCAACATCTTGACAAGTCCACTTCTCTTTTAGGTTGCAAACCTACGGTGCAGAGCGCAGGGGACGTGAAGTGTTACTTCTGCTTTCAAGTAAACACAGTCTTGTGGCATATGCATGTGTGTATGCATTGTGGGAGCTTTACCGCAAGCTGTCCACAGAACAAACATGAACAGGAACTGACTTCAGATATTTTATCCATGCATCAACCTGCTGAGAATAAAGCATCCCTACCTATTTTATTAAAAGGCTATTTTCAGACTACAACCTGATAGGATAGTTGCGCAAACGCACAAAATATTTTTTTTTTCTCAGAATGACACCAGTTGTGTTCTTTGTTGACCTTTTTTATCTTGTGAGCACATCACATAGAACAGTTTTTTTTTTTTTTTTTTTGCACTAAACACACAGTTCCAGCTCCACACAACAGTATTTAGTCCTCACAATAGCAAGTCCATCAGACCTGCCCAGCTGTGTGTTGCAGTGTTAACATGCAGGGACCTGTACTGGCTGATAGCCAGCGCAGGCACACGCTGAAGCTTGCTAGCACATTTGACCTGGCCTGCTCCTCACCGCTGCCTTTTGGTACTTATACGCCCACTCACACCGCGCAGACACACACACACACACACACTAAATATAACCACCATAGAGCACACACATTCAGCAAACATTATTGAGGGAGTTTTGATCCACAGATACCGCCCGGTGTCAAAGCCCACAGGGTGTTAAGATCAATAAGGGGAGCAAAAAGAGAACTTCACAAGATAAACAGCGTGCACATCTCACACGGGCATGGCAACATGTGAAGCTGTGTGTGTGTGTAATACAGTATGTTGGCTACAAAGCTCACTGAGATACAATAGGACTGCAATGTATAAGATTCATTTCTAAAAGATATTGTTTCCTCTGCAAAACCAAACTATACGTGTGAAAGCATGCTGCCCGCACAGGAGATGTGTTCCACCCACTAAGCAAACCACAGGTATGGTTACAGCAGAAGGTGAGTCATGGCCTATGCACGCCCATGCATGCACATCTAGTGCATCACACTTCTTCTGCATAATATCCCTCCGCCAACCAACTTGGATCAAAGTCCAATTTGTGTCCTCTTCCTGGATTGACGCTAAGTAATACCTAGGGATGCTTTGCAATGTGTGTGCCTTGTTAAAATAGAATGACTTCAATATGAATGCAGCCTCACACACACACACACACACACACACACACACACACACACACACACACACACACGTATCAAAGAATATAATTTAAAACTGTGGTTAAAAAAAAACATGCTTAAGTAGTTAGTGCGGGACTGTGTTATTATTTAAGGTAGTATTTGCGCATTGTGTTTATTATTTGTGTTTGCACTTGCGGGGAAAAGGTATCACACGAATATAACTTGCCAGTTTTAAGTGCGGGAGATGCAGTTTCACTTCATCTTCATTACACTTGTTTTAATGTCCCTACACTTGCACTCTTGACGCATGTTAAAACAATTAAATAAAAAAAAAGGTAATTTAACTTTAAGCTAGTTTCTTTCGGTTTCGTGCCCACCGTTATAAATCAAAAACAATTAAATAAACACCAGTCGGGGTGTTTACGTAAGGCGTTGCAGTGCGTCAGGTGGGTAGTTCGCAAAGCTTACCTGCGGTTTAAAAACAGGTGGCAACCTCACGGCATCCGCTCCGTTTGCGCATTTTTTCTTCTTTTTTTTTGGTGTTGTTGTTTGCGGCTGCCTGTCGCGAGCCCTGGCCACGCGCGTGCTCTCTCACACACCTACACGCTGGTCTGCTTCCGCTCCCTGCTTGTCGCTTTGGCCACGCCCATTTCAGCGCGTGGGCACATGAGTCCAGCGCCGGCGGAGTGAGCTGCTGCAGAAGGACAGTCACCGGATAGCTTCCGCCTGCTGGATGTGACGGTGGGGATTGTTGTCCCGTTGAAAGTTGTCAACAACAACAACAACAACACAAATGGGCTCGCGTATGAACGGCAAAGTGGAGACACTCGTTTTGTTGTTCTGGGGCTGACTTGCATGTCCCTGCTTGATCCCCAAAAAGGCCTCTAGGCTGTGTATTCAACGCACGCACAGGAATGCAGCCTGGCACACTCAATGGAGCGAGTCCTGAGGAATAAAAGCACAGATTTAGTTTCATTATTTGCATCTGTCGTTATTCATTGAGTGCTATCGTTGTTGATGGTGCGGTCGCATTTCATGCATACACTGTATAATGAGCTGTGGAGAGCAAAGGCATTTGATTGACGATCAAAAACAAATGTAATGTAATATTTTAAATGTAAAACAGAAAGCTAACTGACAGTGTGAACATTGTTGGCACATACAAACATGTATTGTATGAAACGGATATACTGTTCCTACTAGTATGACTACTTGCAATACAATTGATGACAAATGCACCTGAACTTCAATTCCAAGTTCAAGTATAATAGTCACTCCAACAATGAAATAAAAGAAGCTTGGATAGAATACTATTTCTAGTACAGCCTCTATACATGTAGCTTCAAGACAAACAGCATGTGTCTTAAACAGTGTAACCCCTCTAACATGGATATAACACTATTGTATTAGTATTATAAGTAACATAATAACAGAGTACAGCTTCAGCCACATGGTGGTGACAGAGTGCTGCAGCACTGTAGCTTCTGGGACTCTGGCCCTTCCACAATGAAGACATTTTGACACGTCATCGTGGTAAAAGCACAGGACTAAATAATAATAATAATAATAATAATATCACAGATGCCTCAGGTTCAGGGTGGTATTGTGCATGCAGGCTCACCGTCACACTGTTCTGTCCATTGTGATGTCCGTGATGGAGTAACACATGTTTCTTTAAAATAAGTAAAGTTTATGTTAAATAGCTTTGTACTGATTTTTAACATTGTGTTATTTGCCTGTTGGGATAATCCAGATTCATAAACTAGAATTATAATCTTCCATCCAAGTATCTCTGCTTAAACACTGTACTAAGGGACATAATGAGATTCCATACCTCACTTTTTTATTTTTTATATCACTAATTTTATATCATTTTATATTAATTGACATGCAAAATATAAGCTGAATTTATAAAGTATAATGCTGTGTGTTACTATTGACCAACCCAGTGTATAAAGTCAATAAAAGTATTGACAAACTTTACACAATAATACAATATATCATATTAAACATAATTACTTGTTTCATTCTCTTGGGGTATATTCAATGTATCAATTAGCATTCTGAAAGGAAAGTTACTTTCTGTAGTGAGTATACTTTCTAACGATTCGGTAAATACACTTTACTGGTAACACGGCCCTTTTGTATTTTTACTTTTGCGGCTATTTTCTTTTACGTGGAGTATGTTTAGACAATGGTGTTACTATGGTATGCATCTGAATACTTCTTCCACCACGGATGTCTTTCGATTGTAAAAAAACAGAAATTCCAAAGGAAACCCACAAAATGACGCTCCCCACAGTGTTTGTGTTGTCTAGAGCCAGCATGTGAGCCTACGACCTCCGACCTCCTCCTCCTCAAAATACATATACGTTCAAAACAAGTTACATTTCTGCTATTTAAAATGAAAGATATATATAAAAAATAATGTGTATATGATTCAAGTAGCTGGCGTCTTTTACTGGCTGCACATAGGAGCAGTACAATGAGTGGCAGAGGGACAGAAGAGAGGGATGAGATGTCTGGAGGACAGCACTCTGTCTTCCTGAGTCTTCTGCTCTGCGGCTCCTCTTTTGTCTCTTCCAGTCACGCCTCCAGGGGTCGCCTTGGCAACATGTTTTACTACTGGCAGCGTTTGGCTCCTGTAAACTAGAAAAGCTGTGCACGGTCACACTCAATGCCAAGGACACAGCGAACAAGGGCAGCTTCAGATATAAAAAGAGGTACACAAGGGAACGCAATGTATTTTTAGTGAATATTTCATAGTATTCCCCATCGTTTTGCTGAAGGACTGAATTGCTTTTGCGATGTACAACACAGACTGAAAAAGGGGCACAAAACAGGCCGTATTATATCACTTCAACCCTAATCTGGTGTGTTTTTCAGATCAGCATGGAGGCAAATCTGCATGCGGATAAACTGATGGATGAAGCTGAGTCTCTGCACGGCAGCAAGAGAGAACACAGCCTCCTCGCCGTGTTGACTGAAACTCTTCGGCGGCTCGAAGCTGTCAGACGCCGCCGAGATCGTCACGATGGGACAGTGGCTGGGAGGAGATGCACAGGAGTAGAACCAGGTAGTGGAGGAGGAGAGGAAACGCAGAGAGGAAGCGAAGGAGGGATGCTCAGTCCTACAGGAGACGAGGAAGACGCCGAAGAGACGAGAGGACACGCTGAGGAGAAGCGGGAGGAGAGAGAGTGCGAGCAGAGAGTTCTGGGAGTGTTGAGGGAGCTGAGTGTGTTTCATTCAGACAGAGTGACGGCATGGAGAGGAGTTCTCAAAGCATGCGCCCACAGGTCTCCACCAGGGGGCAGTGATCAGCAACATCCATCCACCACAGGTATGCAACTTGATCCGACTGATGCCTGTCTTTTCCAGCCGCTTTTTTCAATTGAGAAGCGGCTGAAAGCGAAGTGAAAGAAGCGTCAGTCAAAGATGACGTGTAAGCATGAGACAACGTGAAAGTGTCAGTCAGAGAGGACCCACGGTTTAAGTGTCGGTTGACTTTGAAGGACTGTTAAAGAGGAGTTCATTTTTAACCATCTGTATGTACACGCTGGAGGCCGTTGTCAGTCAATCAAAAGGTGAAATGAGTTGAGCATCAGTTAAAGAGATGGACCATTTAAAGCAATTTAAAACCTATTTGAAGGGTACATGTCAGTTCGTTGTACACAGGAAAGGGAGTTAAAGTGTCAGTTGAAAAACCTGTAGTTCAAGTATCATGTAAGCATGCAAACGAGATTAAGTGTTGGTTGAAGGACCTTAAGAAGTTCAGGTATGACTGGAATATGATGCGTCGTTAATTGAAGTGAATGTGCTGAAAGCAGTTGAAGTGTCAGTTCAACTAAAATGGTTGAATGGAGTTGACACACGAGTGTCAGTTCATTGTACGCAGTGAAGGGTGTGGAGGTGCCGGTTCAAGTTAAAATACTGAAAGTAGTTTGTGTCAGAGTGGAATTTAAATGTAAGCCTGCCAAGGAGCGGGTTCATGATGAAGTACTGTCAGGGGTTCAGGGTTCAGAGGGATTTTGATCAGCCAAAGTCAGTTTAAGAGTTAGTTGAAATAAATCTGCGGAAATGATTTAAAGCAGGCCCTGTGCACATTTTATACATCTACAAACTATCACAGAATTTAACTTAATTACTTAGAAATAGTTTATTAGTGAAAAAATTCAACAATATTGATGTGGATCAGCAATTGTGCAGTCGTCCAAACAAAGTAATATTGTTCAAAGTTTTTACAGATTAGTTTAAGAATCTGAAACTGTCTCTCAAAAGCCCCAGTTTGTCTCTACGTCTGTTTCGTTACAGATACACAATGTGACATCACACCTTGTTCAGACTCCTTCAGTGACACTTTTCTGAGTGTCGGGGAGAGTATAGAGAACATTTTAGACAAACTGAACGGAATCGTTGCCAAACTGGATGGAGAAATCCTCAGAGCATGTGCAGAGGAGGCCTCCACTGTGGATGCAGCAGTCCGGGACTCCAGAGATTCAGAAGCACCAGAGCAACCCGGGGATGACCACCATCACCTGAACTCCTCTGACTCTGGGGACAAACAGGCTGACGCAGATGGAGACGATCAAAGGCGTACGATATCATCTCCAGGCACTGAACAAGCATCTGACTGGAGGTTCAGCAGTTCCGCCCGCAACGATGAGGAAGAAGAGGCAGAGGAAGAAGTATCGGTCAGCAGTCGAGTGAGTGAACATGAGGACTGTGTTTCTCCAGAGAATAAGACAGATTTCCGGGAGGAGACAGAAAAGGACACAAATAGGGTAAACAGGGAATGGATCACAGTCGGGTAAGTTGACGACAAAGAGTTTTAACTCTGCAGTACACTGTTTGACATTTTTTTATTTCATATCAGCTTGCTCCAGTTCTTCAATGAGGGGATATATATAAAATTCATTATAATTCGGTCATAAACATTCTACATAACTGTTTTCAGTTTACATATATGCAGCCTAACATGCATGGCGTCCTTGAAAACTTTTGGGGAGCTCCACTATAATTTAGATTCGTCGTGTCCGACATCCTGTCCTTCATCCCGCACGGGGGCCAGCTTGTGAGTCTGGGCATGATTCCCTTCCTTCCGCTCATTTCCCCTGCTCACTGACACAGAAGCTGAACTCTCTGCAGTGGTTCATCACAAGGTGCACATGTTTTGACCACCTGGCCTCCTCATAGCTGGCTACCGCCGGGTCAATGCCCAGATTTGTCCAAAAGCCAAACAAATCAGGAAAATTCAGATCAGAAGGAGAGGCCGAGTCTGGGAGAAGCTGATATGGAAATGTGCGTACTCCAGTATTTTAGATTTATTTTAGGTGGTTGCAGTTTTTTCCCCGAAATTTAGCTTAAATGACAATATTTCTGCCACAAATTCTACTGCCCAAGCAACCAGTACTAAGATTAAAGCAAAGGTAAATGCTATCACATCAATGAAGCGATTTAAAGCTGTTCTTCAGTGCAGGACTTCAAAATATCCTCTGTACATCACAAGTCTGTGTAAATGTGTCTCTTTGAACGTGATCTCTAGACTCACTGGTAAACAGGAGGACAGTTACTCAGATGTGCCAGACGCATGCTTCATCAGAGCACCCAAGGGTGTGGCTGGAGCCCTGAGATGCGAGATGGCCGACACCCTGAGCTGCCTGATGGTGACCGGCTCGGAGGAATTGGTCAGCAGAGTGATCAGGGTCAACGTTCGGGACGGCGCTAACGTCCACTTCCCTGTGACGGTGATTGTGCCTTTCGCCGCACGTTACCGCGGCAACTACAGGGATGTAGCCGTGAAGATAGTTGATGGGGAGAGGAGGGCGAGCTACGTCACTCCCGTCACCACAGATGGCACGTACGGGGGGCAGAGGGTAAGCGGCTCTTTGACTTACGCTATGTTTTAAAGACACTAACTACTGAAAACGTGAATTATTTCTATTCATTTATTAGCATAATACACCTGTAAGTGGAGATTTATTTAGTTCCACTTATTGTAGTAAGTAACTTTCCACATTTTATAGAGTGGCTATACATTCTGGAGAAAGTTTAAAATGTGTTTTTGCCCATTCAGCGTTTATTTTAATTGATAAAATGATGGGGAAAAAATTATGTGAAAGGCATTTTGAAAGTAACTAATAGCTTGGTTTAGACAGGAGCCAGCTGTAGAGATATTTGTATTATCTGAATTCAAACTAATCTGGTTGGTTGATAAACAGAAGAGGTGCTATTATAGAGCCTTGTGGTGCACCTTTTGTGATTTTAGGACTTTGAATTTACAATTATCAACAGAGACACTTTGTGATTTCAAAAGCCAATACAGCTGTGCAATGTTGCAAATTGATGAACACAATAACAGCTGACACCACCGTACTTGTACTGTGTCCTGACCAGTTTATAAATGTTTAAAAAACGTTGTCAAAACTAGATGATTTCATTCATGTTTTGCACCATGTCTGTTTTCAGGGCTCATTTGCAGAGGTGAGGGTGTACTCCCTGGGCCTGTTTGCAGTGGTTTCCTGTTTAAAAAAAGAAAATTACACAGTACCAACAAAGGGTTTGTTACTCAAGCTTCCCATGGACCAACGAATCTGTCTAAACTACCCCCCAGGGTGCTTCACGGCTCCAGTAATGGCTCAAACCACGGTATGGAGACACCGATCTGATCATTATCCATCTGTCTGCTACTTTATACTTCTACTTCACCGATTCATAATGTATTGTGGGCTATAAATATTGAAATTGTTCCAAAAAGGAGATAAAAACAGAGGCCTGTCAAGAGAAACAGATAGACTGCTTATAATTCACAGACTTGAGTTTCCCCAGATGTTTGCTGCGAGGTGGAAGTATGAACAGCTGTGGCCGACATTTGAATTGACTTCTGCTGTAAACTAACTACACTACAGCAGTGTGTTGCTTGATCTCCAGTCAAAAACCAACAGTTCTCCCTCTACGCAAGCTCTCTTTGATAATACAGCCTGCTGTCGGCAAAACAAAATTGTCGGGGAAAAAAAGCAATTTTCATATCACACAGCATCCCTGTCCAAACTGCAGCGTAAATAATGCAGAACAGCTGTTACCTCATCTGCCTCAGATCCAGCCGGTGGATGCCGTTCTTCTGGCGGCCGTCAAGTCCAGAAGCGACGCTTATCACTCGGTGGTGTCCACAAGTCCACTGCTCTACCTCACCCAGCCCTCCTCTCAGCCCCTCAGAAGACCGCTCACTCTCACCCTACCCTGTCCCCCAAACCCTGAAAAGAAGAGGCACACAAGGGGACCAGAGGAGGAGCAAGACCACCAGACTCGGCCTGTTAGCGCTTCGTCCCACAGAAGGAGGTGAGTGAAGGGTGGCCTCTTCGTATTTGTTCAATATTTCTAGACACCAGGGTGTCAGTGGTTCAAAATTACCAGCTCTCATATGAGGATGATTGTTGTTGAAGTAACTACTGAAATAATGTGTCGTACGAACTATCTTTAAAGAATAAGAAAACAACAAAGGCAAAGGCATGATAAAGGGATTTGGTCCATCACTTTTGTCCCAACAATATACTGGACATAAGAAATGGTCGTAGTCATTTCTGTGACATCACTCATTGTTTCTTTTGACGTTTTGAAGCTTTGAGTTTGACATTTTAGCCATCACCATCTTGTTTTTTGGCAACCAGAGGTGACACGAGAAGGCGGAGCTAGTACAACAGACAGTTTTAGGAGATCAAAAAGCTTAAGATTAACTTCCAGGTACTAAAAACACACTGAAAAAGGGTAAAAGTTCAAAGACAAAAACACCTAGAACGGACAAGGCCACGGTACCGACCTGTCAAAAACAATGTGGCTGCCCCTAAAGCATTGCCTACTTTATCATCTATTTGACTCTAAACTGGACCATAGTCTACTAAATGAACATCATGATGTGTTGAAGAAGACTTTAAACTAGTGATTGAGACCAGAAACACATGTTTAAAATGTTTACAGATGGAATAAATCAAGTGAGAAGAAGGGTCATTTTCTCATAGACGTCTATACAATCTGAGTCCACTAGAGGAACCGCCCCCTGGTGGCCATGAAACAGAAACCTTGGTCTGAACAGAGGTATTACCTGTTGCATGGATAGCTATAAAATGTGGTTCAAACATGCATGTTTCCCTTAGGTAGAAGTGCAGTAATGTTCTGCTAACCATGATGTCACAATACTTCAGTTTATGACTAAATACCAGCAATAAATAACATTTTTGTAATGTTTATCTTAGAGTCCTGGCTGCCTCTGTGAAGTCTAAGGAGATGTCCAACGAGCTGCTGATTGTTCTGGGTTCAAGAGACAAACAGTGGAGCGTCCTGGATAAAGTCCCAGTCAGGAACCAACAAAATGGACTGGTGTCATTTGAGCTGACAGAGAACTTTGACAGGTTTGTAATGTAACACTTCCTTTGGTTGCTGAGAATATATAGCAATCCATAGCAGCAATATAGCAACTTTATTTAAACAGTCCTTTAAATGTAACACAGTTTATTGTAGGGATTTACAGCACTGCTCGGCAATGGAGCTAAACAGAAATACATATTTCAAGAAAGATCCATACACACCATACAGTACTAGCCCACGAACACACAAAGAATAAAAAGAAGAGATTATGTTCACATAAAAAAATGAGGTAAGGAGTGTTTAAGTTGTTTCCAGGAAATCTAAATGAGCAAAGTGGATTGTGGGGGATGTACGTCAGGTTTATTGCAACAGGAGCGCAGATATACAGCTAATATTTAGGGGCCAAGGCAACAGCAATATAATTTTATGGAAATATGAGAATGGTAGATTTAATTCTAAAACTAACAAGGAGCAACTGCAGGGAGGCAAGACAAAATGTAACATGGTTTCTTATCTCATTCGAAGTTGTTGCGGTGCTCTGGAGCCAGTGGGAAGCTGCAAAAACAAAAAAATGGGCTTTTTTGCAGAAAAGCCGAGATGACTTTCAATGTGACTGCAGCTCTCAGTGGATATGTTGCTGCATCGTCCAACCAAAACAGATACGAGGCAGAAACTTCCACAGAAGGACCGCAGACAGCGCGGACAAGCCCAGGGTCAGACCGGTCGGGCGGCGCTCATTTGTAGCATCTTTTGTGTGCGCGCCTGTGCTGATTTGTCCGGTTTGTCCACACAGTAAAAAAAACAAACATACAGTATTGTGTCAAAAGAACCCCTTCAACAGTACATCAGTGGTGTTGCAATGCCAGACCGTGCGTCTCTCACGACATCTCCCCGGGCATGTGCCTTGCTGCTAAAGTTCATCAACCACTGACGTTGGTTTGAAGGGTTGTAGGTGTTCAGCTTGTGACTGCCGTTCCCCAGACGCAGAGTGAAAATGGGGGTCGAGCCACAAAAGAGGATGTAGTATATCCTGCATCTGACCACAGAACACGACACACTGCCAGGCGTCACAGAGTAATTGAAATGAAAGCAAAAAGAAAGCAGTTTTCGTCTGATTGCGTATAACTTCCTGCTACCTGTTTGTTTGCTTCTCCGGAAACCAACCCGAAACCTTGACTTGATGAGTTCCTGGCAGTGTTGTTGTTGTCATATGAAGGAGGAAGTTGAAACTGGATCGCAAATAGAAGCAAGTTAATGTATTTGATGAAGGCAAGGACTGGAATTTGCCAAAAGATGAAAGTTAAGTCAGTTGAAAAACTGCCTTTTTTCTCACAGAGTTAGCATGCAGGACACAGAAAACACCATTAGCAAATAATTAGAAAGATAAGACTCAAAACTACAGAAACCCATTTCCCCCAGTAAAAGAAAAAAAGAGATAAAAAATTGAAATTATGAGATAGAAAGTTGAAAATTCTTCCTGTTATCTGATAAATAAATAAAAAGCCAACGCCACTGAAGTGCATGCACACTTACTATCTCATAATTTTGACTTTCTATCTCATAATTATGACTTTTTTGATCTCATAATTGTTTTCTTTTACTTTTCGGAAATGGACTTCCATACAAACTGTAGTGTTTTCACGAAATGTTTTGTGGGGATTAATTCTTAGGCTCAATATAAACCAAAGGTATTTCAGTTTTAGCAGGAGAGGGCAGTCACATGCATGTGTTGATGTTTTCCTATTGAGAGTATAGTCACAGTTGGAGGTCTCTTACGTGTACCTGGTATCGGAGGCCCATGAGTCTGATGAGTCCGATCAGTGTGTTTGACAGGTGCAGCAGGCTAGCGGGGTTCTTGGCCGTCCTCACAGCGAATTAGCTCTGGTGAAAACTTAAACATGAAGGGGTTCGATGTGTGTGGCCCCACAGGAACAATGCTGGAAAAGGAAAGATGTTTATGTGCACATTTGCTCAGCGCAAAATTACACTTTATTATGGTTTGAGATATTTCTAAATTATATATTTGAGATAATTGAGGTTGGAAGCACTTGGTTTTACCCCTCCTGTCTACTTATTTTCAGTGCAACTAGCCGTATTGATATTTGCTTTTTGAGGTAGGTTTGTGGCAAAAATGTAATTTATCTGCCTTAGTAATCTCACACAAAATAAAAAGACATAACATACAAACTTTATTTTTTTTAAAGTTAGGGACCGTGTACAATATCAAACAAAAATTAAACCATAATCCAAAGCATAAGTGTCATCTGCAGTCACAATTAACACTTGCTTCGAATAAAAAAAAAAAAGCACTAAACACATGTAGTCACACAGAAGCAGTACTTCTCTCTCACAAACACACTGTCATAGCTCACTAACTATTGATAACCTGCTTAACTTTACTGATTTGGAAGAAAAACATTACACATTATTATCACAGCATTTTCTTTACAAAGTGCTGTTGTTGCCTCGTTTAATCTAGAGTCAAATAAAGTGACAATATATCATCTAGATTCTAGAAGTACTCACCGAACATGCAACCACTTTCCCCCTTCTCTGGGATTCTATGCCTTCCACTTGGACATGTTCTAAAACCTCAATGTGATAAGACTACAATTAACCAGACTTTTCTTTACGTAAGAGGTTTAGGAAAGGCAGTGTGGATAAAGGGGCTAAAGCTAAATGCTTTGAATTCCAGGCGTTAGCATTTCTAGAACTTGGTAAAAATGTTATTGAAGTCATAGATTATAAGAACATAAAGGTATGGGATTGCCTTTGAGTTTTTAGTCCCGCTTAAGAAGATTGAACTATGAATATATTAGACCGATAGTTGTAAATTGGGAACTGTTCCTTTAATAAGGATAGATTGTCATTTTTTCACTCATGTGCTTTAGTTCTCTTTCTTATCTAAAACAGCTTCCCCAGGGGATAATATATGTGCAGTAGGTAATATGAATTCTTTATTTCAACTTAAGTATATTACGTCTGTACTCAGGCCCACGATAACAGACTCATCTCTTCTCTCTGCGCAGCAGCAATCTAATCTCTCCTCTGACGTCCCTCCTGTCTCTGGCTGTCTTCCTCTCAGACTGCTGGTGGTCCGTCTCCTCTCTCCACTGCAGTCCTGTCGTCTCGCCTCCCTGGCGGAGGAACTGGAGGAGTCGGTCTGCTTCCACGCGGTCACCGTCGTCCTCCAGCGTCGACAAGGAGAGCCTCACGCCGCCCTGGTGGCGGCTCTGCCCAGCAGGGACCTCGGCTGGGAGCTGTCCAGACTGCGGGCCCAGGGCTACAGCTGCAGGTCTTTCTGTTTGCTGCTGTCTTTAATTGAACCAGACTCAAGGATATCAATTTCTACACCTCACTACTGCATTGTATTTCTTAAACTGCACTGCAAGTTTTATTCTATTTTTTGCTTTTTGACTGTTTTTTTATGTTTTTAAATCTTGTTTTCTTCTGCATTATGTTTTGATGCTTTTACTGGTTTTATGTGAAGCACTTTGAATCGCCTTGTTGTTGAAATGGGCTATACAAATAAACCTGCCTTGCCTTGCTTTACAGCGGCCTCTCGGAGGAGACCGCGTCAGAGATCTCCATGCGTGAGGGAGACCAGCTTCTCCTCCGCTTCAGTGGCAACATCACCTCCACAGGTAGGGGGACCTGCTACAAAAAGAGGAGGGATGTACATATAATGTGGGGGGAAAAGTGACAGAAACGTTTTGATTATAAAACCACCCTCAAGTACTTTCTCCTTACTGGCCATAGCTAGTAATATATTGAATGCAGTTCACGTTTTCTGCTGGATATGCTAATATTAAAGTGTGAAGGCAGAATAAATCCATTCGTGGGTTTTCCGTTTGACCATAAACAGTAACGCAAAACTAACCCTGCATCACGCAGGTCACATGACCGGCGATGTGAAGCTGTACAACCCAGCCACGAGGGAACAAAAGACATAAGCCGTTGTTCAGTAAACTCCCACACCAGCGCACAACCAAACGTCTAATCTGGCTCGAATACATGCGGCCTGAAGATAGCTGCAGCCACATGAGTAATACAACAGTTATTGCTGTTGCTGGCGAAGTCAGAAGGTTACACATACCTACCGCAGGTCTGAACAGGTTTGTCTTCCTGCGGCTCGTTACCACACAACTGCGTCCCACAGACCATGTGATGCAGTGAATGAACTATATGTTCGCACAGGCAGCCAGCAGAATGCATGTACGCGTTCAGCATGGCTTGAATTATGACACGCTGGCTGATTTTGGATGAGTTCGATGCCAATGTTTTACGACAGATGCTCAAAACGACCGACACGGCCTCCTCCCACACCAGCGGCTCACCTTCCACAATCAGCAGAAGAATCACCTGTCGGTGCGTCTCACTGAAGTGGACCCCTTTGGGAACTACAGCTCGCCCCACTACAAGGGCACGGCCGTGTTTCACAAGGTCACCAGAGGTCAGCTGGAGTGGCGAGGCGACGGGCCGGTCCCGACGGACACAAAGCTCTTGGGAGACCCCGTCTGTAAGCTGTCTCTGACTTTACCGAAGGTGCACGAACACTCACAAGGGATTCTATGTCACATTTTGGTATGACGGCGGAAAACGTTGACCGTCGTAACGAAAAACATGTTCTAACATTTTATTACGTTTCATCTCAGAAAGTGAGAACCGTTAATCGACCCATCGCAGTTCGGGTGAAGTTATGCGAGGAGACAGGTAGACGATGTGTTTTCATATTGGCACTTGACTCAAGTGAACTGCTTTGTACGTCCACTACTTCTATACATTTAGCTATTGTTATGGTTATTCTTTCTGTTGATATTTCAACTACTTTTGGCTAATAGTACTTTTTACGTTACGTAAATTAGTACTTTTAAACAATAAACAAAATATTTTGTTTTACACTCCTAAAGAGTTTTCGTTATATGCACTGTGTTACAATTAAACAATGTATTACTTTTAATATGTTACATACGACTTTGCCTATTTGGTATATTTAGATATATGAGTATTAGGATGTGTCTTCATTGATATTGTGAAACGTATGATATGTCAGAATATCACCCCGAAACAATGAAAATAGCAACTCCCCAGATATTTTTCTTATTTTCCTAAGCAAGCTGTTAATGTTAGAAATGCATAACTTTCAGTGCACCAGTTCCTCCATCTTTCATCTCTTGCCCAACCACCAGATTCCCTGTCGGACTCTCTTCTTCTCTGGCTGTCCGAGGAGCTTTCGGGTGAGGAAGTAGCACTTCTGGTGCTCTCCCTGCGTCTCCGGCGAAGCGCCGCTCAGCTGGTGAAGCTCCGGGCCGGGGACAGCCTGCCCAGCCAGGCCTTCCATGTGCTGGCCATGTGGAGGAGGGGGCTGCCCGCTGCCACACACCAACCCAAGGCCTCTCAGCTGGCTCACTGCTTAGCCAAGAGCGGCAGGCCGGACCTGGCCAGAGAGCTGCTGCTGCGACAGGCCACGCCCACCAGGCGGGGGTCACCGAAATAAGTAGAAAACTCACTGCTTTTTTTAATTGGTGCTTCAAGTCGGAGCCTGTGTGCCTGTCAAATGAGATGGAGGTAGTATGTTGTTTGATCCACAAGGGGTCAGCATCGGACTGTGAGATAACGGGATCTCTTCCAGACTCGAGTCGATTACGTCTATCAGGCAACCCAGGGATGTTTTAGAGCCCTGAAGACTTAATTTTATTCGGTGAACAAACAAACAAAACAGAAATATATGGGCGGAAAAGAAAATCTAATTTTTGTGCTTCATTGTCCCATGACCTCTTATATTTTTCTTTTGACCCTTAGGAGGGCCGTAAACTCCAGGCTGTGAACCAGTGTGGGTGATATTTCTCAGCATTTCTTGTAACATTTGAAATAAAAATCACCACATAATAGTGAGACATTTGGACAATCAAGGTCAAGTATTAGGGAGTATATTTAGTTTAGTCCTTTGCGATGAACACCTTATCTCATATGTTAAAATGCAATGAATCTCCGTCTCTAGACACAAGCTAGAGCTAATTAAATAATTAAATAAAGTTAGTTATTTCCTAGGTTCTTTTTTCAATGTAAATGTAGTGATATTAATATATAACTGTAGCTGATGCCTAAACACACACTGCCAATGTTAGCCTGTATGTGTTGGAACATTTAAAACTTATTCTCAGGTTTAAACTCTGAATATTTTGGCAGCATCCTCTCTTTAGGTTGTACTTTGTCTCCACAGACAGGAAGGTGATTTACACGAGCAGTCAGCCTTCTCCTCTCTGTGTAAACCAACGATGACACTGAGCGGTGACCTCTTTTTAGCTCCCTGACACAGAGTCATCTTAAGACTTGACAGTGTCGGTTGCTGGCAACTGATTGGATAACGAAGGCTTGTTTCTCAGCATAATACTACAAGTGAACTTATGGTTTTGATATTAGTTGGGAAAAACACAAATAATATATACATGATTTGTGTCTCCTTTGAATATTATTATGCCTTTAAAATGAAATAAAAATGCTAATATGCAAACAAATCCTCTGTATATGTTTATGTGTGCAAACTCTAAAATTGTTCCTGTTGTTCAACCAGTTGAGAAAATACCTCACCATGAAGGTCCATTTAGTTGGTGGAGTTTTCAAACTTATCACATTACCATTACATCGAGTTGTCCCAGTTATGGAACTGGAAGATACCAATTAGTAGTAAGTAGTAGCATAGTGCTTCCAACAAAATCATGGCGCTATTGTGAGCTTAATTAGCCTTCGAAATACATCTGATAAAATCTGCCAGCTACAGATGTCATTGGAGCCAGCACAATTAGTTGTCGGCGAACAGAAATCAGAAGCTTTTGTTTGTCCAAGTCTCTCTGAAATATGCTAAAATCAAGGACTCATAAAATAACTAAGGGGGGAGGGAGGGGAGGGGTAGCTATTACATTTTTCTTTCTTTTCTGGAGTAGAATGTCCAGTCGAAGTGCTAAATGAGCCTTGTTTGAACCTGTTAACTGCTGTCAAGAAGAAACTTTGAACCTTTTAAGCCTTTACATGCTCTTATCTGTTTCATGGTTGCATTTATTTAACTGTGAGAACTCCATCTGATGATTAAAGATCGTGTGAAATGACACAGCCACTAAATGGACCTTAAACTTAAAGGTCAGATTGTTTTCCATGTAGAAATCCTCTTGTATCCTCAGCTGAAGTTAGTTTAGCGCTACGATGACTCCTTTGTCACTAAATTGTGTGCTCTGTGTTTTAATGACATGAGCCAGGGTTTTCTTCAGAGCCTCTCGCTCCAGCTGTGTGACATTCTGCAGAGCCCTGAGCTGAAGCAGGGGGGTAATGATAGATGCCATGTGTCCAGGTGGGGGACAGGGGACTCCCTGTGGAGACCACCCAGCGCCTCAAATGAGAGGAGGAGGAGGGGGAGGAGGATTTGGTTAATGAAGTATGAAATGTTAACAGGTGGAGCTGATGGATTAAACAGGATGTCACTTGCTGACAAAAACCGTCTCCTCTATTCATTAACTTCCCTTCACTTTCTTTCCACACTTATAGATGGAACTATTGCTCTCATATTTATCTTTGACGTGCTTTACAATGCAGTATCTTCGCTATTATCGACCCCCACTGCTCCTCCTTCCTTCCCCTCGGTGTGACTCTGAGAGGACATGTGTGGCATCACTACAGGTGGAGACTTTTGTGCCTCCTGTGTGTATACCAGAGGGGGGTATCATTAGTCTGGCACAGGGCCATCAGACACACACATGCGCGCGCACACACACACCCACACACATTGAGGGCCATGCTAGAGATAAATGTCACAGAGGGGTCTCCCACAGCGTTAGGAAATCGTTTCGCCTCCTTTTGTCTCCCTTCTCCCCCCCTCTACATTATTGAAAAGGCCACGCAGCAAGGCACTCTGGGAGGTTGCCCGTCGTCCACTCGGGGAGGATACAGAAGGCTGATGAGGTGAAGAATTCCCATGCAGTGTGGGCATAAAGAGACTCTGATTCAAACCTCACCTGTTTCATCATTCGTTTCATCAGCCCCGTCTTTGTTCGGAGGGCTCTTCCTCCTCGATCAGCCTCTGCTCTCCCACTTCTAGCTGTCAAGGTAAGACAGTGTGACGTGATTGAGATGCAGACACAGCCATGGATGAGCATATGCATCGTCACAGGTCATCCTGGGAGTTATCAGAGCGTAGAATTCACATCTGGGTGGGTGGAGGGGGGCGGGAGGGGGCGATGTCTTGTCCCTCACACGGAAACTATGTGTTGTTAAATTGTCTGTTCACATTAAAAAGTAGAAAGCCAAATATAGTTATGCGAGTCTATCTGTTTGCTGTATGGCTGATTATTTTTTGATTCAAGGCTGCTTTAATTACCCACACTCTTGTTTACTCATTTAGGCAATCGTACACGCCATACTGCCTCGCAGTAATTGAGAACTAAGCACAGCAGAGTTCTCAAAAAGATTAAATGTTAAGATGCAGGGGGAAAAAAGCCTGATTGTAATGCTTGTTGATCGTAGTCTCTGAGCACCACAGTCATATGAAGAGAACTTCTTATGATTGAAAGTCAACAACTGTACTTCCTCATCTCAACTGCAGTTCTTCTCAAGTGATTGAAAGCTCCTTAGAGGAAAAGGTCAGCGCTTTGTGAAAATCTCAAAAGTGAAGGCCTCGGCACACTCGGTCCATGACATAATAAACGGCACAAAAATGCAGGCGGTGTTTTTTGCGTCAAAACTATTCAACCCTGTCTCCTAAAAATTACGTTCCCCCAGAACTAATACGCACTCCCAATTACGTTTGATCAGAAACGTATCTCCTCCCTGATTATGTTTGTGTTTGACGTATTACACATACGTTGATTATACACGTACAGGTTGATTAAACACGTATGTTGATTATACACGTATTTTTGTTTTATTGTTTTTATGTTTGTGTTTGACGTATTACAAATACGCATATTTTAATTTTTAAACTCTGCGGAGAAAAAAGAAAAGAGGGGCGTGGTGAGGCCAGTGACAGCCGGCCGGGCCGGGCGCCGGCGGCACCGGGAGCCCGAGAGTCGGCCGCACCGGGAGGCGAAGACCGCTTGCCCGCCGTTGTTAGGCCGGTCCTCAGACTGCTTGCACCGGGGCTCGGTCTTCAGACGCGTGGCGTCGCCGTCAGGCCGTCGGTAACAGCCTCCTTCGCCGCCGGCTCCGGTCTTCTCTGAGTCGGGTTGTTTGTGAATGCAGCCCAAAGTGTGTGATAAACTCCATCTAGTGCAGTAAAGAGTAAACCACTGCGATCATCAGCAGACACTCGGATCTCTGTGGTCACGTCAAGTGCAGAATCTGACGTGAAAAATATTCAAACAGCCGGAAGGAGTCACGGGACCCAACATCCGGTTTTCAAAATACTAACTGATATGAATGTGTTCAGGACATTTCTGACCACATCCAAACATCTTAACTGTACTGGTCTTACAGAAACATTGTAATATGTCAAACACAACGTACTGTTACAGTTAAGATGTTTGGATGTGGTCAGAAATGTTCTGAGCACATTCATATCAGTTAGTATTTATAGTGTTATAGTATATATAATATTATAGACTCTTGGCTCAGCTCTATGTGAACATACTCATGAAATAGCACAAATAAACGCCCCTTGGTATGTCTTTTAGTAGAGAGGATTAATAGGCTAATTACAGTACATATGAAGCTACAGCCAGCAACCAGTTAGCTTAGCTTGCGACACAACATGCAAACAAAAGGAAACAGAAGAAAACAGCTGGACAGTCTCTGTCCAAAGTCGCTAATCATTTAAATATTTTAGAAGTAAAGTTTGGCTGGATGTGTTGTAACTTTAGTGTTAGCTAAGTGCAATTCTGATTCGGGCTCCTCAGTTGTTGATAAAAGCAGAATGAGTGAATTTTGAGATGGCTAAAAGGGTCCAAAGGAAGATTGAGAGGCAGGTGACGAGTTACATTGTTGGTGGTACTTGGAAAAGTTAAGCGTCATATTTATTGTTGTGCAATTGATATGACGCTAAACCTTTCGAGCGGCATCGATCTTCTCCCAAGTTGGGTCATCAAATCGTTTTAAAACCAGCATGGAGATGCAGTTCAAAACCCTTGGAAATACTGTTAGAGCCCCCTGCGGCCAAGCGGGTGAACGGGGTCACCGTGCGGTCATGAACCCTATGGTGAGTGGGAAATGGAGGCGACTCCGGTGTGGCTGCCCGTTCATACAAAAAAAAGGATGGATCGAGTCTCAGGGGTGATTCTCTAACTCACAACTGGGCCGGACTCCAGCCCGCTGTGTGTGGGATGGGGAGGGAAATTGACAGCGATAGAGAGAGAGAGAGAGAGGGAGAGGGAGAGACCTCTCAGGTGTATTGCTCGGTGGTCCGTGACAAACTCTTCATTTGTCCCTCATCTCAGTTGAAGACAGGTCGGCTGGGCAACTGTGGCCTGAAAGGGCCTGTGTACCGCCCCAAAGAGCAGGCCTTCAATCACACTGGATCAACTATTCTCACAGCATTCTTTGGGAAATAGTCCACAAATGTCTATTGGTTTTGTGTGCGTTTTGTTCTTCCTGTCAGTCGGAACTGCTTTTTTTTGGGGGGGACATTACGTTGATGAAAAGTTGAGTTCATGCACGAACCAGTGTTGAGGCAACTTAGCTTAAGTTGGTTTGCTGACAAACATTTTTTCAAATGTACTGCAGACAAGTTTCCCCTGGTAATAACTGGACACTACATCTATCGGCCATCCTTTTTCCAAATCAAAACTAATCGAAAAACTGCCCATGCAGCAGCATATCACGACTGTATGGGGCTGAGCATAAGAGCTGTTTGGGACCAAGAATAAAAAGGGCATCGTTGAGGATTTTGTTCAATTCCAAGCTCGCTGGCTGCAGTTTTTGAAGATAAGCCAGTGTTTTTCCTAGTGAATTTGGGATTTCTGATTGGCCACTGTGCCGACCTGTTTGAACCAAATTATAGCTGGGTTGTTGTTTTTGAAAAGGAAGTGCCGGCGAAGCTGACAGCCCGATCCATATACAACTCAAAATGCCCTCTGAGTTGTGGTTCCAGCGTGCCGCTGATGTGTTGAGCTTTTTTCTCACACATCAAAAGCGTACATTCACGTCCTTTTTTGCATTGGTTTTATGAGGCACACCTATGTGCATGCACATCCCCACGAAGACATATCCACACCGATGCCATTCCAGCAACATCCTTGCTGACCATTTTCTGATGGGATTAAATTGGTTTTGTTTACTCTGGAAACCCTCCAAGATTGTGTGTGATGTTGTGAGACGGCGCAGGAGAGAAGAGGTGAAAAGAGGTTGGGATGACGGAGAGCGAGAAACAGGAGGGAGCGGCAGCAAGGGGTGAAGAGGTGATGGAAGAGAGGAGCGATGAAAGACTGAGTAAACAGGAGAGAAGGGATGAAAAAAGGAGCCCAGCGGACGAGAAGGTGTGACAACGATGGGAGAGGGTGTGGGAGAGAAGGTGCGGCAACAGTGTGTCCACTGGTGTGTGAAACCGGCATGACATCTGGAGTGGGCGTTTGTGTGTATGCGAGCGTGATCGCAAGGCAGGGAGGGGTCCTGGGGGCTCATGGAGACTGGGTCTGTTTCTCTCTCACACACAAACACTTCTGGTTGGGCTGAAAGCACCTTTTCAGGGTTGGGTCACATATGCAGAGCAATGCAGACATATATGAACGTAACACTTAAACTACAGAACGCCTGCGAACAAACTGTTTGCGGTCCTGGCTCCTCTATGGTGGAATCAGCTCCCCATTGACATCAGGACAGCAGAAAGTCTCTACATCTTCCGCCGCAAACAAAAAACACATCTTTTCTGACTTTACCTTGAATAAAGAAAGTAGCACATTAGTAGCACTTTAGTAGCACCTTATAGCACTTTGTAGTTTTGGTTTCTTGAAGAACATGTACTTTCATGATTCTTGTTGTTCCGAGTTTGTACTCATGGTTGAATTGCACTTATTGCAAGTCGCTTTGGATAAAAGCGTCAGCTAAATGAAATGTAATGTAATGTAAAAGCCAACCGTCTTCTGTTTGTAACATTAACCATTAACCAACATTCAGCAAGAAAACTGTTCTCATTTTTTACAGAGTTTTTTTACCATTATTTTCTTGCATTGGCTCCCTTATGATCCAAAAAGTATAGCCCTGTCAGTATGTCCTTCCCACTCAAAGAGGCAAGACATTGTGCTCTCTCACACTAATGCCACAGTGTCAAACCCTGCACACTTTGGTTAAACTCAATACTTCATTTGATATAACTGTTAGGCTGCCAGTTCTGAAATATGACATTTATTGAATCTCTTACAAAAATTCCGACATTTCTTGAGTTGCCTGCTCGAAAAGCTTCGTATCTGTTTACATCGCTAAAAGCCAAGGGTGGACACTCGAGCTGCAACTTGTACCTCCGCCGCTTATAAATAGACGTATCCATTGATTTGCAACTCATTGTTTGACTTTTGTAAGATAATTGTCAAAGACTTTTAAGACACTGCTGACCTCCCCACGCGAGCAAAGTTGTGGATTTCCCAACCCTTCCTCACTCTTTGACTTTGACAGTATTCCACCGCCATCCAAACGAGTGTGACATGAATGATTCAAAGCACACAGCTAGCTCTGTGGCCATGAAATGGCTTTCGCTGTATCTCCACTGTGTTCCTACTGTACGTCGTAATTATTTATGCCTATTGATTCTGGCACTTGGAAGGCCACGGGCTCAGGGATGATCTAAGCAGGAGATTGGCTCCATCTAAAAGTAGTAATATAATAACTATGTGCATCTCTCAGTATGCCCCCTTAATTCTCTACCTCCGCTTCCATTTGAGTTTGTCGACCCCTTTTCAAGTTACGTATGTAAATTTGATCCCTTCTTTATTTCAAGATATTTATTTCAGCACCTTTAAACTGTGTGTTGAGGACGAAACATGTACTACAAAAGTAGCAGAAGGGAGTGTGAAGGAAATGAGAAGGTCGTCTGCAAGACGAGGAAGACATTTCGTTGTTCCTCACGCTCCGTCTGATCCCCCGATGCCCTCTTTTCTTCATGTCTCTGTCTCCTTTGCTTTCACCTGTCCATCATTAACTATGTCTCGGTTATGTCCCATGAGCCAGAACTGGCATTTTTGTATGCTGAGAGACACTCGAAAAAAAAGTTCAAGGTCTTTCGTTTCATATTTGGGGTTGGACTTTTTTGGGGGAGGATTCTTCTGGAATTTTGTTGAAAAAATATTGTAAACGATGCTTTTAAAATAAATTCTTAAAATAAAAAAAGCCTCAGAGCGAGAGTAGATGAGCGATCTTGTTTTTTTGCAGCAAGAAGTCTCACAAGTCTCTCTTATGTTAAACACCCAGCTGCCTTCTCTCCTTACTAATTCCAACTGTCCTCTTTAGATGCAGCAACGCAGAATAATTATTCCAACATGTGGAGATGATGTAAAAGCATTACGGTTAAGTGTCTAAAAAGATTCTTATATGATCTTTCCATAGGGATCATATTGTTCCATCTTAATTTAGATTTATTTTCTTATTAATCTCAAATGTATCCCGCTCATTTTAGATTTTCAGACCTGTAAATAGGCTGCACTCACATTTTAAATCATTTCAGTGCACTGTGTACGCAGACAAAATGTGTATTGTTATTGTGGAGCTGACCCTGGTGGCTGTACGCACAATGATGCACATCCTTCTGTGACAGGAGAGTAAAGAGAAAACAACAATAGATGTCAACACTTCGCAATGCGAGACAAACCTGCCACACTTCTCCCAGCGGACGATGATCCACCATTTTTTCTCATTTAATTTTGTCCCCCTCAAACGACTGGAGGCAATAATGTGGCTTCCTGGTCACAGTACGACGTATAGAAACATCAACATGGGTTGACCATGTGTACAAAAGCTATATTCCCACACTGCAAAAAAAGAACAGCACTGTTTGAATACTCTCGGCCCATTTGAGCCTTTGTTTACTCGGCTCTATGGGACTCGTGTCCAAATATAGGACAAAAGCAGATATTCAAATGCTGAATAATGCAGGTTTTTTATTTCTTCATTTTAACAAAAGACTTTGTCCAGACACAGGATGAACCGAAGGACCTCCATTTCCTCACAAAACCAGCCGAGAAGAAAGAAAGACACATTTTCCCTCTGAAGGATGGAAATGCTCCACTATAGAGTGTAATCTCACACACTCAGTAGGGGGCCTGTCAGATGAAGTTTGACCTTCAGTGCACAGGAGAGAAAAGGAAATGTTCTCCTTCAAGTCCCCTCAAAACTTGCTGTCCTTTTCTACCAACTTTCATGTCACTGTCACTTTGCAGTTCAATTATTTCCATGCGCCATACATTCGGATAGGAATATGACAGACACAGTGGGAAGAAAGGGGTTTGTCATGAACATGACAATGTCCTCCATGTTTCGCATTTTTCTCTGTGCCAGTCTCTCCAGGTTTGTATCTCCGTCTCTCATTTCTCAACTGAGAGGTCCACAGACCCACGTTGGCTTTGAACACATTGGCAGCGCTAATCATGTGTGACATCTTCTTCAGTTTGGGACTTCAGGTCAACAAAGCAAGTCCACATCAACAGTTATTTCTTTTATTTAATTAAATTAAATTAAACACTCTTCATCATTATTTTCCGCCTAAAACTTTGCAATCTACTATGAGTTCCAAGGAGATATGGGTCTGTGGAGAAGTAGAGAGCAATGCAGCTGATAATATTTCCGCATCATCACGGGTTCATCCTGGGTTTACTCTGCCCGGGGCACTGGTTTCATATGTTCATTTACATTACATGAGCATCTTGTTCGTCTCTCGGCTGAAAAGCAGCAGTCTGTCTGGTTGGCTGACCTCTCCCTGGCCTATGAACTTTACCCCTTGGCCGGCACTCAGCACAGCGGTTGCAAAGAGATGAAACAAGCCTGCAAACATCCACTGATAGTATACTGATAGACACATGGATCGACTGTAATAGCTGCTGCAGTTGTGTTGTACAAAAAAAACACTTTACTGTATGTCTTGAATGCAGTGATTTGAAAGTTCTTGAGGAAAAAAACCCAAGAGGAATAATTAACCAAAACTATGAAAACTAGGGTGACCAGACGTCCTCTTTTTCCCGCACATGTCCTCTTTTCGAGACCTAAAAAATGCGTCCGGCAGGGATTCCAAAAACGTCCGGGATTTTGCCTCGTTGGATATTTGTGTTTCTCTGGGTCTTTCACAAACTAGTTATTACGCCCTTACAAGTTTTGGAAATGGTATCTCCCTTACGTTCCACCTTCTTGCGCGAGCTCTGACTGTAGAGAGAACTGTCATTGGTCGACCGATCTCAGTGTTGCCAGATGCACGATAATTATTTATCCTCCAAACACGACCATTTTGAGCCTTTGGTACGATATTTCGCCATTTCCAATCTGGCAACACTGAGCACCTTGCCACCTCCACTAGTTGCATTGTTTACAAGAGCACATGACATCTGCAGTCATGCCGAAACGTAAATGTAAGTTCATGGACGAACCAAAAAAAAAATACCCATGTTTTCGCCTCGGCCGTGATGCTTCGGAAGCTGAGTGCATGACATGCAGAGCAGGTACAATTTCAAACACATGACCTGCAAATACTTTCATACCTATTTGATAGGTAATCGCTGACTCTTGGGAAAGATTCAGTCTTCAGAGAAACCACATGAGGAGGACTGAAAAGTGTCTTAATTTTCTTATTTTAATATGTGGCCATATTAAGAATTTATTATTTATTATTTAGAATATTGTATTTGTTATCATTATTGCTTTAATATATGAGGAGGACTGAAAAGTGTCTTCATTTTCTTATTTTAATGTGGCTATATAAAGTATTTATTATTTAGAATTTTTTTATTTGTTATCATTATTGCTTCAATATATGGACAAGACACATTTAAGAAGCACTGGACTAAATGCCACAAAAAAGATTTGTTTTACATTTGCACTTTGCAATTTTGTTAAAGTTCAATAAACAGATGTTCATATAGTCATTTGTGTCATTTGTGTCACCCTATGAAAACAAGACA
The DNA here is from genome assembly GCF_910589615.1 of Taurulus bubalis. Classification (NCBI taxonomy): domain Eukaryota; kingdom Metazoa; phylum Chordata; class Actinopteri; order Perciformes; family Cottidae; genus Taurulus; species Taurulus bubalis. Next base: position 6,640,163 of record NC_136591.1, read on the forward strand.
ATTTTAGTCAAACCCATGCCAGTGACTAAGGGCTACTAGCAGAAAGACATATGTGGACTTGAATCACAATTTGAAGAAACACGGTGACAATTTAAGTGACATGCTTGTTGACAAGATTTAGATGAGAAAATTGACACCTCTCTCATGTTTGTGTGTCAGTGTTACCTATGGAGCTAGAGCCAGAAGGCTATTAGCATAGCTTAGCATACAGACTAGAAGCAGGGGGGAAACAGCTAGCATGGCTACGTCCACAGTTGTAAAATGCTGCTAGCTAAAGCTCAGGCATCTACACTGGTGAAGGAAACTATTCCTTAAATTGTTTTTAAGTGTGATAGGGTAGATTTTCAAGCAGAGTTTCCTGAGTTACTTTCATGAATGTAGTATTTGTCGTAGATTTGAAAATTATGCCAAACTGTTATGGTTATGGTGATGGTAATCGTCCTCATGCTCATAAGGGTAAAGGGATTTATGTTCGCTGTGTGTGCCCATGCATGGTGTCTATGGGTTAGGGCAGCAATGTGTGTGTGTGTGTGTGTGTGTGTGTGTGTGTGTGTGTGTGTGTGTGTGTGTGTGTGTGTGTGTGTGTGTGAGAGAGAGAGAGAGAGAGAGAGAGAGAGAGAGACTAAATGCACATAGTTGAGATGTTAACAGCTGCGGGCTAGCGCACAGCAAGTGTAGTAGTAGTAACAGTAAATATTCACATCATAATCATCTAAATGAGCAGTGGCACCAGCGCAATTTGGAAGTGCTGTAAGGTCTCTCCCTCCTCCTGTATGATTATCCAACACTTTTCATTTCTGTGTGTGTGTGTGTGTGTGTGTTTGAGTGTGTGTGTCCCATTCCCTCTCTCTGCCAAATCCCACAGCTGTCATTCCTCTACTCTTAAGAGCATTAAAGTAGTTGCACAGGCCTTTAAATTTGTGATCACGAGGAAATATAAAATGAAATGAAGCATGCTGTGCTATCTCAAGGTCAAAGCCACCGCATTATCTTAATCTCAATCCCTCCGTGCATGTTTACATACTCTATACCGATGAATCTGGATCATGTTCCTGAGATCCAACATTTTCAGATCCTTGATTATTTGACTGATAATCTTTCAACAACAGCGGGCATATACAGCGGCAGCACACCAATGGTTGAATGGGTTCATCTTTTTCATGAAAATACTCCCATGTAAAACTTGAACAGACTCTTCGGATGTATTACTCCTCAGATCCTATTTTTTTGTAGGTTTGGTCATCAGTTCTATCAGCTCCAACAAAGAAACTGCTGAGATCATTGGATGGTGCAACTTTGCCAGAGAGCCAGAAAAGGCAATTAGCACAAGCAGTCAGGTGACGTAAGGTTTGAGAGTTAAGTTGCTGACTGTGAAGGGGAAAGATATTGCAAAGAAAAGCAACACACCCATTCAATTGAAAAGCATGAAACTCGAAACTATTTGGGATTTTCATTCGAAAAATCGTTGCCAGTTGATTTATTTTCAATTTATATATGTGCCTTTGCATTTATTTCATACTTCACTGCCACCGTGTATTTCAGCTCTTCGCCAGAATTGACCTCACACTTTCACTCCCCCCCCATGGAGCGATACCGGACACGTCCATGAAGCTACAACTGTGGAATCGCATCGATAGGAGAACAGAATAGTTCTTAAGCTTCACAGACATGAGCCACTAATAGTTCACACATAGAATTGCAGAGATTTTCCAGCAAAATGAACCCAGCACCCTTCAGAAATGTTCCCATTATGGCTCGATAGTGTACTCACTAACCCCAGAATCTCTCAATTAAATACCCTCTCACAGTCCAAGTCTCTCTCAGTTGTAAATGGAACACTTCCAAGAAACGTCTAATGTGATTTCTCTCCTATGTGTTTAAGCAAAGTACAAGCAAAACACACCAAACCCCAGAAAGAACTGATGGTAACTAAATGAGAAATACGGTTTCTGTGTCTCACTGACGTAAATAGTTAAATGAACACCGTAAATAGTCCAGACAGTGAAAGAGTTAAAAGGATTTCTTCCTAAAGTCAGCCAGATGGATGATCAAATTTAACTGGCTTGATTGAGAAAAGTCATGTCTGCTTAGTGTCTCCTTTAAACACCAACATATGCTCCCTCGTCTGCAATTGGCAGTGGTTACCATGTGTGTATTTGCATAAGACTGAGTGTGTCACTAGTGTATGTAGTTGGAGGGGGGGGGCGGGGCATGTTTGCTCATATGCGCTGAACAGTACTCGCAAATATTGCATTTGTAAATCACACAGACTGCATTTCGGAGTCTGTATTTGTGCTGATCTCTTGAGTTTTTACAGTCAGAAAGACTGACCGAGTTTCTTTCCTTATGTGTATGTGTGTTTGTGCGTGCAGCGTTTGGCATTTCTCAAACAGGCTGTCAGCTTCAGCCAAAGTGTTTCAGCTGACTGATTTTTAAACTGGGCCAATAAGTCCCCACACAAAACCCTACGTTCCCTGCGCGTGGACACTTTGGGTATATTGCTGCATCTATCTAAACACATCACTCTCCATCCTGCCATCCATTACTCTCTCTAACCAGCCCCTCTTTCCCCAGTCAATTCCTTACACGTCGTCTACTTTTCTCTCTACTCCCACTATGTATTTTGCTCCTAGACTGCTGCGGATATTTGACATTTGTCCTGTGAAATAATGTCGTATAACTTGAATTCATAATCCGTAAGAGTTTTACGACATCAAACCCAGTTTTTGTTATGATTTATGTGCAGCAATAGCCTACATTCTGTAATTACCTTTCTAGACAGTATAGCCGTTTCATTGTTAATGGCGAAGGCTGCCATCCACGAATTGGATTCAAATTGCCTTCACGCACATGAGAGATCCATTGTCAGCATTTTTATTCTAAAAACTGAGCTAAAAGAGAGGGAAATTTGGACTCAAGTGTCTGTTTGTCAGAGACACAACTCCAAATAAATGATAATGTTGTTCTGTAACTACTGGATGGGTAAATAAGCCACTGTTTGACAAGAAGTTAAACATATAAACCAAACAGGAGATGGATGATGTGCAATTATTTGTTTCACTAACACCATAATAAACCCACTGACAAGCGCCTGTAGTTGACAAGTTGAGAGTGTTAATGTGTCGGTTCATTGAATAAAACTTTAATGTGGAGCCCAATCAAATTAAAGATTGTATCAAATTCATATCTCTGGTAATTTAATTATTTCATGCATCAATGTGCGACGTCTATGTGCTTTTCCATGTCCAGTACGTACAACTGTGTGAATTAAACCATGTGTGGGTGAGCATGTGGGGGAGTCAACAGTTCATATGACCGTGCATTTGTGTGTGTGTGTGTGTGTGTGTGTCTCAGTGCTGGAGGCGAGAAGCATGACGGAGCTGAACCATGCAGCATCTCCTCTGGTCCCACCCTCTGCCCTCCAACTACCCCCTAAGGACGGCCATCCCATTACTGTAATTAACTGGAGAGGGAGAGAGGGGGTTGATGGGATGGAAAGAAAGAAAGAAAGAAAGAAAGAAAGAAAGAAAGAAAGAGGGTTGGGATAGAGAAAAGGAGGTATGAGAGATAGAGAAAGTGCTTTTGAGTGAGAGAGGAAAGAGGAATGGAGGTAAGGTTTGGGTGGGAGAAGGAGGAGGGAGGGATTTTTCTGCAGAGGCAGCAAGGGGGTGGGGGCCGTTGCCTCCCTGCCTGCCGTTAATCCCTGAGTGACTTTCACTGCGTACAGTAAGCAGTGCAGAGCAGGCCAGAGCCCCCGCAAATTAATCTAGCAAAGAGCCCGAGATGTGGCCGCGCTGAACCCCTCGCTTTACAACTCCCTCCTCCCCCTGCTAAAAGACTTGGGAGAGACGTCGGGAGGCTGGAGGGAGGAGAAGGGAGAGGGAAAGACAAATAGGGCGGGGGAGAGAGAGAGAGAGAGATAAGATGCTGCTGTGCTGTATTGGAGTAAAAATGTGGAGGATAGAAGGCGAAGGGGACAAATGAGCGGAGGAGGGAATGACAGGAGGTGATGAGTAAGGAAGGGGAGAGAGATAAGGGAGACCGTGTGCCCTCGCTCCTGTGACATCACTCGGGGACACGGTGATGTCACTGACAGTGGGGGGGCTTTTCTGCCTCTCCAATCATGATGTAATTTCCCTCCAGCGTGAGCCTGACATCATGACACAGACATCTTTTAGAAGGTCGTGATTCAATTCACTCCTCGTAATCTTGGTAAGTGATGTTTTTACCATAAAATGTCGTTGAAGTAGTTCAACATTGTTTACAGACTTTAGGAGGGAGCGGTAGGAAGATAGATATCTGTTCATGGTTCTGTTATCTCTTCCCACATCAAAATTCCTGTCTTCTCTCCGGCTGTAAAACATTACAATATCTTTTGATGACTCATCTTGAACTTGATGTCCCATATATGTGCCCATTACATGTGATCTGGGGCAAAGCATCCATCATGTACAGCTCTTGGGCAAACGCTTTGTGTATCATAGTAGCGAGCAGACTAATATCATGGGTCAAATCGAAGGAAAAGTAGAGGAAAAGTACGTTTTGGTAATTTCAGATTCTCCCAAGTACAAGCATATATCGTGACATCAGGGCCTCTTATTAAAACATCTGGTCAAATTGGCGCTGAACCAAGTGGCGTGCGATGCACACACTGCGTCCAAGACTCTCTTTCCCATGTCGAAGATCTTTAGTCACCTGAAGGAGAGCTCCTCCAGCTGCAAAACAATTCTAATTTTTCATCAATCTAAGGCATTTATCCTTAGGGATGTGACCTTTTTTTAATCATGTAAAGGCTGTTTCAGTTAAATTATTGTCTTGTTATTCACTTAATTAGGTATGTATAAGACAATGACCCTATATAATGAGTGGAGCAAGTGGATTATTTAGTTACTTATACCTGAAAAGTATACTATTTAATTTTCAAGAGTTATACAGATAGCTGGATGTAGATAGAAGAAACATTTGTGATCTTGAATACATTTCATGTTGCATTTAATAAAATTGGAACATACCATTTCCCCATTATGGCATAACAATGTGTACTGAGAGTGCTGTAGAGAGTGAGCTATTTAAAAGAGAGTGAGAGATGAAGAGTAAGGTAATGGTCAACTCGCAGGCAGCATCAGCTCCTTTAATTAACATGATGCATGTTGAGACCCTGCAAAGGGTGAAAAAAAACGTTGAATTAGTTCCAATGCCAACAAGAAGATGGAAAATGTAGATTCTCATCTCGAAGTACGCATTTGATTGCATTAATTGGGGTGCATCTCATCTAAATCATGTACTTGAATCCCAATGAGTCTGACCTTCATCGCACGCCATCCTCTCACTCGTCCGTTCACCTCGCTCGTTATCGTTACACAGCGCGGGTCAACCGTGGCGCCTCACGGTACCGATGAAACGGGAAGCTTTGCTCGCTGCGATAGCGGCTGCCACAAGGTTGCATCTTTTGAGGAATGAGGCAGTGGCTGCAGAGCTTTGTGGCTGCATCAGCTCGCTAAAGAGAGAGGGGGTGGTGCTGGCTAAGACGGAGTTCAGTTTAATCCTTATCCTCTACTCTTCTGCCGCTGCCTCCAGGGTGTCCAGGCAGAAACAGGCCCCTCCCGCCTCCACTAATTTGTTTATACTACCTGCCGCCCCCAGTTTAGTGCATCGCCAGCAAAGAGCAGCCCCATGATTGGAACTACACTTGAGAGATGGGGAATAGCAACACACACGTTCACAAACACCCATCTATCCTCTCGTTCATTTCCCCCCTCCCACTCTTTTGTGTTTCTGTCTCTTCTCCTAATTCCCCTCCTGTTCTGTCACAAATATATCTTTGTCCCATTCACTTCCATTACCCACCACTATTTTTTTTCCGAGACCTCCAATCTCTCCAATCAGCTCATATATCTTTATCAGTGGCAGCTGCTAGTCTTCCTCAGGGGGGAGCGCAATAACCCAGCATCCTATTGTTACGGCCGACCGAGGCGCGATGATGAACGATGATAGGACCAAACAATCTCCCCAATATCCTCTTTCATTTAGTAAGACGCTCCTGAGGCCAACAGGCGCTTATTGAGCTCCATGCTACAGCGTTTAGCTTCGGGGACCCCACACGCCTCGCCTACAGAGGGCTTGATTGACCTGATGCCTCATGAGGATTCCAGGCGGTTCTCTCATCAGCGACTGCTGCTCGTTTATGCTCGCGCTGATTGCTGGACCGGGCGCAGTGGGGTGATGGAGGGGGTCGGTGTTTTATCAGACTCTGAGAGCAAACGTGTGAGGGCTATGATCCGGACAAATCAGTTAAAGAAGAAAAAAAGAAAAAATCACATTGAGTAATCATGCACCCTATATCTCAACTTCAAACCCAGCAGAGTAAAGGCTCGCAGCTGCCTTTAGGCTCATGTTATCAGGCATAACACTGAAAGAAAATAGGCCCAGCATCATCGTCACATCGATACCAAATTTTGTTTCCTCCCCTGCTGCCTTTTCTTATTTTTGAATGCCGTCAACTTAAAAAAAAGAAGAAAAGAAAAACACTGTTCGTAACAAACTATAAGAAAACAAACGTTACAAAGATAGCCTGGGAATTTCAGAATTAGCCTACTTTGATAATCGTGATCTTTTGAAGAATAAAATAAAAATGTATGTAATTTGATGATGATGTTGGAGCAAGAAAGCTATTGTAAGATTGTTAAAAATGTCTTTCTGGGTGTGCAAAATAGTGAATTATTCCCAAAACAGTAAAAATATAATTAGCTGTACATCGTCAAATGAGAAGCAATAACTCCAACTTCTAAGAAATGTTCTTTTATTATGCTAAATGACAATTTTACATCATGAAAAAGATTTTAAAATGAAAGGCTGAAATTATCATTGTACAACAGCAAAATAGTAAAAAACTCGACTCACCACCAATTCAGAAAGTTACAGTTTGAATAACAGACAAAAGACAAAAGTTATTATTATGTCAGAGGAAACACATTTTGCCATAGTAGTCAATCGACATAAAATCGATACCACTGACAATTAAAAGCCGGGAGACAGTTAGCTTAGCATAAAGACGCAACCACAATGTGCCATTTTTACACTTTATTTTTTGTATTTTACACATTAGGTATTAGTTGTCAAAAGAAGATCACATAGAATGTGTGTGATCAGTTCAGAGATGCAGTAGGTTTGGGGAATTTAAAGTTTTTTCAGACTTCTCCAAACATAAATTAATAAATGCAAGTGAGTGCGCCAGCTGTAGCAAAAGAAGTAGACACTCCGGGATCACCTTCAACAACCTGAAAGATAATTGCGAAGAACAAGCCACGAATCCAATGTGACACCTATTGGTGGCTTTCTACGACAGTGGAGAAATTACACAATAACTGTGGACCAGGTGTCAACACTTCCACCTGAGCTCAGCAAGCACTCAACACCATGCGTCTCCACCAAAGCGATTAGCCTCCACCGACACCACTCGGAGCGTGCAATGTTACCGGGTCGAAAGGTCGTTGCTAATCGAGACCCCCTGAACCGTTTTTATGAAAGACATTGGGCTTAGAAACCCTGCTCACAGTACAGAGATGAGGACTTGAACTTGGGAGTGACTTGTGAGCATCCCAGGGTTTGGGTGGCTAGAGGAATTTGAACTGAAGTAGTTTCCAAGATGTCATCAATTAAAGAGCCAATGACTGGATGGCATGCAGCAGATGGTAGAACATTCATAAGAGACTGGAGACTTGCAGAAAATTATTTGTGCGCATCTTTACCACAATATAGAACAATTAGCGTATTAAGGTTCTTCTGAGTTTTTTCATTAGCAGGAAGGAGCTCAGTCGAAGTTGGATATATGGGCTCCGGGTGTTTTTGTGTGTGTGTGCTCTAATTGGCTCCTCTGGCTTTCACCTTCACAGGCTGTTGAGTCTGAGCACGCCGAGTACAGTGGTGTGGATGGCTGAGGTCAAAAGGTGACGCGGTACTCTGTATGCTCTGTGCCTGTGTGCCTGTTCATATCTTAGGGCTGTGAGTTCCTGTGTATGTGCGAGTGTGTGCTCATGTGTGATTTTATTTTTCTATAACTCCACTTTCTGCTTTCACTGTTATGAAGAAACGGCGTATTAGAGGGAGACAAAACAAATGGAAGCAATAAGGAAGGGAGAAAAAGCTCCACAGTTTGCCGGCTGCTCTACTAATTGAGCCACCACTGCACTTCACAAGAGGCTGGTCGGCTCGGAGATTGGATGGATTGATACGGGTGCACAGTATACACAGAATAAAAGAGAAGCAGAGCTGCGCACACATAAAGGAAATGCCTCAGACAAGCTTTTCATCTGTTGTTTTCTCCAACAAATTCGATTACGTCGTGCACAGGCAAAACAGAAGAGATGGCGGCCTGCTCTTAAGCCAGCACTGCCTCACCAAGTGCTGCTTTGTTAGTCCACAAAGATGCATCTCAACGAGATTCCACCCACTTTCGGATAGAGACGTTTATTCCGTGTGTTTGACAGGTTTTTCTCTGCAATTCGAACGGAGAGCATTTTACACACAACATCATCAAAGGCAAAGAATAACTTCAAAAAGGTTACAACGGGCTTCCAGTCTTCCTATCTTCTGCTTCTCCCCGACACTGTAGTAGTGTGCAGGAATTAGTCAAATATTAAAGCCACTAAAGGGAGCGTGAGAGAGAGAGAGAGAGAGAGAGAGAGAGAGAGAGGAAGAGACCTCAAGCCCTATGCAAGCTAATAAATCTCTGTATTGTTGTTATTAATCCTGTGTCAAACAGGAAAGCTCCAGCGTCATCCAGCGAGAAATATAGGCGCTTTCCATTGCAGCTTTGCATCTCAATGTGGACGAGACGTGCACCCCCACAGATTAGCACATCACTTAGGATTTTTTAATGACACCCTAAGGCGCCACCCTACTTTTTTTTTATAATGACGAGGCACGCGTTTATATTTCTGACTATCCACATGAAATAAGGATGTAATGCTGTAAATGTTTTAATGGTTTGCTTCATAGTGTCCTAATTGTCCAGATTAAAAATGTATCCCATTATCTATTATTGCTTCTGTCATGTTTCCTTTGACATCCAACATGAATTAAAGTTGGCAAAAATCCTATTTTGTAACAGTGAAAGTAATCTTGTTTTGATCCGACAGTGAAAACAATTGTGTGTCAGAAGATTCAACATTAAAACATCTGTCCTCCAAGTATTATTGCTTTTATTGTATTGGGATGGTTTCGTTTTTAGCCACAAGTATGAATAGCCAAGGGCGCTAATTAAAACTGTGCATGTTAAAGTCAGGTAAGTCAGCAGTGGAGAACAGAAGAGAGCTTTGGTGACTTTGATGTCATTCAGTTATGAGAGCCGTAGTTGCTTGTAATTGTGTTAAAATCACAAAGGTTTCAACTTTGCAATGCTGGGGAGTCCATTTGTATTTGTAACCTCAGAAAAAGGCTTTTGTAATCTGAATAAGTGATTGCATTGCTGTTATAGAAGCTATAGACCAGAGGCTGACCTGGACATGACATCATGTTGTCGGCAGCAGGGGGCCGACTCGGAAGTTAGTTTCACACTGGTTCCCTCGACGAAACGCCGATGGGATAACATTTTGGATTATTGCAGAAAAATATGCTCTGTGGCAAACAAACTTTATAGCAAGGTAGTCTTCACAAAAAGCAAGTAAGTAAAAAAAAGTAAAACGATAACATTAAGCTATCGGCGATCTACACCACATGCACCGCCACTAAAATTAACATGGACAGATTTTCGGGGTGATGTCGTTCAGGAGTCTCATTTAGCCACCAGTAAGCTAAACTGAAGTAAGGTATCATACATATATAGCATGTGATGTTTATGCTTGCTCCCGAGTACCTTGCCTCTTTTCAGCTCCCTACAGCACCAACAGTCGTGGCATATAACTGTATTATATCTATCAATAGGAATATAGCCTATGTAGACATACATTTAAAACCTCATCAGCCATAAATTATTGTTTCACATTCTCTGGCTAATTCAGCTTTTAGCCCCTAGCATGAATAGCTCATGATGCGAATTACCACTGCCGAATTAAAAGCCCAGAACTCTGAGAAATAAAGCTCCCACACACATTTGTAAAGCGTAATCCCTCACTTAATTCCTCCAATTGGACTAAGCACTTGTCCAGTGGTTTCTCATACGAGCAGATTAGCAAACAGTCAATGAGGCGTTGTGCTATTAGCCACAACAATGTGCCGCGTGTTGCGTGATTGGAGAACAGTAAGTTGCCTGGAAAACAGTTCCAGAAGTAATTAACACAACTACTGGGTGGCAATTCATTTCCGAATGAACCGAGCTCGCCAGACATTCATTAACAGTCAGTACAGTGACATATTACAGCCAGACACAATAACTGAGTTGACCTTCATTCTAGCATCCCCACATGATTATCCTGGTTCATAAGAATCCCATTCACTCCTTTTGACTGCTTTATACATCAATACATTTCACCCAAGATGATTATGCTCGAGCGTAGAAAAACAATCACCCCTCCAGTTAAGCCAATAGCTTTTTTATTGATTATTTGAAATATTTTACCTACGACGCATTACCTTGTGTTGGGGATGACATTTTATATTGTCTGAGCATCATTTGGGGAACATAATGTGACTTTCACTAAACCCAGGGGGCTTCTCAGACTCTATTTGTGATGACAGCGAGGCCGCGAGGCCCACAGTGGAAGTATTTCCCCAGAGTAGTCCAGCAAACAGGAACGCTAACAAGCACAGCAAGCACCAAGTGATATTCTCCCCAAAATGGTCTGTTCACTCAGTTTTGAAACCAGATTCACACTCACTTATTCCTTTACATAACCAGAAAAAACATAATGATAAGGTCGGAAAAACAATACAATTATTATTCATCACAGCCATTGCTTTCTGCCTTGTTTGCAGTCACAGACATGCATGGTCCATGCATGTCTCTCACATACATGCCTGTGGTTAATGGGCAGGCGACCATTGCTTGAATTCACAAACAGGCATAATTAGCTGCACTGCAGTGACTTGCTCTCCGTCTGAACTGTGTGTTTTCTCCAGCAGCACAAACAAGGAACATCTAATCATAGTCTCCTGGTGCCGTGAAGGGTGCACTGTGTCTCTGGGAAGTGCCTTTAAGCAAATTAACAAGTGTAAACAAGTCAGATTGGCACATGTCAGAGGCAGCACCCTGTAGTGTGGCAGCCGTATCAAGGGGCTAAAAGCTGTGGCATAGCAAGGGTGGGCAGAAACAGATGTGTACATGTGTGGAAACATTGGCGTTTAAGTCCAAATACCAAATTCGACAAGTAACACCCAAATGTTTGAAATGAAAACATAAGGTGCTATCGGAGACAAAATGGGGATAATTTAAAAAACATTTTCGTTTAAGTTTTGAGGTCCATTGCTAACAGATACTCGTTGGTAACTTTACAATTGACCGCAGCAGAGAAACAATTCAATTCAGTTTACTTTGTATAGCCCAAAATCACAAATACAAATTTGCCTCGCAGGGCTTTACAATCTGTACACATACGACATCCCTGTCCCGGTGCAACAGGCCAAATTAACCCCCGCCCAGATTAAACCTGGGTATACTTTGGCCTAGGCCAGAGTATACCCAGGGGATAAACTGTCTGTTGAGTTGCGACATCGTCATCCACACAAAAGTCGGTGACTCCATGGATTGGTTGATTTATCCCGCTAGCTTCAATCTGCAGTCATCAACAGAACATGCACTTTATCTTGAAAACAAGCATTTTGATCTCTACCTCCTTCTGCTTCATGGATCGAGGTTATCTGGATTATGGACCATGCCTATCACTCATTATATTAAAACATTCTGTCACATTCATTGAATGTGCTGTAACTCTGTTACGTTATTCATTCTGGCCACATGACATCTATTGCTTCTGTCCATCCGGGGAGAGGGATCCTCCTCTGTTGCTCTCCCTCAGGTTTCTTCCCCTTTTTTTCCTGTGAAAGGGTTTTTACCATCTTTATTGGGGGAGTTTTTCCTGATCCGATGTGAGGTCCTGGGACAGGGATGTTATTTGTACAGATTGTAAAGCCCTCTGAGGCAAACTTGTATTTGTGATGTTGGGCTATATAAAATAAACTGAATTGAATTGAATGTTGTTATCAGTGTTTAATTTTGAACATTTATATCGTAGCAAGGATTTGCTAGTCTTAGAAGTTGAAGTTTCAGGACGTAGTAATCTTTGATCTTTGATCTTTAATAAAAGTCTATGTTTTAGAGTTTTAAGATTCAAGTCACTGAGCTTTCTCACTGAACTTACCTGACAAAGCTGAAAACCCCCAATAAAATGTTGAACAATTAAGTAATTATTGTGTATATCACTCAACACTACTGATATCATGGGGGTATAATCTGGCTTGAGGGGTATAAATTGGCCTAGGCCCCTTTAACCCCAGGTATAGTCCGGACTGGGGGTATACTATGGCCTGTTACACCGGGACCTCAAACCATCAACAGAGGATGACGGTAATGATGATGTCATCCAGTGACAAATCCTCGAATTAAGTAACAGAACAACTCCGAGGACAGTATGACACACTGGGACTTTACAGGAAGTAGAAGCATTGTCCTTTGAAACCAATGCATGAAGACGACATGATGCAACATGTGGAACTTTCACGTGTACTATATGCAACTGTATGCACACCTGCGTGTCGGAAAAGTGAAGCCGAGGCAGAAGTGTCTTAAACTTGCATTTTTTCTAATGACCAGCAGGGGGCGACTCCTCTTTCTGCAAAAGATGTCCCGTTTGGTATAGAAGTCTAAGAGAAAATGAGCACTTGATGTATTACCTCAGTAATTCATTGTGAGATGACAATAAAGCAGGGTGATGCTTTGGGCTACCATGTTATTAGCAAGTTTCTGGGTGTTGTTGTTGCGTTTTATCTTACAACTTGAACCCTTTCACAGCGTGTCTTTAGTTCATGAAAGTGGCCGCCTAAAAACATCATTTGGTTGTACTGAGCTCCACTCTCTCGTGCCACTTGCAAAAATACAAGGGTTTGGAAAATATGACGTCTTGGTTTAAAAAAAAAAAACCTGACTTGGCTGAGGTTTGGGAAAGGTGATCATCAGGTTGTAAAGAAGTGAACGTTGACTAAGAGAGTGAAAAGAAGTCTTCCATACCAGACAAAGTGTGTGATCCAACCACAAGAAAAACAAATAAAGAAGTAAGCTCAAGCAGCTTCAGGCAGATTTAAAGTGCTATGGTCATCACAATTAATTCTGACATCCTTTACCAGCAGTCAAAGTTAATACCAAAAGTGTGCCGGGAATTGAGATAACTAGCCATGCTTACACATTGGCTGTCATGTTCTATCTACAAGACTCTTGCCTCACTCATCCTCCTGATTCTTTCCCACGATGCAGCTTTTCATCCTCGTTTCATCACCACACACACGCGATAGCTGAGTGACGGGATTCCTATGAAAATACAAATTAACAATAATTGTCAAGATGGCTGCCGTAATGAACCCCATGAGAGCCTTTAGAGGCTTGTGCTGAAAGTCGAAGTGACGCTTGGTTGAAAACATAAGAGAGAGAGAGAGATCGTTCACTATGTCCTGCTCATCAGCAGCACGCTGTCTTCAGAGCAGGGTGCCCCCTCATTTGGGCGGCAGACTGTTTGGATTCGTGTTTGAAGCTCCGCCGTCAGAAAACTGCTGATTCATGACAGTCATCAAGGTGATGCAGCTGATGGATGCCAAAACATCACCATGATAACAACTGTTCATGTAGCTGCAGTAAGGATGTTTGAATGTGCCTAAATATAACAACTATCGCTCTAGTACTATGCCTGTAGGGTGTGGACTTGGATTTGAGTCTCCAGATTTGTTTGAACCAACCAGAAAGCATCCAATCATGTTTGAGGAAACCATGAAGGACGTTACTGGGGAAAAAAAAATATTTTCTGAAAAAAACGACTTGTCGGTCAACAAAAAATGACTTGCAAAATGCAAAACGTGCAGATAGATGACTAAAGACAGAGAGGCAATCAGCATTATATTTTGGTTGAACGGTGCATTATGACTTGCTTCTAGTGAAACTCTTGGGACCTGTCGGCCTTGACTTGGGACTAATGACTTGGTCCCACCTCTGGCGTTTACTCACGAAAAACGCACACCATGAAATGCTTTGAACAAAGCGAGGCATCTCGTCGTCAGCTCCCTGTCAATGGAAATAGCGTAAATAGAGCTTGGAAGTTAATGGGTTCTCCCAAAAACTCCCAAGCAGATTGAAACTACACAATTTGATTGGATGCCAGTTGGTCTGACATATTGTGACAAATGAACGCCGTGCACATACTCTTTGCCTCTGCTCTGTCAGCAGAGATGGAGTGTATAACTCTGCTGGCATGGCTTCCCCTTGAACTCGAGGCAGTGAGATTATCAACGCAGGGATACTGAGAGGATGTGTGTGATTATCTGTATTAAATGTGTGCTCTCTCTCTCTCTCTCTCTCTCTCTCTCTCTCTCTCTATATATATATATATATATATATATATATATATATATATATATATATATATATATATAGCAGTATTTCAGTGCTGATACATTGGCTTTGCCAAAGAATCCCGAGTGATCAAGTCCAATTCAGCAGCCCTGCCCTAATAAGCTCTGCACATCAAGGCTTCTCTTCCTCTTTCTCCCCACCTCGCTCCCTCACTCACTCTTATCCTTCCTCCTGCTTTTTTTCCGTAGACTGCCACCCCATTAGCCAGCCCGGACCACACAATAGAACCCAATCACATCCCACAATTTAAATTAGCCCTATTTTCTCCGTCTCCCGCGCTTCAAAACACCTTTCAACAGAACGGCCCCCGTGCTTCCGCTGCGCCTGGATTATTTGGCTCCCATTCATCTGCGCCTCACATCTGTGTGTGTGTGTGTGTGTGTGTGTGTCATTATTTCTGAACGCTACTCTGAGCATAAGAAGAGGAACAAAGAGGCTGGAGCCCAGCAATGACAGGGTCACACTCATTAGGCTTTCTAAAGATGTTATAACTGAATTCCAGCACTATTCTGTATGGGGCAATTAGTTTTTGAACGTTCACTGTATGAGTCGGGGCGGTGACGCTGTGTGCATATACATGAATGACAGAGAGAATTAGACAGATTGTCCATTACAAAATCCCTCGCAATCTTTTTTTATTGCTCATTCCTTTTGAGTTGCTGGCAGAGGAAGCAGGCTAAAAGACACACGGATGCAGGCACACACACACGCACGCACACACACACACACACACACACGCGCGCGCGCCTAGATAAGAGATAAATACCATGTTGGTGCATTTTCACTGTTATGTAAAAGCATGATGTGTGAGTGTTTGTGTGTGTGGTGCCAGTGTTGGGAATTAGCTGTCATGCAGGCTACTTGGGACAGTGTCCCAGCATGCATTTGGGTTGCATGATGTAGCTTCTCTGGCAGCAGCAGCTATGAGATAAACACATTAGTCGTAA
The DNA here is from genome assembly GCF_910589615.1 of Taurulus bubalis. NCBI lineage: Eukaryota > Metazoa > Chordata > Actinopteri > Perciformes > Cottidae > Taurulus > Taurulus bubalis. Next base: position 6,655,658 of record NC_136591.1, read on the forward strand.
CAAGCCGCCCGCTCAGGGAAGGAGAGGAAAACTGCAACACATTTAAAAGCAAGTCACAGTGGCGCTCTACTCTGGACGTGCTTGTTTGAACAGTAGTACCCACATCAAACACACACACATACCTTGAAATACAACTTTCTCTCATTTACACATACATGCTACGCCTCACTAGGCCCTACTTAAGAAAAAGCTTGGCAGACAGCTGACAGCCTTGGCTCTCTGTGACTGATTGGGAGTGTACGCGACTCTGAAGGCAGTGACGCCTCCGCCCAGGGACAAATAAATAACCACGGTGAAGAGAAAGAGAAGCCGGGGAGTAAGACAAAGGTGTCTCCCTGGGAGGAACAGCACGGCTCCGTATGCCAAAGAAATCAATTACACTAATGTGCTGTACACATTCAAGAACTTTAAAGTAGAAAACGCTGAGGTGTACATGCTACATAATCTCTGCATATAGAAGAGCTGTATTACATGGCGAAAGAAATCCAAGCATCCAGCCTTCAACCCAATTAACACTTATCCACAAGGGGGAACAGCATTGGCACGCTTTCACGCTAATGTAGCTAACATGGAAGCTAATGTACACGGCAAGCAGTTACGGAGGAACATTAGCATTCATTTGGAGTTGTGTTTCTGGCCTCGCTCTTCTTTTAGCTCAGTTTTTTTCTGCTTAATGGTACACTTTCTCCACTAGCTAGGTGGTAACTTTGTCATTTGGTGCGGCTTTCGCTAATTAAAATGGCACTGTATGTTTTTGTAATCCTACAAAACCCCAAAAGTCACATCCGTTTCATACACTTTTGGACACATCGTATCCTTATTTTGCCTTCTTGGCCAGGTCAGCGTTGGAAAATGGATTTAATCTCTGGCTAAATAAATGTTCAACTAATTATAATAACATGTTGTGGAAGATGCAAACAGTGTTTCAGCTAAGTAACAGAACAAGTATTTTAATTTACTGTATATTGCTTAGTGTGTGATGACAACATAGACAAAGCTAAAGTAATTTGCTCTTCCTTCCTCTTCGTCCTCATCTCTTTGCTCTCTTCTTCCTGTGTCTCCCTCCCACCTTTCTTTGCTTTTCTCACCGTCTGCCTTTCCATCTCATTTGGTCAGCCAATCAATAACGCTGCAATGATGCGTCTCCATTTCCCACAGCCTATTCACATGTCAAAGAAGCCGCGCTCTTGAAACACGGCGCCTGAAATAATCCAGGCCTCCCACTCAGCCGCCGCCAATTAACTTAGCAAGTGACTGCTGCTCAGCTAATTAGGCCTGCTGCAAAAAGCTCAAACTGTAAGCCGGCGATGACTGAGGTTGTTCACGGATTCACTTGTTTCTCCGGAGTTAACAGAACTCCCCGTCTTACGCCATAGCCTTGTGGTTTTAATGTGATGTACTGGTTTGTGAATTTGCCAGACATGTTGTTTACAAGCTCAGTTACAGCTAATGAGCCTACTGATGGCAAATTACATTTGTGTTTATTTTGGGAAAGAAGCAGTGTTGTCTTTCATCAAATAACCCCTCCTACCACCTTTTTTTCATTCACACACACACAAACAGCTATTGTTTAACCCGCCCCGGCTCTTTTCTCTTTACTTTGTGACGTCTGCGCTGATTAAGCAGCGTGGCGAGCAGCTGGGGAGCAGCAGCGTTCAGCAGTGATAAAATCCCTTCAGGTGGAACTCTGTCAACACCTGCCATCTCTCTCCGCTCGGCTCTCAGCGGCGTCAGGCGGACACCAGGCCGGAGCCGGACAGAGGAACAGCAAGCACAGCAGTGCACCGCCACGGCACTTCTACCGTCTGGTGCAGCCTGGACAGCTGAGTACCAAGGACAGGTCAAGCATGTGTGGAGGTTTAGAGTCGGAGGAAAGTAAGGGGAGAGTGGGCATCGATTGGGTCCAAACTTCTCCTGGAGAGCAGACATTTTGTTCCACATTCCCTCTACTCTTCACTCTGAATCAAACATTTCGATTTCTTTGGCCCCTGAACGATGCTGTTAGCTCCATTTCCCAGCATCCTCCTCCTTCACAGCTCTCTTCCCTTTCCTTTTTGGCGAGCAGTCATTTCCTGTCTTTTTTTTGTGGCTTTTCAGCTCCCCTCCTTCAATAACGATGGTCGCTTTCTCCCCGACAGACACTAACAGCTGCATATATATGGATCCAAATGAGGCTAGGCGAGCTCTTTATGGCTCTTTATGATATATTAATATTTATGCCCCGGCCAACCAAGATAACAATAGCGGTTGAATTTAGCACTTGCAATTAACAGGTTTCCAGCTGCTCCTCTTGGGGCTTGTGTGGATGGGCTGTGCATGTGTGAGTGTGACTGTGTGTGCATAAGCGCTCAAATGAGAGCGCATGAAGAGGGCGAGTTAAATGTGCCATTTAAATGTTATGTCACGAAGATGGAATCAGTCTTGTTGAAACACAATTAGGATTTTCCTGCTATAAACATGAGGCCACTTCTCTCTCTGTCAGACATACACGCTCAACGGAGACAATACGAACAGAACAGATGAGAACTTTTTAAAATGAGTTTATGATCACCATATCAATATTATGTTAACAGAAAGCACAGCCTGATGGTGGAATCACGGTGAATGGATTTTTAATCATCGTGCGTTTGAGGAATTTATTGCACCCACCTTTTTTTTCATATTCCAATTTCCCTTTTTTGTATATGGCAAATATGCTCAGCAATTTCAGAATGTAATCTAAGATGGAAATATGAAATTAAATAAAGGTATCAGTTTTTATTCTCCTGTCAGGAGCCGAGAGCCTACCATGCCATACCCTCACTGCAAAAAAGGAATTTCAAGAAAGTAAAAAAAGCCTTGTATCAACAAAATAAGTCATATTTGCCCAAAAAAATAATATTAACCTTGTCAAGCATGTTTTGATTAGAAAAAAATATCTAATTTTAGGAAAGTATGCCTTACTTTTTCTTGATTTTTGGCTTATTTTAAGAAATCTTGTCAAGCAAAACAATCTGCCAATGGGGTCTGTATGACCCCATTGGCAGATACTCTGTGTGTGTGTGTGTGTGTGTGTGTGTGTGTGTGTGTGTGTGTGTGTGTGTGTGTGTGTGTGTGTGTGTGTGTACTCTGTATGCGTGCGTGTACTCTGTATATGTGTATGTATACTCTGTATGTGTGTATGTGTACTCTGTATGTGTGTATGTGTACTCTGTATATGTGTATGTATACTCTGTATGTGTGTACTGTGTACTCTGTATGTGTGTATGTGTACTCTGTATATGTGTATGTATACTCTGTATATATGTATGTATACTCTGTATGTGTGTACTGTGTACTCTGTATGTGTATATGGGTACTCTGTATGTGTGTATGTGTACTCTGTATGTGTGTATGTGTACTCTATATGTGTGTATGTGTACTCTATATGTGTGTATGTGTACTCTATATGTGTGTATGTGTACTCTGTATGTGTGTATGTGTACTCTGTATGTGTGTATGTATACTCTGTATGTGTGTATGTATACTCTATATGTGTGTATGTGTACTCTGTATGTGTGTATGTGTACTCTGTATGTGTGTATGTGTACTCTGTATGTGTGTACTGTGTACTCTGTATGTGTGTATGTGTACTCTGTATGTGTGTATGTGTACTCTATATGTGTGTATGTGTACTCTATATGTGTGTATGTGTACTCTATATGTGTGTACTGTGTACTCTGTATGTGTGTACGTGTACTCTGTATGTGTGTACTGTGTACTCTGTATGTGTGTACTGTGTGTTTTTTTTGCTTTGATATAGGATGATTTGATTGAATATAAGAATGTTTTGCTTCTTTCTAGAAGGGCTGTTTTTGCAGTGCTGCTTGATGGCTTTCCTCGTAGCTTTGAAGTGTGTGTGTGTGTGTGTGTGTGTGTGTGTGTGTGTGTGTGTGTGTGTGTGTGTGTGTGTGTGTGTGTGTGTGTCATATATACGCTTGGTGACATCTGCAGAGTGGAATAGTTGAATGGTTTTAGTCATCCCTGGCCAAACGGTGGAATTACAATTTCTGATTCCTTAACGTGTGGCCATGGGGCCCAAAGAGAGTCTTTCCCATAGAAGTATAGTATATTGGGAAAGAGATTTGTATCTCAGTACACACTTGAAAACCCCTTGCATAAAACATTAGGTTCCCAAAGTTGTAAAATGCACTAAAAGCCAAATTCAGAGTTATTTTCCTTCATCTGTACATGTAAAGTGATGGGCCAACCAAATAGACGGCCATTTGCATTCCCAGAGACACGTCGCTCCTGTGTCATGGTTGAAAAAAAAAATGGTCTTGTATCTTCAGAATCAGCTTTATTGGCCATGTGTGTTTACTCATACATGGAATTTGACTCTGGTTACACGTTGCTCTTTATACTTATATACATACACAATATACAATAAACAAGATAAATATAAAAGAGACATTAAAGGCAACAGAGACAAAAAGACAATTAAAGACAACAGTAGTCAAAATAGTGCAAGTAGTGCAGAGTACCAGAGTGCCATCTGCGGTGCCATCAAAGCTAGCACTGCTTTTTCCTTCTTCCTCTGTGAATAAGCATAAGAAATGAAAAAATATGCACTGCAATAAATGTTCCTTTAAGCAGCGAAGATATATTGCAGACACATCGATATTGGCAGGTTCAGACAGACTGGAAGCTTGCAGGTAAATTCATCCCAACGGATGGACAGTCACAACAGAGACCACAGAGGCACGACTCCTGCTATGACTCATAACATTAGCATAATCAATCAACCCTCTTGCTCACACAAAAGCCAATAGATATCTATGAGCATGCTTAAAAGGCAAAGCTCTGCTGGCAGCTCTCATAATGAAGCCATTTCTGGTCGCACACATAAACGTCTGAGAGGAGGTTGACAGACGGTCACATGCTTTGTGATTCTTATCCAATTTTGCCACCTTCGATTTCTTGTTGAATTCTGCCTGGCTGACTTTTACAGCACTAATAAGGTGTCCAGTGTTCTCTAGAGCCCGAGCTCCGCATTCCTTTGTGATTGCCGGGCTATTCTTATAAATACCTGATCGTAATAAGAGTCCGGGCTGCAGGGGGGAGCGAAGACATCCAGTCAGCCGGCGGAGGAGACGATGAAGCCGGCTGGGCCCAGCTGCTCATTAGTGAGCGGGCCCAGTTATCCTGACAAGTCAGAGATGTCTAACCTTACCCTAGCATCGGATAATTCCAGACATTTCTCAGCCTGTCAGGCACAGCGGAGAGCCAAGGGAGTCAATGGAAGCCATGAATATTTCACAAAAACATCCCTGCATCGTTCTTGTTTTTTTCCATGTTCTAAATGGGTTGTGGACTTATTTCAAATTAGCTCATGTCAGCAACGGTTTGCCCCACTAAACAGAAATTGGCTCGGAGAACAGACTCTACAAAAAAGCCAATAAAAGCGAGAAGATTCCAGAAGATGCTCCGTCTCCTCTGTGTCAACAACCCGCATGTTGATGTCCCCATCCTCCCTCGGCATCCTCACGCCCGCTTTCTCTCCCTCTCTCGCATATTCTCTCCGTCCGTCAACTCGCATCTCTCTTGGCAGCGGTATGCAGCAGCGTGTGAGAGGGTCACCCCAACACAAACAGAAATGGAACAGCTTGCTATTCAGGTAGACAGCTGTCACCCTCACACCGAAATAGGTGAGACAAAGGTGTGACTGCTGCCGGTTGAGGCCCAGCAGTGAGTTCAATAGTTGATATCAGTATTAGGCCCTGTAAGGAAACTGTATTTATATTCTGCGGAACAAACAAAAGTAAGACAAAACACCAGTGCTGGAGAATTGAATGTTTTTCAATCTCAGCCCCACATTTTGAGGGTTGCAACTAAAATACTTTGAATCCCTTGATAATGAATGGAAAATCCTCTCCACAGGGAGTGTATTGCCTGCTGGTGGGAGAAGACCTGTTGATGGGTGCATTTTTCCCGCTCAGTCAGGATAGGCCTCAACAGACAGCTCATTATTTATTTTTCCTTTCAGAGGCCAGAGATAAAATAGCTGCTGGTCTGACACTGATGTATGAGCATCTAATTGAAGGAAAATCCACTCTGCTGATCCCCTGAATCCAAACCCAAGCTAATAGGCAAAAATCGAATCAATAGTGATTAAAAACAAATAAAAAGAACCACATAGACTTAGCCAAGCGCTGCATAAACGCTAACTCAGGGGAGCGATGTCAGGATAGGATGGGTGATGAGGAAAATGCAGCAGATTTCATACTCATTTGCTAATTGAGGAGATAATGTAAATCATTCTCAGAGTCGGTGGAATAAACGACCCCTTAAAAATCAATGGGAGTTACAAAGCGCCTGCTTCTATGGTTTGAGTCCTGGAGGACTGAATCTGTATCTCTGAGAGACGGAGCTCATTCTCGGGGTTTGCTGTACTTTGCCTCTAGCCTCGTAAGATTGAACGTTTTGTGCTAAAGGTTAATAAGAATTTCACAAGCAAGACGAGGGACTTGGGGACGAGTGGAGCTTCTGTCAGCAATCGTATCCCATCACTAGCAGACACTGACTCGCCAACCAGTTTATTCATTACAGAATTACAAGATTTTCTTGAGCATTAAAAGGGATATTTTAAATGGTATTATTGGTAAATGGTGGCAAAGTCAATTTACTTCAGAAATGCCAAAGAGATGTTTAAGGTAAAGAAAAAATGACACCAAAAGATCTGACAAGTTTATTTTTCCACTATTAATGTCCTGATTACTATGAGTGTACTCACCAGTAAAGGATCCTCTACAAAAAGCTAAAACAGATTGCATTTAGATCCCAAATACAAAATAGGTTTGGTAGCCTAAAAGCAGTCTTGATCAAGTCTGTCTCAGCTTGATCTCAACTTCAAAGATCCAGTATTGGGGAACCATTGGTAGCCTAATGGTTCAGGCGCACATAAACGTTCAATTTCTCTCTCAATTTCTCTCTCATGTTTCCTATCTGACTGTACTCTGTTGACTATCAATTAAAAGGTAAAATACAAAAAAAGTAGTGCCAGAGCTGTAATGATAAATGTACCCACCACTTCTGTTTTGGACATACGTGGAGTTTGTTGAAGTTAAGACATATAGTGACTATATTTTGTCATATTTTTTCACGGTTGCACTAGCATGAGCAGAGTGGTGTACATGCAGGAATACATAATACATAATGTAAAATAGGCTGTAAGTGGCGTTTTTGCTTGTGAGCCACTGTTCTATTGGCCTGTGAATTGTTTCTTACCTCTATATTTAAAACGTTCTTACTGGAGTCACTGTCTAAAAAATGTCTACGATGGAAGTGGTGAGTAAAATGTTGTTATGACCAACGGTTATTTTGCACAAAAACGAGAGAATAAGACTCTTGACAAAGTGGAAGGCTGAGCTGGGAACAAAAGCAGGTTTTATTGGCCAATTGACTGTCTTGCTTTTCGGAAGAAACACTGTCCTTTTCTTTTCACTTTAGACTTTTTTTTAAATCCATAGACAATCCCAATCAAAATATTGTAGTCAAAAGGTATTTGGTGTGATTGTGTTGGGGGGAGGGGAAAACCTTAATGAGAGAGTGGGAGGAAGGCTGCTGAAATCATTTAATCCTTATACATCCACTTATCATGCCACAGCAAAACTAGCCTTAATGGCTTGGCTGTGCTAGGCAGGATATTATTTCATACATGAGGGAATTAGATGAATGCACGACAGAGTTCAGTCTTCGGGAGAAGAATAATGGGAATCCACTCAGCTTAAAAAATTGGATTTGTTAGTAAATGGCAGCAGTTAATCTAAAGGTTGACGCCGAGAATTATCAAAAAAAAATGGCCGATGAAAAGATGGGGAGTGCAAAGAGGTAAGTAATAAAGCAGAAAGGGGAACACTAGGTTTGCAATAAACACTGTAATTTCTTCAACATTACAACCGACGTCTATCGGAGTGACACAAGCACAAAAAATTCCATGAACGCATACAAAACTGTCGTCGGAGGGTTAAGATGAAGGTCGCCCGTTGTTTCTCCCTCACTGTCATTCGCTGACAGTGAGGGAGAGATAAGAGGTTGCCGATAATAAATGCTCCACCATGATTGGAAATAATCTTGACAAGAGCCTCTCCAACAGTCCCAAAAAAAAGTCCATCAATGAAAGAGGGCATGTTTTCTTCTGTGCCACAGCCACAGATGAAAACATGGACTCAATTTTAAATTAATCTGCAAGCAGCAGTCAAAGTGGTTTCCCTAATGCAAGCGCGTCACCACTAATGCTTCTCACTGCGCATAACACTTGTGCAACCTTTACCTCAGAGTTAAGAAATGAAAGGGGTGATGAGTGGCTGCTTCCACTTACAAGCATGTTTTAAAGGCAGACCATGCTGGCTAATTTTCAAAAAAACTGACTGAACTGTTGGTTACTAGGTAAGCATGTGTGCAGTCTACTCAGCGAGCGAGTGAGCGAGCAAAGAGAAACATATTGATTCATGTCACTTTTGTTTTAGTATCTTTACTTGAAAAAACACTGCACTGTTCAAAGACCAAAGACTAAATAATAGGGAATAAATAGAGCCAGAGGCAACTTAATATTACTTTAGGCCCTGGGGCTATGGGAATATTGGAGGCCCTTCCCTCCCTTCAAAATATACCACGACAACATTAATTCAGCACCTCCGTCAATGGACAGCGACAAATAGTAAACTGAGCGCTCTCAGCAATCACAATATGAAACACATGAGTAAAAAAACAATATGTCAACAACAAGTGAAGATATTGACTGCACAGTTGCAGATAAAGAAAAATATATGGCTACAGTATTAGCTCCATACAATTTGTAGAGTTAGATTTCAGTGTTGGCTACACTAGTGTGATCCAAACATTCAGTCAAAGAAATGCAGGACTTTCCCCGAACAGACAGCTCTTAGTGTTGTTTCACTTTCACGTAGTATTTCTAACCCAAACCACAATCTTTTTTGAAACCCAACTATGGTTCTACAGTGTTTTTTGTTTCAACATTAACCACTTCTGTCCTGCAACCAGTACTGGAGCGCTAAAGTGTGATGTGGCTCCACAGTGCATTAGAAAGTGACGCCAATGGTTCTGAACAAATGTCAGTATGTGAGGAGGTGAGAATGGGTTGAAAATGATAGATGAAAAAATGTCCTATAATTCACAATGTGTTTTAATCTAATTAAATATTCAATCACATTAGGTGCTTAGCCTTTCCAAAACAACATCTAAGCTAGTGCGTTAAGGTGCCATTGAATAGGCTATACCCCACAGAAAGCAATACGAGATGACATCATCCATACCCTTATTTAGCAGCATCATCATACAGTAGTTAGGCAGTAACAACAATTTGCAACACGACCACCAAACCAAGCTGTCTACGTTCATGAGCTGTCATATGAACCGCAGTGAAACATAAATATCTGTTTAAAATGGACTGTTTGTGATTCAGGATGTTGCTGTATGGATGAAATTAAAGAGTCATGTTGCACCCTGTGTACGACATTGTGGGTTACAAATGAGTTATTTGTGGAATGTTGCCTATGTTTATATATTTTATTTACAGTATGTCATAATGTGTAAAACATCAAGAATATGTTCTCATTAACTGAACAAAAACATGATCATGATTTGCAGATGGCATCGTTTGAGAGTTAAAACCCTTCAGAGACAAAGATATAATCAGAGCTGCCAAAAAATGTATATTATCGTTATTATTGTAGTATACAGTCCCCACTGTATACGATTAGTTTGCGATATGAATTGTGATAGAGTGTAAAATCCCAACAAGGTCTATGAGTCATTCTTTCATAAAAAAACCTGCCTCTTCTTATCACAGGAAAATCAACATAATTAAACCGTTATCAACATCGTGTGCCGGAGAGACAAGGTTCCAGGAGAAACTGCTTATCGAGTGTGAGATATAGCGCCACATCGAGATTCTGCAGGGCTCGTCAGAAGTTTCTGAACTGTTTGCAAGAGTTTATCCATCTTGTGTGAAGTGCAGGTTTTGCATTTCCAATTGCATTAACTTTAGCTTTTGTTTTGGTCCGTAGATGAAACACAGGGGAGGTCATTAATCTGTGTTTTCTCCATTCAGAACTGAAGATCACGATCGATACTTTATCTCACGGTGGCGTGGGCCAACTCTGAAAGTGTAAACTTCAGTCCGAGTTGGTGTGGTTTTGCAAACAAAAGTGCATAATTTTAAAGAAACATGAGAAATGCTGTGGGTGCCTCGGAGGTCTAGTGCACCAGAGCGAGGGAGATGACAGGAGCCAATGCTCGATGGCGGGGAATCAGGGGACATGTGACAGCAGCGCGGTCATCTTGCCGGTCTTTATGCGTCCTCCGGGGACAACTTTGCAGAAAAAGAAAAGAAGTGTGTGAGCTGGAACGACCCAGACTTCACAGATGCTCACCTTTGACTGTCCTTCCCTTTTTTCTGATGGCTGCTGAAGACAATTGCTGATCAGTAGCAGCTGTGCTGAATGCCACTCAGGTGTGGGTCATTAGAGGTGATTATCAAACCGCTGACTTCCTACTCGATACTAGTGGCTTTGTGTCTTCGAGACAAAAAAACTCGTAGAGAGCGCAGTGTCTTAACGGTTTAAGATAAGCTTGGCTGTTTGAGGGCGATTGATCAATTGAAGGGACACATGTCTTGGTTTCCCAGGAGGATTCAACAGCTGTAGCTTTGGAGTGCAGCTTTAAACGCTGTTATACAGTGGGGCAGTTAAGCCTTCGTGATATAGGTGTTGATTGGAGGAAATAGGTATAATTCAAGAGTTATATAGAATTGTCAAACCATCCTCAGGAAAAAAAAGGCCTTATACTATAAGGAGGAAGTCAGGTGACTTAGTATGAAGAGCGACAAAGTACGTTAGTACAGTTATTTCAACAGAAACCATGATCTTTCCCTCAACCTATTAAAGTAGTTTTGTTGCCTAAACAAAGTAGCTACAATTCACCACGCATTTAAAACCGCGACCAATTCACAATGTCAATTAGAACATTCATGAATGTCGTCATGGGAGTCACTGGCAATCGGTCTTTTCTGATCCTTTAGGTATGAGGACGTGTTGGAAAGGATAAAGTGCAACACATCTAATATGGCCGTTAGCTCCATTTTGAGTCTTTCGGTTTCCCTCGACACTGAATTATGCTCTGTGTTATAACTTTTTAATTGTGGCAAAAGTGTTGGCACACAATTAGCATTCACACACATTCATTTGAAGTTGTGATTCTTGCCCAATGACGAATGTTTGTCCAATATTCACTCTCCACCAACTCCTGAGAGAAATGTGTCTCATCATCAGCAACACTAGCTAGTCCTTAGCTTTGTTTGTTTGCAGTTTGACATTGGGTCATCGGAGCACGTTGCTTAAATCAGCGGGAAATAATGCTGACTAGAGCTGTGAGAGAAAACTAACAGAGATGAATTGCGTGCCTGGAAACCAAAACAATTGCTTAAAAATGCTCTCCATCAGAGAGGAACTGAATAGTTCAGTGACAGTTCTCTGTGCGTTTGTCAACACAAGCTACACCTCTGACTTACATGCAGTAATTTGACCCTTCTGTCTTGTTAGTTACTACTCATCTAGCTGTATAGGATCTCTCATGAGCTGTTACATATTACTTATAACGCATAATGGGAGACCCATGAAAGCACAAGAACGCATGCACCTCTCTTCCCCTTCTGGCTCTCTCTCTCTAGCTGTCGCTGGCCTTGGTGCTGAATTTGCACCACTGTCAGCATCTGCTGGTAAACCACTGACACCTCCAAAGTGCGCACGCACACACACACACACACACACACACACACACACACACACGCACACACACACACACACACTCTGGCCTACACCTCGCTAGGCAGACAAAGAGTGACATGGCACGCCACATTTCCGACGATTCATTTGTATAAGCGAGCAGCCAACAGAAAACTTCATCATCTGCGTTTGCATTTAAATGCGTTGTTTCAAACGCGGGCTCACGCCGTTTCGTACATGACTTTAAATCCAATTAAAATGTGTGATCCAGGAGGAAGTGTCACCCTGGCACAACACACACACAAAGTGCACACAGTTAATGAGACCCCGTGCAACCAGCCGGGGGTTTGTCGACTCGTTCACTCGGAGCATTGATGCGTTTCTCGCCTTCCTGCTCTGCGCGTCAAAGGATTACCGTCTCATTTGGAGTTAGCGGTTTCCTTGTGTGCCTCCGTCAGGGGGACTGGCTGTCTAAGCCCACGCTGCAATAAAATGTTAATCTTGAGAAGTTTCTTTTTTTTCTTTTATTAATTTCTTTATTAATTTTGAAATATTTTCATGTGAAACGTTCCGGTGTGAGATTCTTCTCTTTAAGTTGCAGCTCCGGGACATTTTTAAATTACAGAGTCAATTGAGTGGCTTCAAGTGACACTTGAAACTAGGTAAATTAAGACATCAGACCGTCTTTAATGTGAATTGAGCTCTTTCTCTCTTTTTTTCTGGCAGTGCAGCTATCTAAAGTTGCAGGGCACACACACACACACACACACACACACACACACACACACACACAAAAACACAACATAAAAACCCCTCGTTTTCTTCCTTCCTTCCTATCAACTGGAACATGCTAATCTCTTTCCCCCTCTCTAGTTTCCCTCTTCCCCCCTTTGCCTCTCTATCTCTCTCTCTCTCTCTCTCTCTCTCTCACACACCCACAGTTATTATTGACTCTTTGATGTCTGGATATTCTTGCTGCCATTTGAAAGCGATGGAGTGTTTCGGTCAGGGAAAAAAAACAATCGGGATGGAGCACAACCACCCTCAAAGACGTTATTCTTTGACAAAGCCTGCGTGCACACACAACCGCTGCTCTTCTAAACAAGCTGCGGAGAGCAAATGAGAGCAAAGCGACGCACTGATGGAAGCAATGAGCCGAGGGAATGGAGGGCGAAAGGAAAGATGAAAGCCCAAAAACGTGAGAGTGGGAGGAAAAGAGGCGAGGGGACATATTAACAAGGAGTGAAAGAATATTGCAACATCTTTAGGCTGAGTGCTTTCTATGTGCTCCCTCTCATTCTTCTTCTCATTCTTCCTCCTCTTATCAGCAGTGCTCCTTCTCTACCTTTCTTTCCCTCCCTCTCTTTTTGCTGCCTAGTCATTGGAGTTCATTCATTTTGCCTGACAGCTTTGGTAGATACGGCACTTAGTCCTTATTGAGGAGGTTATCCATGTTTAATGCTCCCAAACCCTGCAAAAGTCTCCCAAACGGCTGCAAGTTAGTCCTGCAGAATACCATCACACATTTTGCACAAGTAAGAAATAGAAACGATTGGATCGGTATTATAATTTAAGTTGAAAATCCATGCACGTTCCACATCCACGGTAGTTTTACAGATTTAGCCACTTATCATAGCACAGAAAGATTGACATGCACCTGCTCAGCCAATAGAGATGATTCCTTTCAATATCAATGGTATAACGTCTGTGTGAATGAGAAACTTCATTCAGGCTCCTGGTACACGTGGTACTCAGGTGTTTTCACTTTGGGCTTGATTAGAAGCTGTTCACTGCGCAGCTGCGTACACATTGTGCTTGATTGACCCCGTTTTCTTTCACCTGTTTGGGTGGGACAACGTACACCTTTACATATCGACTCACAGACTTTGAGCTGCGCTCCCGCAAAGTTCTCGAGGGTTTAGGGCCGTCCCACTGTGTGTGAGGGCTCTCCGGCAGACATGTTGATTCCTTTATGAACCCTTTCTGTAAATCAGCGGCCCAATCCCAAATATTGTGTACAATTGTGGGTATTTATTTTATACTTTTTATTCCTCGATTTGAACATTTTCAGGCTCTTTCCTCACAAGATGAGATGTCATTTTAAATAATCTATTCACTCGTTTTAGTCAATACAACTTCAATAACCAAACAAAATGTTTAAAGAATATATATATAATTTCAGCTTGCATTCCTCTGATTTCATGTTTTCATCTTTAATCCTTAATGTTGTGGTGTAAATGTACACTTTGTTTACCTTTTTTTTTTACATCTCCATGCTTCCATTGGTAACTGCGTGTTTAATGTCACATTGCTATGAATTGTGGGTAATTCCCTTAGGCAAAGTCGGCATCTAATGCTGACATTACGGAAAGGGTTCATAAAGGATTCAAAATGTCTGCCAGAGACTCAAGCCGTCGACGATGTGACAGTGGGACAGAACTAAACCCCTCAAGGACTTCGCGCCTCAAAGTCTGTGAGTCCATAAAGGCGGAGATTGGGATTGGGCCAGCATTCGATGCAGACTTTGCCCAAGCGAATTACCCACAATTCATAGCAGCGTAACGTAAAACACACAGTTACCAGTGGAAGCATGGGTGCAGCCTGGCAAACTACATTTACACAACAACACTACGGATTGGAGATGGAACATGGATTTAGAGGAATGCAAGCAGAGATTGTATTACACAGATTTATTCATCAAACATTTCATTTTGTTATTGAAGTTGTTTTGACAACAACGAGTTAATAGATTATTTGTGACGTCTCATCTCGTGAGGAAAGAGCCTGGAAGACGTTCAAAACAGGGAGTAAAAATGGTAAAATAAATACCAACAAATGTTCACGTGATATGTTCGTATTTACACCATTTCAAGCCCTCACAGCCTCTCGCACTCAACCATTTTAAGGTGATGTCAGTAAGTACCTGAGGGTTCAGGGTTTGAGGCCTTACATTGGGACTGGGCCATTGACTCTGCTCTATTTCGACATGCTAATGTGCTGCTAGTTACAAAGTTTGACACTTTGGGGGGTTAAACATATTTGTCTCCATTTAGTTGTCAAGCTAAATTTGGGCAAACTTTTGAAATGTCGTAAAAAATTAATGCAACTTTTTAGTTTGTTGCAAATAAACTAGGATACTCTGATGTTTGCCAGTCTTCTGAAAAAAAGAAGATGAAACCAAAATGCTACAAGCTTTGTTAATGTAATTCGATGTTACGATTTAGTGTATAGATATTGCCTGCTCCCAGTTTGTATTATTATGATTGTATTAGCACACAATACAAGACACAGAAACGTTACGTTTTTGCAAATACAAGGCATTATGAATGCAAACAGCACAGCTAGCAATAAAATACTTATGGTAATATGTTCGCTCCATAGGTGCCCACTGAGTGTTGTATGCCATTTGCAAACAATGCAAGACTCCATGCTGGTTTACACAAATGTTCCCACACACACACACACACACACACACACACACACACACACGCATACAAATCACCAGGGTGAGACAGATTTGGCTGCACTGAATCCCGAGGCTGCTTCACTGAAATGCAACCAGACAAAGACTATGTCTCACGAACACACACACACACACACACACACACACACACACACACACATTACTCACACACACACATCTACAAACACAAAGAGAGGGATTCCCCAGACACACATAAACAGACATTTACACACACATTACACAAACGGCACACGGAAAGTCACATGCACACACACTCACACACACACACACACGCACACACACAACTGACCGCAACATGCAAGCAATCTGAAGAGATTTATTAACAGAGGCCGACAGGAGGGGAAAAATCTGCCTTGCTTAAGGGCCTAATGACCTCATCTGTGGCCAGCAGCCGACATGACTGATAACATCCGAGAACACACACAGACACACACACACGGACACAAACACCGCCGGAGGCTTGTCCTTTCCTGCCCTCTCCAACACTGTTCTCACTGTGTTGTAAGGGTTTCATTTTACACCATGCAACATTGCACCCTGATTAGCAGTGAGCTGCACCTTCCTGAGATTTAAAAAATAAAGTGTGCTTCATTACAGAGATGAACTGGGAACGGTGCAGTAGGGCTCCATTCTCTTCAAATAACCTACTGCAACACCACACATAACAAATAACAGTAAAAAGAAAACATTGCAGCATCACACACAGCGTTCTCTTTCTCTTTTTCATTTTCACACACACACACACACACACACACACAGAAACATTCAAAAAATTAAAAACTAAAACTAAAACAGACGAGAAGGGGATATAAGAAACGGATCAAAAGATGGATTGAGATTTCCAGTGAGAGAGATGAAAAACTGATTCTCTCTCTCTCTCTCTCTCTCTCTCTCTCTCTCATTCTGCCGGCTTGTGTGTTGCGTTACTAGGGGTGTATTTGTGAGCATTCGTTTGCATGACATGCACCCTTGTGACAGGTCTTTGCATAGCCGACTGATGATGAGCGCAGATGCAACGTCCATCCTTTATTTCCTCATTTCCTCTCGGGTTTTTTCACTCTTTGAGTCTATTCATTATACTATATTTTGCTCTAATAACAAGACTCCCCCTCTTCGAACAGGCCCAGTCGGTTACCTCGCAGTTGCGATCGACAAGCAGTGTGTGTTTCCATGCTATCCTTCCTCCTTCGCCACCATTAAATAGGCCAGATAAGCCAGATATGTGTTCTGTCCACCTGCCTCCCAGGAGGTTTCTGCGAGTGCATGAATGTGTGTGTTTCTGCAGCGTGACACCTCTTAAAGTGGATTTCCAACTAATACCCTTCAACTTAATTCCCCCTACCCTGTGGCTATTTTATTTTCTCTCCAGCTTCCAGTGTTGCAGCATGCTGTCAGCCCCCCCATGCTGTTTCCTGGGTATTTGACCATGTTTTGTGTTGTTTCTCTCATTTGTTTGTGCCTCCATTAGCAGCCATATAGTGTAAAGCCCCACCAGCTCAGCTCCCCAGGATTGGCTGGACGGAGTATCCATCTCTAGATGTAAATAAATCTGTTACTTCCCTGACAGCACAATTCATTAGCTCTCGCAGCAATCTGCCTGTTCACGCAGAGTGCTTTGACGCAGCGGCAAGTGTGTGTGCAGCAAAAGACAGAGAGGGGGTGAGTGTAAGGAAAATGTGTCAGCTTGCTTTTTGGAGGTTTCGGTGTGATTACAGTAGGGAAATGCTTTCAGAGGACAGAGCAGCATGTTTACTGGGGGTTAGCAGTGAGAAATTGCAGTATTGCCGATTCTGTTACCTCATCGCTGGCTGTGTTTTGTTTATTAATTAATTCAAAAAAAAGCTTTCAAGAGAGATTACGTACCAACTAAGGTGAAATATACGTGTGTAGTTGCATTGCACAAGCCAACTACGTGCAGCTGAAGTGCATGTATTACCACAAGGCATGTTTTTACCAAAGGTAAGAGGCTACAATGATGAAGCACAGACTCCTGTAACAATCTTATCAGGCCTGCTCACAACAGAAAGTCTTGAAGCTTGGTGACTGCATGCTATCATGACTCGACTGTTTGCTGTCCTGGCTCCTCAACGGTGGAATGGGATCCCCATTGACATCAGGACAGCAGAAAGTCTCTACATCTTCCGTTGCAAACTACAAACACATATTTTTTGACTACACCTTGAATAGGGAAGGTAGCACTTTAGTAGCACCTTACTTATAGCACTTTGTAGTTTAACTTTATTGAAGAAATTGTACTTTCTTGATTCTTATTGTTCTGAGTTTGTATGGTTGAATTGCACTTATTGTAAGTCGCTTTGGATAAAAGCGTCAGCTAAATGAAATGTAATGGAATTTTCTCTCTAATTATACAGTGTTTGCCAATGCTATTTAGTGAATTGAACATCGTTTCCCTACATTTCATCCACAACTTGCTCTACAAAGTAAATCAGCAGCATCTAAAAGCTACTGTGCTTCATAAGAATTCACCCAAAGCTCCCTAAGCTAGTAGCTATGCTATAAAAACATGAGAGGAAAATCTTGCACACTGAAAGATGTGAACAATATCCTTTTTTATAAGAATGTGTTTCAACTCAAGTGAAGCATGTCGTCAGTGCATCTTTACATTGGATACTTCTCAGTTGCATTTACATGAACACGAATCTGTCTGAATTCACCATATGATAAGTCTGGGCTTTTAAGCTTGAGCAAACAGACATTAATTGACGTACAGTACAACCAGGGTGACATTTGATTTATGCTTTTGTCAAATGCCACAGTGAGTAAAATGATTTTCCCAGCATTCAAACGTGTCACGGTTATCTGTAGGTTATCTGAAGATTGCTGATTATTGTGATCATGCAGAAGGGGGCTCAGTGGAGTTCACGGGGAATTGAACTGGAAGTACATTATAGCCTCGTAACGGGCTCACAGGCATTATTCTTATATTGATTCTAAACATACATTTGCATTTTAATGTGGAAGACCACCAAGTGTGATAGATACTGCATCTATCACACTGAATCTATGAATCTCATGTTTAGTTGCAATTTTCTTGCTTTTAATTACTCACATGCATAGTTTGCATGCCGTAATGTTCCTTAGTTAGTTTGTGGGAGTGTCTCTTTCCCGCGCTTATTTAGTCCCTGTTTTGTCTCTGCTTTCCCTCTAGTGATCGGTGAGTTGAAGCCACGCGGTGAAAACAACACTTCCAAACTGATAAAATCCACGTTTTCACTGTTCCCCTTCGAGGATCAAGGCACCTTATGAATGCCAACACTGTGCTAGAGAGCTACTTGAGGTTTCACGTCAAGCACAAAAGAGTGGTACATGTGGAGTCAGCAGGAAACAGAATACCCGTGTTGAGTTGTTGAGCATTAGTGGTGAAGATATGATGTAGTCAGTGCATCGTCATTTGGATGAGCAGGTCCCTATACCTGACACTTTAAAGTACAAGCAGCAGGAAAAGTCGGGGGATATTACATTATTTAGGCATTTGCACACTATGTCTGTAGTTTTGTTCTGATATTGTCGCACGTTTAAAAATAAATACGACCTCACATTGTGTTCATTGCGTTTACATACTGACTCTGAACATTTTTGTCTGTCATTCAAGTTTTTGGAACAGGTTAAGTCTTCTGTGTTTTTATTTTTTATTTGTATTTATCGAATACAAAAGAGGGTTTGTTTGACCACTCACAGCCACCGTCCGGCCAAATGTTTTTGTCAAAAATGGCATCTGATTAACTGATTCACGTCTTCCAGCAAAAATCACTTTCCAGTATCAAAGTAAAAGAATACAGACAAGCAGAATTTAAAGACAGATTGTGGCAGATGATTGCAGAACAGCTTGGAAAGGTTTAAAAGAGATTAGACACAACTGATTAGGTAACTAAACGGAAAAAACAGCTAGTCTGACTTTTGTGGGATACGGATTAAACAAAATATGATATAACAAGTTATTTAGTGATTATATTACCTTCAAACGAAGCCAGGATAGCCATTTCCCCGGTTTCAATGTTTATGCAAATGCAGATGTGCGAATGGTTTCAATCTTCTCGTCTCGCTCTTGGCAAGACAGAAAATATGCAAGAAATTGAATAACTATTGCGCTAAAATTTGGCCTAAATTATTTTTACTTTGATTCTGTTTTTGTCAACAGTCATTCACTTTTCAGAAAAAATCATAACCTGCTCAGCAAACTGTGTTTCACTGATTCCCTTTCGATCAATGCATGTGCGGTCCAGCGAAATGGCAAAACCTTATTCATAAAAACGGTAACAGATGCCATACATTCATTAACACTTCTGAATTCTCCAACAGTTTCTGTTGGCAATAGCATCTGTGCTAACAAGGTTTGCAGGGCACACTCTATGTGACAGCCAGCTCTGACTGAAGCTCTCACTTTGTGTTGTGTCTCCCATTTGCTAACATTGCTGCTAACAACAAATAGCTCACAATAACGGTGCTATCTGCTGAACAGTGAGCTGGTGTCCAGCCCAGATTCTACTGTTTAAGGATCTAGCATTGAAGTGTGTTTGTCAGCTTTGAATCCAAACAGTGAATTTCACTTTGACCATGCCTTCTTTTTTTTCTTCTTTTTTTTCACTGTGGTGCCCATTTCAGGTACGGAGGACTAAACCCGTTCTCTGAGTAAACTGTCCTCATCACGTCATTTCAAAATCCAACAATGGATTATTGTACTAAACTAGCTACTCTAATGCAATAATAATATTGTAAATATGTCTTGGTTCAGTCATCGCTAATCATTGTCCTGCATGGATAAATCTTGTTATAATACATTGTCCCTTCTTTTATAAAAAAAAAACATCAACATGCAGGAGGCAGCTATTTTATTATTAGCAAAGAGAAGAAAAAAAACTCCCTTTATGCTCCAACTCTGGACTAGCATTTGTCAGGTGGCCAGTGTTGTGTTTACAGCTTGAATGCAGGTTAACGATGTAAATGAATAAAACATTATGCATTTAAAATTGAAACCGGGGAAATGGCTATCCTGGCTTTGTTTTTGGCATGTGTGAATATCTTATATTATGACCCTTTACTGTCTTCTTAATGACATTCGTTCTAATACCATTTCCATGCAATTACGCCACTATTTGGGTCACCAAATAGGAACCAATAGCAGCCTCACACTTGCTTTGGCCTACCCCTCCAACAAGCGCTGCCCTGTCATATGCTATCTCGTTGTGTCATTCTGCTGCGCTAGCCTCTGCCCCCGCTGCTGCCTTCATGTGCTGCTTAGGCAAATATAGAAAGAGACATTTCTTGTGTGACATGCAAAGCCACACATAGAAAACCCCTGAGAAGGTGCATCCGCACTTTCCACACACTGCTGCATAATAGATAGGATATGGCAAAGGCAGCACAAAAGAAAGAAGGAGAGTATTGTGCGTGTGTGTGTGTGTGTGTGTGTGTGTGTGCAAGAGAAAGAGAGAGAGAGAGAGAGAGAATGTGTGTTGAGATGGAGGGAGGGACTGAGAGAAAACTAATTAGCACAGCACTTTAAGCATCACGGGCCACAGACTGCTGCGAATGGGGACTGCCACAGACAATCCCAGTCAATTTTCCCACTCAGCGGAGAGAGCTGAGGCATGCTCTGACATTGTGTTTTATCTCAGCGGGCCTCTTCACTCATGTCAAGAGCTGGAGAGGGAGGAAGAGAGAGCGAGAGAAGCAAGGTTGTTGGTCAGAGAGTGGAAAAAAAGATGGTGAATTAAGAAGAGAGAGCAATGAAAGCAGGATGGAGTAGCTGCGCAAGAGGGAGACAGCTTAGAAGTGAATCCAGAAAGACAAAGGCGCAAGCAGAGCGGGAAATAAAGACAAAGAGAGCCGAGGAGCTGCAGCACTTGGGCAGCAATGTTTGAATAATCTTGTTTATTAGGGATTTTCTTCAGCTTTGGTGTTCATAAAATATTGGTGGTCCACCGACAAATACTTCCCCACCTCCAGTCAATGACATTTGCAGAAATGTCGGCGGATTGGAGCGTACTCGTAGATGACAGGGGCGTGCGACCTGGAAGCAATTGTTGTGGACAATCGAGGAGGATTGAAAATAACGACTGCCCTTTTTAGAGGCAATGCAGCAACGCCGGGTTTGACTCCAGTGTGTATTTGATGAATGCTGTCCTGGAAAGCTCCTGTCCGCTCTCTGGGGGAAACAAATAAGTCCAGTGTATCTCCCGGCTCTGCAAAGACGGCGTGAAGCGAGACCCGTGGCATGTTAGCTCCGTTCTGCAAGCTCCCACATGGCCCCTGTGCATGTATCTAATCTGAATAAATCATCGTTTGATATAGCCTTTGCACTTCAACAGCTCTATTTTTAGGGTCTCCCAGACATTTGTATAGACACACCACACAGCCATCTACCCCTCGCATGCTGCAATATGCATCTAAACTAATTGTGCTCTGGGAAGAATAATATCCGAGGTGGAATGTCACCATTTCGGGTTTGATGTCTCCGAAAAAACAGGAGGATATCATGGTGTGAGAAGATTAAATACTGGGAATATGTATCGCATCTTTCCTTGACCTCATGACCTTTTCTATCAAGCTCAAGGAAAAGTGGTGAGGAAGATGGACTATTCATGCCAGGTAGCCCAGAGCTGCCCATTTTCGTTACTCCCCGTTTCTCCTGTTTTCCCTGTGTCGATACAGAGTTAGGCCAAGGATGATTTTTGGCCAGTTTCGTCAGCTTCGGCATTTCATTGTTACTTCAAGCCAGCGTGTTTGTTATTTTGGTCAGGGCACTCCCTGGTGACTTCTGCATGCTTCTGAATCTGGCAAGAAAAGGTTAAACTGCACCACTTGACTCCTTATTCCCCCCATCTGGCTTGATGTTCCTCCCCTCTCCCCTAGACCAAGTTGGAGTTGTAACAAAGGAAACTATGATATTATTATGACACTATTATAACATGTTTTCCAATGTTTTCCACAGCCAGTGTGCCACCCAAGAACACTAACGGCGGGTGATTTTCACCCGAGCGATTGTTGTTACGTTATTTTCATTGTGTTGCTTTTGTCTGAGTTGTGTTGGTCCTTCTGTAGCTTCATGCTGCTCACTGACGTTAGTGAAGGTGGGCGTGTCTTAGTGAAGGTGGGCGTGTCTTAGTGAAGGTGGGCGTGTCTTCCTGCTCCGATTACTGGTTTCTTCTACAGGCACCTGTTCGGGTGATTTTCACCCGACGTTAGTGATAGTGCGACAATTTTTTCCGGATGGGTTTTAACATTGACTTTTAACATTAATGAACTTTTCCTTCACACAACAAGACTCACATGTCCAAGGAACACGTGAACCAAATAACAAGTTCATAGCTCCTTTATTTATATTTTTAATCATGTTTTATTGACAATTCCCTCATTTTTTTGTAGGGTCCCCCCATGATGCCTGTTTATCGTTTTATGAGAAGTTCTATAGGGAAAAATAAAAGTACTTCAACTTTTTATCAGGTACATTATATCGGGTGAAATTCACCCGACGTTAGTAATAGTGTGACTATTAACGTTAGTGTTCTAGGGTTAATTCAGTTCAAGTAAATTAACATTGAGATGTTCACAATGCTGTTAAACGTGATTTATTTATACTTCTGTCAAAGTACAGCAATCCAAAAAGAATGTCATTGTGTAATGATCTCTATTTCATGGACTGTACACTTCTTGTTCATTTTCTTATTTTCAGCCACTAATCGGCGCACACAGTCTCACTCATTCCCTGCTGGTCTCCATGGGGGTGAGCACGATAAATGGAAATACAGGAAAAAGTCTGAAGCATTTCTGCCACACTCGCTTTCACTCTCACCTTCACTTTCACACACTCACACATACACGCACGCACACACAGAACCTGTGGGAATTCATTAGCGGGCCGCTGGTTTATGGAACACTGTTGTCAGTGCATAATTAGCAGTTGAGGATTGTTTATGACGGTGGAGAAAAGTGGAGAAAGTGTGTGGTGGAGAGTGTGGTCCAAGGTCAAGACAGGTCGAAGAAAGGGGAGGAAGGAGGAAGGAGAAGGAAGACACACCAGATGCATTATTTAGAAAATGGTGAAGTCAACATAATTAGCTGATTAAACAGTGTTCAGATCCTAGAAGAGATGCTGCAGGTGTGCGGAGGGAAAAATTGGCTTGTTTTCTTGACACTACAATGTTTTGTAATCATAAGAAAACTCATGTCACAATGTCAACATGATAATCACACAATAAAGGTTTTCTAAATGCTTTCTTTGAATAACTATTTTGGCGTGGTCAAAAAAATATTACTGTGTTCAGAGCTTTGTTGTTTTGAGCTTAAGAGATAATTATATCGTGCTCGCAAGGAAACACAACAAGTAATCATTATCCTCGCCGGTCTCCAAAAGATCCGTTTTGTGTCAGGTTGCATAATTACAGACCAAACCAGGTGTGTGTGATACCAGAGGTTATTGAAAAGGCCATATCAATACACTATTGACTGTTTATTTCACATTTGAATTCTTGAACGAAAACAACCTTTCACCAAATGTCACTTTAAATAGAAAATAACTGTTATTGAGTTCTTAAATATCTCTAATTAACAGTGACTATATAATCATATATCAGAATTGGGTCGTTTACCGACCATGTAGTTAGTAGCCGGATTGGCTAGCGGTCCGTCCAATGTTGCTAAAGGCTAGCAATTTTGAAGCAGAAAGGTCAGTGGACGCTGTGTATTCTGTTTGTTTGTGAACACACACACACACAGTGCAGAAAATCAAAGGTGTGTTCATCTCAGAACGAGGCTGAATCTGTGTCTGATGTGTTCTCGGGTCAGCCGGCCTCTCTTCAGCAAAGCATGGCTCACGGTGTGTGTGCGTTTTATGTGTGTGTGTGTGTGTCAGATCAATACATAGTTACAGACAACTCAGCCCCACCCTGCCTCAGGGAGCACGCACACACCTGCACACACCTGCACACACACACACACACACACACACACACACACACACACACACACACACACACACACACACACAGAAAACATAAATCACACAGGTTTGACAGAGCGAGAGCTTTTAACCACCACATATGAGTCTATATCTGCGTCTGGAAACCAGGAGAAAACAGAGAATAAAAGGAAGGAGGTGAGGAGGCAGTGGACAGTATACCACCATGAGAAAGTTGCATCATGTGACATGTACACACCAGAGGGAGAGGGGAGGGAAGTAGCGAGCGAGAGATTGAAAATGACAGATAAAGAATCAAAGCGACAAGGACAAAGAGACAGAGAAAGCATGAAAAAAAAAGAATGTGCAGAGCGCAGGAAAATAAAAAGACCCATAGAAAAATGTGAATTGATGGCCTTTGATTTTTTTTTTTTGCTGTTCTTTCTCCTGCCTTGGCATTTATGACAATGTGCCATACAGTACAAGCCCAGCTGTGATTTTCCAAATCCCCCTTCATGTCGTGACAGCACGCGGAGGTGAGCCTCTTCGTGCTGTGGGAGTTTTCTCTTCCCTCCATTTGAGCTTTTTTTACAAGGCTCTTTTATTCGTAACCGTCTGAAAAGTGTGGAGTTAGTGCTAGATCAAGAGATAGAAAGGGAGCGTGGGGGAGGAGAATGAGAGGGGAGATTCCTTCAGGCGTCTGCTGTGCTCCTCACTTCTTGGCAAAGGTGTAAATTCAAGTGAAAATGTGATTTGACTTTGATTAAAAACATCTGGATTTCAATATTTCACATCATCTTTCGACCTCAACCTCAGTTTTTCCACAGAGAGCTTGGGGTTCTGTTCCCGCTGCTTCTTTCTGATCGCTCACTTACTGAGCGAAAGAGGAGAAGATTACCATTCCTGTCTGCACAGTAAATAGCAGCTGGTTAGCTTAGCTTAGCTGAGCACCAAGACAGGAAACAGTTAGCCTGGTTTAGTTTATTAACCGGATCCCCATTAGCTGATGCCTTAGCGGCCGCTAATCCACAGAAAAAGGGCCCTGGTTCTGGTAAGGGGTCAAATAAATCTGCCTAGCAACACCTCTCAAGGTCCCCAATTTACATTAGATAACTTGTTTGTTCAATCTGTAACCAAACAGGCACCTTTCAACTTGGACAATGAATGAAAACAATTATTACGAGAGACAAACTACAAACAATACAAAATATGACATTACGTGTGGCTCTGTCACATTTGTCAAAATAAAATCTTTTGCAAATCCAAAGCCTGCAGTCTTATTGTTACACCAGTCTGCACAGTAGTGATGCATTTTTATTGTCTTCATCACACGACTCACCAACTGCTCAAGGACAGCTGAGTTACACTTCCTCACTGACTACCTTCTTACAGTAGACGTAGAATAACCTGCAAGCGTATCTGTTCTCATGGAGATGTGTTTAAATCTTCCCCTAGGACAACTGTTCAATGTTTTCCTGGGTCAACAGTAAAATCAGCCACCTAAAGCTCAAATCCGGCTGATGCTACGGTTCGGGAACATAGAAGATGAGCCCGGGTACAGAAAGAAGCGAGGCCTTCAGACGTCTACATAACCCGATTAAAAGATCAGATCAAACACACTAGAAATGACGAATAAGTGAGCTTCAAAGATGGAGGCTTTTGGAGTTTGTTACCTTTGGAGGGAGCTAGGCTGTTTTAGCTGACAGGGCTGGAGGAGGTACTTTGATAATGTACTGAAGTAAAAGTAACAATACCACAAGGTGGAAATACAAGTAAAAGTCGGACTTAAAGTACCAAAAGTAAAAGTATGCATCATGCAGAATACATTACATGATTATTAATGATGAATTAATGGTATCATTACTTTTAAAAGGTGCAGCTGGTAATGGTGGAGCTAATTATAATTTATTTATATATTGCTGGGTTAAGTACAAAGTAGGATAAAATGGAAATACTCAATGTAAAGTACAAGCATTGCAATATTGTACTTAAGTAACACTACTCGAGTAAATGTAATTCCACCGCTGGCAAATAACGGAGACTCATATCAAGCATGCATAATGCACACAACACTGCCTTAACAATCTTTCTGTTCAGGTTCCCTTCATTTGTGAGGAAACAAATGGGCTCTTTAATGGTTATTGATCCGACTATCCCTTTGTGGAATATTCTCAGGCCAAAACATGAAAGGGCATCTCAGAAATCTCATTCATCATCAAATACCTTTGATTCCGACCATGCGCAGCACAGACCGGCTTAATCAAAACACAAACCACAGACGGATGAAGAGGAATAGATTAGAAAGTCAGTTTCTCAGAATGTATTGATTGCCTTCCTTTTTTGTCTTCCCCTCTTTCTTTCCTTCTCTCTCTCCTCCACTGAATTTTGTGAAACCGCTGTAATCACCGGCAATTTGCAGGGCACCTCGCTGCTGGACTCTTGCCCGCTGCTGAGTGTGTGTGTGTGTGTGTGTGTGTGTGTGTGTGTGTGTGTGTGTGTGTGTGTGTGTGTGTGTGTGTGTGTGTGTGTGTGTGTGTGTGTGTGTGTGTGCGTTTGTTTGATGTGTGTTTCAAAAGGCCTATTTTGGAAAGATGGGGAATATCTCGGTTTTGGATTTGATGTACTGGGATTTTCAAAGATTGTTGATCACCTGGGGAGGTCCCTCACTCTAAATGGAGTCGGGTGCCATAAACACACACACACACACACACACACACACACACACACACACACACACACACAATTTCAGTTCCCCTGTGGCTGTGAGTTCCTGTCCTCATACCATGTTTGAATAGCACCATAACATATGAATGTTGACATCAATCATAATTTTATATTTTACGGGCTCCATTTTGTAAAAATCTTTTGTAATATTGTAAAGATTTTGTCATACAATTTTAAAATAATAACCACTCATCCTTGTTTTAACAGCACTATGAACAGTCTTTGCATGTGTATTTTGTTCATCCTGCTTAAGCCTGTTAAGATCTTCAGAAAGTAGGCTTTTACCTTTTAAAATCGAGTCACAAAATATATGTGTAATCTACAAGCTTCCATGTGTTTTACAGAACATAAAAGAGAATAAAACAGTGTATATTATGAACGCAGCCATAAACAATGTTGCATTCATAATATACACTGTTTTGTTCTCTTTTTATTTTCTAACATCCGGTCAGGGACGTCTGGATCACTGTGACAAATAAACAGATAAACTCCAATAAAGGCCCAGTTTCCACCATCCTACTGTATAGAGGAGGCTTTGGATGGAAGGAGACACACATCTACAACATACTGAAAGGACGGATGTGTCCACCTCCCACTGTGGGTGCTGCTGGTTCATTTCCCTGCAAGACCGCAGCTGTCAGAGTCGAGGCTTTTTTTTTTTTGGAAACGTCTCCTTTCCCACAGCGAGCTCCGAAATCAGCTGACATCACATGTGAGAGCAAAAGTCCAAACGCAGCGCTGGCTAAATTTTATGAGACCAAAACTATCGCTGGCTGGGTTGAAAAGTGCGTCCCGTGTCTGGCAATTTCCCTCCTCCGTTTCCATTTGGCTGGACAAATTGGGAATGAAATTGACAAGAAAAACCACATCGCGGCATGTAACATCATGTAATTATGTAATGATCATTCAGAGGCAGGGGATTATTAGGCTTTTTATTGTCACGGATGTTGTAAGGCCCATTGCCAAACATGATTGCCTCCCATTAATGTTCAGCATGGTTTGTATCACGTAATAGCCATTAACTGGAGAAGTCGTTTCCCTTCAAGCAATGCTGTCCTCATTATCATTTTTTATTTCAGTAACTGTGTAAAATCACATTATTAATGTCAGTCAGTCGAATAGAGACTAGTTCTTATTGAGGAGATGGCTCTAATGTGTGAATTCAATTCAATTCAATTCAGTTTATTTTGTATAGCCCAACATCACAAATACAAGTTTGCCTCGGAGGGCTTTACAATCTGTACACATGACATCCCTGTCCCGGGACCTCACATCGGATTAGGAAAAACTCCCCCAAAAAGATAGTAAAAACCCTTTCACAGGGAAAAAAAAAGGGGAAGAAACCTGAGGGAGAGCAACAGAGGAGGATCCCTCTCCCCGGATGGACAGAAGCAATAGATGTCATGTGGCCAGAATGAATAACGTAACGGAGTTACAGCACATTCAATGAATGTGACAGAA
This sequence comes from Taurulus bubalis, assembly GCF_910589615.1. Taxonomy (NCBI): domain Eukaryota; kingdom Metazoa; phylum Chordata; class Actinopteri; order Perciformes; family Cottidae; genus Taurulus; species Taurulus bubalis. The sequence goes on from NC_136591.1 coordinate 6,684,006, forward strand.
AATATTCATATAATGAGTAGTATGCATGGTCCATGATCCAGATAGCCACGACCCATTAAGCAGAAGGAGGTAGAGAGGAGGGGCATCCCAGGGGCAGTGGGAGGAGAAAGCAGGGCCATGGCAGCTGGCAGGACGGCTCCAGGCCAGTTGCATCAGCAGGGCCATGGTTGTATCAGCAGGGCCTGGTTCCAGGCAGCCACGAATCCATGGAAAAAGAAAGTAGAGTTAGTAATATGCATTGAAGAGACAATCATTTATCCAGAAGGAGAGAAAGAAGAGGTGAAAAGGAGGAGCGAAAAGAGGAAGAGAAGGAAAGGAGGAGCTCAGTGTATCCTAAAATGTCCCCCAGCAGTCTAGGCCTATAGCAGCATATCTAGGGGCTGGACCAGGGCAAACCTGAGCCAGCCCTAACTATAAGCCTGAAACAGCCCTAACTATAAGCACCATCAAAGAGGAAAGTCTTAAGTCTACTCTTAAATGAGGTGACCGTGTCTGCCCCCCGAACTGAAAGTGGAAGCTGATTCCACAGAAGAGGAGCCCGATAACTGAAAGCTCTAGCCACCAACCTACTTTTTAACACTCTGGGAACCACAAGTAGCCCTGCATTCAGTGAGCGTATTGCTCTCGTGGGGTAATATGGCACTATAAGGTCCTTAAGATGTGATGGTACATCACCAATTAAGGCTTTGTAGGTAAGGAGAAGGATTTTAAATATGATTCTCGATCTTACAGGAAGCCAGTGGAGAGCAGCTAGTACAGGAGTAATGTGATCTGTGTGATTCATACATTCACAAACACTTAGTCCACAATATACAAGGATACAACACAAAAGCCACATTCTGAACGCTCAAGAGCAATAAAAGTGGACGCACAAACACACGATAAGAAAAGAAGATGCCAGACAATCTCTTTCCCTCCCCCACACACACACACACACACACTCACAATGGATGAGCGCGATCAATTCCAAAGAAACATCAATATCTGCGACAGCTGATAGGTGCGATAGTAATATCAGGACGGCTTGGCGCTGCTTCCGATCGACTAAGCTATCATTAGGAAACAAGGAGTTAGGGTACAATAGGGTAGGAGAGTGCACACTCCACCTGAAAGAGCAATGGTGGAAAAGCAAATGTGTCTTTAATAACCCCCAAGGTCATTAAAAAAAAAGCGTTTTCTAATGATGCCTCGTTTATTTTTTCACACTCCTGTTCATTTGTCATGCTTTCACTGAGGGAAAGTCACCACGGCTTGTTCTGTCCCAACACAACAGAGGTATTAAGGGAATGAATGGGTTAGAAACAGAGCAGCCATTATGAAAACCATGTCTAATCTTCAACAATACTAAAGTGCCACGACGACAACACACATCTACACACGTCTTTTTGTCATCTTTAACGCACATTGTGGTGGTCACCCTGAACCCAGATGATGGTTTCCCCCAGAGAGATGGCAAGGGCATCCTGTGTGGCAACATCTCTCCAAAAGCTGATGGAGGAAACGTAATAATTGCCGGGTCATTCGGACAAACTGCAGAAAAACACATCTGGGAAGAAGAGAGTCTCCATCAAATGTTACCAAAGAGCTACAGTGTGTGTGTGTGTGTGTGTGTGTGTGTGTGTGTGTGTGTGTGTGTGTGTGTGTGTGTGTGTGTGTGTGTGTGTGTGTGTGAGTGTGTGCACGGAAAATATGTTGTCACCGATTATCCCTAAATCCTGGAGCCCTTCAGTCTGCACTCAAAGCACTCTACTCGGTCCCAGCAGGGCTGGGATGCTTTTTGGGCCGCTGATTGTGAGTCTGGCTGCAATTCTTCTGTTATTTCTCTGAGTTTGAACTGAAACAGCTTTAACACCATCCGGTTACCTGATCATCGATGAACTGAATGTGAGTGGACGCCGGCCTTGTTTTAGCCATGCAAGAGACAGTTGAAGCATCGTATTGCTTCTGTTGCCATTGTCCTCTTGTGTTTTGAGTCACTTTGTTGTGTTCTTGTTAGCGTTTAGGGATTGGAGCGTGCAATGGCCCGGCGGTTTTGGTGCGGCATCAGCGGTGATGTTGTGGTGAAGAGGGAGCTCTCCAATTACCAGTCCTATCTATGCTCCGCCCCTCACCTTTGATCGTGAGCTTTACGTCGTGACCGAAAGAATGAGACCATGGACACAAGCAGCATAAATTTGTTTTTTTTTCTTTCCACCACTTCAGTCAAGCCTGGAATATTTCAACGACTCATACTCGTACATACTTCAACCGGCGTTCATGTTCCCCAGAGGAAAAGGCCCATGGACTGTGAGATTTTTTTACTATTGGATTCCCATGAAATGTTCCCCAGGGGGTGAATCCTAATGTTAGAATTGTGGGAATGTTAGCATGCTGGCATTAGCTTTGAGCTCAGTGCACCGCTCCACGAGCAGATCCACACATTTGAAAAGAAAGAAATTGTAAAAGATTACATTAATATAACAGAAGTGATGTATTATGAAGGAAAGAAAGAATACATTTTCCTTTATTAACCCCCTTGGGGAAATTATTATCTGCATTTAACCCATCCTTTGTAATTAAGGAGCAGTGTGGGGGTTCAGTGTCTTGCTCAAGGACACTACATTTTTACATTTAATTGTATAAGTCATTCAAAAATGCAGTGCAAACAAAGCCACATGCACAAGCGTTTGCTCACTCCGCCGATCGAGTTTACAGGTCTTGAGCTTTGGCTTTCATCAGATATCAGAAACCTCACTGCACACAATCTTACACACACAAACCGCACACTTCTGAGTTATCGCAAAGCTATTTTTAGAATCCCACAGATCTTCATTTAGTATCAGCCGCCTCGAGCCTCCAGGAGGAGCCACTTTTACAGCGTTGATTTCTAGACCCACGTGAGTAATTACGAGGCATCAGTCGGGCAACATGAGAGGGATCCCTTTCGAATTTCAGCTTGTTTACCATGCCATGTTCACGGTATGAGCATGAAGGCATCTTTAAATATAATTCATGTCGAGCTCAGTTTTAAAATAGATATCATTGCTTATACATCATGATGCTAACAGCCTGAGTGCATACATGCAACTGCACTCCGTAAGCAGCACTATTTTGTGTGTGTGTGTGTGTGTGTGTGTGTGTGTGTGTGTGTGTGTGTGTGTGTGTGTGTGTGTGTGTGTGTGTGTGTGTGTGTGTCTAAGAGTGACAGGGTTCTCAACACAGTGCAACGTTTTATGGGGGAAAAGCGGGGAGGGCCCATGACAGGTTGCAGCGTTCATGGTTTATTTGACAGGCGCTCCCCTCAAAAACCCGTCAAATGACTGACTCGGTGCTGGGAATGACGGCTGACATCACCGGTGGCGCCGACGCCACCTCCATTTCAGGAGATTTCAACGGCAGCAGGGTCAGCTGAGCCAGTGACTGGTAGGTTACATGTTGGTTAAAAATGCTATTCACTTCCAGGATGTGGTCCATTTATGCTATTCTTGATGTAGCATGCGGAAATGTGTGGCAGGTGCCAAGGTGAAAAGTAATGCTTTTCTTTGAAATTGATTTGCTGGGAAGCGACCACATTGATGGTGAGGCCTTTCAGATGTCAGAACCTGCTGTTTGGAATGTTCAGTTTATGTAATTTTTTCTGTTCCGATAGAGCTCTTCCCACAGGGCTTTACTGTATTTCAGCTATTTAAATTAAGTTTATCGTTGGTGTGCTTCCGGGGATACTTTAGGAAACGTCACTTGACTTTTTAAAATTATTTTCTTGTCCGATAATGGGCAGCGCGGGGCTTGGGGTGCATAAAGTTAGAAAAGACGAGACTCCGGTTCCGGCTCCGGCTCCGGCTCCGACTCCGACTCCGGCTCCGACTCCTGAGGCCGTGGACTTGGTGCTCGCTGAGACTGTCAACTGAGGCGCTGCTGAATTAGCACCATGGAGGATAAGCATTATTGTGTGTCCATGTCCATTGTCATCGTCATGCATGTGCTAGTCCATCTAAAAACACAAACAAAATGAGAACTTGCTAATCAAAACATCGCTGCTTGAGCGTTCAACAACTTGATACTTTAATTCAGTGACATGTTTATAATAAAAACCCTATAATAATTTATTCAGTAGGTACTCTCCCAAAAATATCATAAGGAATAGTTAAATGTAGGTGTTTTCAAGAAGAAGAAAAAACTCTAAAATGGATCAAGTTTATGCATGTCTTGGTCATTTTGGCATACTGCTATCATGTAGATGGTGTCCATTATTGTTAATGAGAAAAGGTTATTAATCCAAAATATCTAAGTGAGTTTATTCAGGCTGGTTATGCACAAACTCACAAATGGAAATTAGTGTCACTGAAATATTAAAAAGTGATGAATAAATGAGCATATTTAAACGCAACGTGTTTCAAATAGATGTGTTTAAATCCACATTTTTATTTTAGGCACGTAATTGTAAATTGTGGTATATATATATATATATATATCTTACATTTCAATCACTAAATATTGCACAAGTTATACATGGGATGTTGTCATAATAGCCAATAAAAAAAGAAACTATCAAATACTGTATATCTTCTTTATTTAGAAAAAAAACTACCATAATAAAAAAATGATCTTTAGCAACAAGCATATGTGTTGACATTGTTAAAATGTTTCAGGAACCCTGCAAATATAATTTATAATGAGGACCTTTTGTTTGTTCATACACACAAGCATGATATACTTTGCAATTAGCATTTGCTAATTAAATGAGTTAGGCTGAAGGCAAATGCCAAAATATTTCTTAGCTTAATGAATCCATTGGCTGAGCCTTCCCACATTAAGTGGACGGTGTGATATGGCAGCCTGTGTCTTCCAGAGCTTTGGGCCCAGAGGAGAGAGGCCGGCTGAAGATGTGTTAAGCAACTCTCTATTAACATTTGAATATTTAACCAGCTCCCATTAAATCACTGATTAATTTGAGGGCACTCCAAAAGTTGCCAGAGCATAACGGAGAGAATGAGGATGGAAGGAGCGAGTGTGTGTTGGATGATTGTGTGGACACATCTTGGTGAAAATATTTATACTTACAAATTATCAAAATACATTTAAAAATAGAAAAGAAAATGAAATAATTGTTTCCCTCGTAAAGTGACCCTTTTGGGAGAGTACTGAATTTAATGGGTGGAGAAGCGAAAATAAAACCCTCGCCAGAATATATTAATATCTCCGTTGGATACATGAGCTGGAGATTTTATGATGCATTTAATTTCAAATGGATTGGAGTTACCGTATTGACGGGGTCATTTCCCATAGAGCATCTTCAGATACTGGACACTTCGATTTGCACAAATCAATTTACCATTTTTAAATCTTGGCAATCTGAGCCGTGGGGCTGTGCGTTAAATCTGCAGCAGGGCGCAGGCACCAGCTGTGGCTTCTGAGGGGTGCGATAAACTAATATTTATTAATACACTGGCTGATTTTGCCAGCTGACACTTTTTAAAACAAGAACCCTGTCAAAGGGTCTTGATGATGCTATATGACATCTCACAGGCAATCCATCTGTATCCTCACATGAAAATAAAGAAGCAGAATGGTTCTTGTAAATCTAGTTAGTCCTGAAATGTCCAAGTATGATGAGGAGAAATGTAGCTGTTAAGATTGATCTCCTATTCCATTGTACCATAACCTGGTTTGGCTACTGTACGCTTACATACATGGATCATTTTAGGTTAGATTGATGTTGTATTGTTTATATTTGCAGTATTGTATGTATGGGCGCCTAGGAAGAAATATACAAACGAATGGGAAGATGATGACGGAATGAAAGACTACAGTAAATGCACGTGAAATAAAAACAGTACATTCATGTCGTCCAGGCAAGACGGAAGAGGGAAAAGAGAAGAGGAAGCAAAGAGACCATTTGCTCAGCTCTACACTGTATCTCATTACATTTAAGGGCCGAGGTTCAATAACTGTTTATGGAAAATGTGTTTTAATTCTGGCACAGTTAACATTCAAGGTGTTAGTTTGCATATATTGGAATACATGTTTGCAATGATAGCAGGTGGTTTGAAGGGTATGCAGAGTTCAGATGAGAAAGCAGCTTCAGGTCAGGAAATAAACATTTTAAATGAAATAGTGCTACTCCATATAAAATGGCTAGATAACAGTTTTTGAGCCTAATTAGCTCAAATGTTTAAAAGTTGTAGGATTCAAAACATTTTGATCCCAAAACACACTCCTGCTCCCCTTAAGTCCAATAGTGGAGAACGGGGACCAGACGCACCGGTTCCTCCAGGATTGTCCTGGTTTCGAGTGCGGTGTCGCGACCAATATCTGTAAAATAATATGTTCCCTCTAATTATTTGTTTTCAACGCTTTCAGAGGCGTTTGTCACATTCTGGCCCACTCATGATAACCTAAACAATATAAAAGCAAACAAAATATAGTCAGACATATTAATATGTGCACATACAGTTGGTTCTCTCAAAAGGAAAAATGCTTTTTGCCAAACCATTAATCTCCAAGGTTAGGCTGAATACAGCTCACCTCGCAATTTCCATACAGTTAAAAGACTCCACTCTCATGAGCAGCCTAGTGCCCCAATGTACGTGAAAGCAGCTGCCTTTGCATTGCTCAAGGGCACATTGAGGACATGTTGGTTATTCACTTCCTCCCACGCACTTTCTTTTCATGCATATTCTCTGTTTGCAGAATGAGCAACATTCTAGTCACAAGCTCCCCTGACCTTTAAGCTTCTACTGCAGCCATTTAAAAGCAATGTGAGCTTTTGAAATTCCAGCCGCGACCTCCGCTCACACCACCTGATAGCCACACGCCGCTTTACGACAGACGGATGTTCATTTAGCCAATCAGATGGCGAGTGGCGTGTACAGATGTTACGGATGCCCAGGAGATGCTTTGGAGTGGCAGGACCAGATGGCGGGAAAACACTTTTTGCGCACATGCTGTTGCAGATTGTTGTAAATGCACACACGGGGATGAGGAGTTGTATTAATGAAGTGTGATGGAAGTGAGCGCTTTATTTAATTAATGATGATTTCTATTATTATTTTGTATTCTAGCTAATTCCCCACATAAAAAAAAGACCCCACATACGTCGCTCCGGTTTCTCTTGAGAGAGATACCTGAGGCGCCCGTGCCTTTCCTCCACAGAAGACACGTTGTCAGGGCAACGGGCTGTAGCGGCAGCTAATGGTCTTCTTATCAATTTAATCCATGTTTCTCTCAAAGGCAAAACAACAGCTGACTGCTCAACCTGTCACATGCAGAGGCAATCGTTCGGCTCGGTCCAATCTGATGAACACACACACACTAAAGGCAAAAAAATAGATGCACAATTTCCCTCTGCGATATGGTAAACTTGTTCAAATATGTGCTCTGCGTGTTGACACAAACACACTCCATCATATCGACAGGTTCATAAGAAGATTTTACTTTCATCGGCATCTCTGCTGGACACACACACACACCCACACACACACACACACACGGCCATGTCCCAGTGGAATCCATCTTCATTTGCTGTGTTTGAGAGCAGCCCTGAGATTCAACTGCTTTCTCCACCATAACTCATCCTTATGTCTCCAGATGCTCCTCTCGGCCGTCTGAGCAGAGCAGCAACATTTCCCACAACCAGTGGCGAGCACGCTGTCGTCATCCTCAATCATTTCCCTGCAAATGAAATGATGTTTTCATGTTTTCATGATCAATGTTGAGGACTGAAGTATTACACTGCCTGGTCTAAGATACTTAGGTCAACAGACTCATCTGAGGATGGTGGGAACATTAATGTAAATGTTGAAAAACTATGTTTAGATAGAGAACAAAGCTAAACAAAAATGTTCAGTCCTTGTTTATTCATCAGAGACAGACAATTTATTAAAGGAATACTTGAAAATGACCATTTGTATATCAAGAACATTGTTGTTTCTAAGCATGCTTCCACAGTGCATGGAGAATTGGAAGAACGGACGAAAACCGAGTAACAGATGAAGTTTGTTTTGGAAGTACTGAGCACACAACTGGAGAATCGAGACCTGGGATTCACTTCATGAGTAGTGTGAGAGTCTGTAAATGGATGGTTTGATATAGTTTTGATGATTTTAACCACGGCAGATATTGAAGAGAGAGCCAGTACGGAAGAATCAATTTTCAGATAAACGTCATCTAAAAATATTATATAAGAGACAGAAACCTATTTGTGTTGTGATTAACAACTCACATGTGAGTTCTATCAACACTAGGTGTGACTTTGTACAAATATGGAACAACTTCAGCATAATTTGACTTTCAATAGACGTTGCACATTGTTATTTTTGTTGTCAGTCGGGACTAATTAACACAGAGGTGGGTAAAAGTAACACAACAGTATACACTTGAATTGTTTATATTATTCTTGTTTTTATGTCTAACAATGTCCTTGATAATATGTGATTCCTAACTTATTAAGTCCTATGTCTTTCATTTTCAATTTTCTTCTTTATTGCAGTAGAAGGATTAAAGACACAGCTGCGACGATGACTCCTGAGAATAAATGTGACTTCTAATCTGAAAATTCCTGTCATTGTAAACTTGACAGGATGTGTTAACATGCGAAACGGTCTGTCAAATGATCATGACTGTGACACATGAAACAATAACCACGGCATGAAAGTTTTCTTTCCTTGAAAGTGGCTTTAAAGATATCGTCAAGGGGCGCAGGGCTCTGTGAACTTTATGAATTCAGGGAGAGGAGGGGTAAAATGTGTAATTTCTCTGAATAAAGGTTATAATTCCATATAATCTCCATTCACATATTTAATAAAACTCACAAAATGAACTCTTTTTAATCCCCTCCTACCTCTTTTACTGGCGAATGCAAGGCTCTCTGAATAATATCCACCCATCTGGTTGTCTAGTTTTTGGAAGCAAAAGTACGGTTAATTATAAATAGGTTATCTTTGTAAAGTACAGCTCAGTGTGTGCTTGCTTGTGTCTGTCTGAGTGCACACAGGCAGGTGTGTTGAGTGTGATTAATACTTTGGCAGACAATAGAGCAGAGAAGCAAAATTAGATTAAAAAGAAGCGTACCTGCTGTTTTTCTTCTTGAGAAATAAATATGCAATACAAATGTGGTAATATGATCACATTATAGGCTGGTGTTGAATGAGGCAGAGAAAGTGTGCAACATTTAACATTCTGAGCTCATATAAAAAGGGGACGGGAGCAGAGATATATAATTCAGAAACCTGGGGTGGGCTCACAGTGCTGGGGGACTTTGCAAGCTAAGCTAAGCTAATGCTGGACCGGGCTGCACTAAGCCTGCTGGTAATAAGAGAGTTGGTCGAGAGTAATCTGTCTGTGTTCTAAACTGCCGCTATCCTGCGGGAGCTCATTAGCTTAGCATTCTGCCTCAGTGGTCCTGCCTTGAATGAATGGGAGCACAAAGACAGAAAGAAAAGCACTTTGTGCTCGTCGTCACGCTGCCTCCCACACATCATTCTCTCTCTATCCGTTCTCATTTTGTCTTACCCTCCGCTCACTTCCCAATCATTTTTTTGCCACCGAGCATGCAGTCCAACTCCAACGTGACGCTTGTTCCTTTCGCTTTCCAAACCAAACTTTCAGATCCATTTTAGAGTCGGCCCACGAGACGCCGACCAATGAGCCAAACGGCCCTTTCAAAAGAGCTCCCAATCTGGCCCTCCACCAAAGAGATCCTCCTCTGACTGAAGCCACCTCACTCAACTTCCTCTCACTTTTTAGTTTCGCTTTCATGGCAACTCAAACGGGGAACAATTCAAACAAAAACTTTTCCCAGGCTTATCAGTTGCCTCCTTTTCGTCAAAGCTTTTTGTTGGTGCGCCATCTGCTTCTCCCGTACAATTAGCCCTCTCTGACTGACAGCAAAGTGAGACGTTTACATCTCCATTGTGCAGCTGCGGAGTTGCAGTCAGTCTCCGAGGCGCCAGAAGACAGGTGAGCCAACAGTCGAAGGATTCGCGCTAATAGACGTGTTGAGGTGAAAGCCAGCTCGCCGTATCTCGACGGTGCTCTTTGACAGCAATGAGTCCCACCCACCTGTGGAGTCTGATATATGGACTTTAATTAGAGGCTTTTTAACTGAGATGTCGACTGTCTGAGGCTGGTTATTACGGAGGGATTGCCTGCACTGTCCTAATGATAAATAATGAGAGTTCAACCTCTGTGGAAATCAAGCCTCACTCTTGGATCTGGTCTTTCCTCCTCACAGGAAGTTATAGATGGTTTAAAAAGGGGCCACCAAGCTTCAAAATAATACATTGTGTTTGTTCCGTGCACATGCATTTTGGAGCAGGCGCACTCACTTCATCTGAGTGATTACCCGCCATTGAGATGATACCATGAGAAAAGAGAAGACACAGGAGATGACTCAAATATTAAACCCCACTGAAATATCGGTTTTATGAGCTCTATGAATGTACGCCTCTATTATTCAGCAGTTCTTGGAGTTCAGCGTAACCCATCAAACGCCCTCACGCCTTTTTTTTTAGCTTTCCAGGAAGAAAAGTTGACACCACGTCCCTCTTATCGAAAAAATGGAATGCTTTTGATCATTTACGATCACAGGATAGCATACATTATTCTGCAGCTCGTGCACATTCACACATATTCCTCTGTACTGCAGCAGGCAGCTGGATTATGAATCAATAAATCTGCCAATTGTGAGTCACTTTTCCACGCACCGTGGGGAAAAACCTGAGCAGATTGTTCATGTGCATCTACACAAAGACACAAACTGAAATTAAGTTACTCGCATACTGTACATTGCATAACAAGACTGTCAAAACTAAGCGTGCCGTTAAAACCCTTGCAGCACTAACAGTTCCAGTCAAAATGGAGGGATCGGCGTGCGAATTACAGAATAGTACAGAGGGAACTAAATCCGATGAGCGGAACCAGCCGGGATCAGCAGAGAAGGACCGGAGATCAGAGCCCAATCCTCTCCGACATACTTCACATGCATTTCTGCCATTCCGCTGAAGCTGTCAAATGCTGCGCACACTGAGGAGAAGGGAACCATTTTTCGAAGCTTTGCGGGGGTAAAAAAGGCAGAGAAGAAGAGAACAGGCAGTTGCGAATGAAAAAAAAAAAAGTGGGGGAAGTCTTCCTGTCAGTTTTGAGCACGAGTCGAGGTACAGTGGAGGGACACGCCCTAGAGCCGAGGATGTCTTTGAAGTGCGCCGCCATCAAAGCACACTCATTTTTAATCACTCCATATCCCCTCTAGTCATCGTTCCTTGTATTTACTGCTTCCTCTCATTGAATGAAGAGAGTGACTGACATGCACACTGAAGGCTTTGTCTACCTGAGGCAACCAGGAAGCTACACACCTGAGCTTGAAGCTTCAGGTACTGACACTGCAGCCCAGGGCGTTCCACGTATGGAGTGGAGCGTGCTGGGAGAGCACTTTGTTGTACAAAAAGGGAAAAGGATGTCTATCATTTTTGTTTGAAATGTGCAACTTATGGTGGACCTTGTGGACTCAATCAGAACCGTAGTGACCTTACCCTGACCTCATGGCCAGGTGCACTGGGGACAACTTGTAAACCTATAGTGGGAGAGGCAAAATGAAAGGAAAGTTCTGTGTTGTTTCCTGCAAGTTAACCATTGTTAATTGTGCGGTTTCTTTGATATCATTTAATATTTCTGTTTTAGGTTATTAATGAACTTCAATTAAGTTTTCCATAAACCCAAAATCGCTGATTTGTATATTTTTAACATGCAACAATCCTTTTACCCATTTCTTTTTTTTTTACATTTGAATTGTCTATTCAGTGCCTTTTCAGTGGTCTCTTTCAATAAAAAAGGGTTATCAATGCATCCGCATAGGCAGCTAACAAGTAGCCGTGAATGTAAGTAGGCCTAATGCAGCATATGCAACCAAAAAAAGGAGAAAGGGTTTATGGGAAAAGGGTTTCATGAGGAAGGAAATTGTTGAACCTCAAGGATATACACAATGCCTTTTACTGAGAAAAACTGAATGAACACAGAACTTTTGGTAATTAACAAGAATTGCTCATTTGGGCATGTTTGTTGGATAAAAGCATTGTGTTTTGGAGACAAACAATGACTTATACATGTTGTATTACCATCACAAATCCTTAATCTATACATTATCTGACTAATAAGTGTTAGCAAAATATAATGTATGAACATTCAGTGTTTGCCAGAGGAGCATTTTGAGTCTCAAAGATGCATGCGATGGGAATTGTGGTCAATCAAATCAGTGAGATATTTTTCGACTGCCTTCTAACTACAACACAGCCTGAGAATCAAACAAAATGAAAGCTACATATTCATTCAGAATGTGTCAGTAATTCCTATAAGGCTATTTGCATGTCTTGCAGCAGGAACATTATATACACTGTGAGTATTATGTTATCATGACCTTTGACACTCATTTGAATTCCTGCAGGTTGCGTATAATTTAGATGCTTCATCTGTTCAGGCTCTTCAACCAGCGGATTGTGGAGCAGGGATGTGTGCAGACGAGGGAGAAAAGGAAATTAAACACACACACACACACAACATCATCTATCACCCCCATATGGTTAGCCGTGAGTTGAATTCATATTATCTGGTTGCCTCTTACAGCCATGTCATAATAAATCAAGTTGCTCTCTTCCACCATAATCATGTATCAAAAGAAATAAGCACTATTGTGCAGATTAGATTAGAATTTATTTTGTAAACATATAAAACAATAATTCAAAGCTATCTACCACTGTTCTCAACAAGTTTATTTGTTTTGTAAGTTGATTTATCTCATTTAGCCCATTTTATTTAACCTTAATTCACAAGTGAAGACTCAGACCCGAAAAAAGGAACACGCTTCAACTATACGCTTTTGTAGTTTAACTAAAAGACAGAAAGAGAACAAGAAAAACTGCAGATCCGTTTCAACCCCCCTGCTTTTTTCTTCTGTTTGGTGAAATACTACGGCCACCTGTACACGCATATAAAGCACACACAAAGAGTAATTGCAAGTGGGGCGGAGGGGCTGAGAAGCTCTGAAACGGATGAATGTTGAAGGCTTCCGTTGGCACATCCGTCACGCTAACAGGACAAACACATGGCGGAGATGCTGCAGATGTGCATCCCCAGATGTCTTTGATATGCCGTGCGTCGCAGTTTAAACACCTCACTTTCTTTCAACGACAACAAGTACAAAGATTCAGGAGAGACTTTGTTCTTTGGAGCACGAGCAATAATGGCCGTTTGAACTGGAAATCACATTTAATGACACTATCAGATGCTACATGCACCCAGAGGAAGTGTCCATAAAGAGCAGGATGGGGGGCTCGGATGGTGATGCAACCCATTTTAAAGCTGAACTAAAAATAGTCCTTTAAACCAACAACGGATTAAACTACAGTGTGTAATATGAAAGGGGTTTCCTGTAGCAACAAACCAGCAGAGAATTAACACATGTTTGGTTTTATGCCGCAAAATAAAAAATTTAACTATTTTGGTTTATGTTGTGTAGATAATCAATAGGAATTTCACTTTGTGTTGACCAGTAAATATTTCCGCTACATTGTGGCATTCCTGATGCTAAAGTTGTTTTTGATACTTTATGTCACAGTCAAAAAAGGTCGACCGGGAGACAGACTTTTCTTTCTAAAGTCATACTTCCAGCAGTTGACATGACTGATTATCACCAGACGGAGGGTCATATTTCCTGTCCTGACATCGTATTAATCCCACGGGACAAGAAAGGAGAATTAGTAGGCTACCTATCATCTTTAGATTAATGGGACAATAGGTTAGAGCCATGCTGCTGCCATAGTTCTGCTCTGTGTGGTATCCAGTCAACTGAATTAAGCCCGACCAAGGGCTGCAGACTGAATTATGATTCCCATAGTTCCTCCTCTCAAGTCCGACAAACTGTTTTCTCCGTCGGTGTTTTTGTCAGCAGGATGGCGGGAACATCAGGGGATCCGTTTCCACAAGATTAATTCTCTGAAATTATGAGCCATGTGACAGGAATGTGCTGAGTGAACATAACAGAAAAGTGTACAAGATACGGATCCTTCTATATTATGGATGATTTGTCTTTCCCCGTTTGAATTGTCACTTTCCATCTGTCCCTTTCTCTTTGTATAATTTAATCCCGGATCTAAATTACGCGTCCTTCTTTGGCAACGTCCTTTCATGCCTCTCGATCCTAAGGCCGGTTTGCAATGCATTGCTAGTGACTACATTTTCAGAAGCAAATACATGCAAGTCATAGCCCTTATTGAATATGACATGTTAAAGCAGCCTGCTGCTATTCAGCACATAATTCATGCAACATACAACAAACGTATTTTCACTTAGCTCTTGAGGGCTGCTTAAGAGGATGATGTGACAGGAAAGATGCAATTGCATACATACATTTCTATAGGTGGACAACAACGAAGCAAATACTGCTGCAAAGCGGGTTAATAAAAGGCAGAGCAGAGAGCTTTATTTTATTTTTATGCACTAGCAGATACGTGGCCATTACAGCCATCCCGACCCTTGGCAGCCTGACAGTTTAAATTGTGGAAAGAGAAACCGCTACGACGTTATACATTATTTATGCTACATTTCCTGGTAGTTGCCTCACACACTCTGATGCAGTGTTTAAGTCAGTTTGCCACTTCCTCGCTGGTTTTTGAACAAGAGCAGACACACAAACACACACCTGAGCTTTGTCAGACTGGCCGCGGGCCTGCGAAGCAGAAGAAGGGACGGCAGCCTGTCCACTCTGGGTAAAATCTTGGTAAAGTTTGATCTAATGAGGAAACAGAGTCGGAGCCGGCCTCCTCGTCTCTCCGTCTCTGTCACACTCTCGCAAACAAACAGCCTCAATCAACTCACTGGCTGTACAACCGAGAAGAAGAGAACCAGGCCCCAATTATTTCTGTTGTCATGGATCCCATGCAGTTTAAGCTCCGATGTAACGTCAACACTTTCTTCACTTCACTATGGCACACAAAGCCTCAATGCTGAAATATGCATCGCTCGAATGCCAAGTACTTGGTCTGTATCTGCACTGCAAGGCCGAGAGTGGTTGTCAGCGCCAAGGCCATCTCAGCAACATGCTTACGTTTCATCTTTATGTGCGTCTCTGAACACTGCAATTTTTTATCCTTCCATTTTCCGAAACACAAGTCCATTTACCAGCCTTGGGGATTGCAGTCATATACTTTGAAAAGAGAAAGTTTCCTTGACATGTGAGCACCAATTGCAGCAGTTACTGCACAACAGCGTACACTGTTTTAATTGGAAACACAGGATAGTACAGAGTGTACTGGTGCAAAGTCTTGGGAAAGATTTTTCAGAATAAAGACGGTATATTCATTCATTATATAATATAATATATATGTATTTCCCCCCCTTGTTGACTATGCCTCTAGTGAAAGACATCTCCAAATCTCATTTTTAAATGCATTTTACAAGTACATGCACATCTGCCATTACGTGTACTATCTTTCAGGGGCTTCAAGTTCGCACACATCAGCAACAGTGTTATCCAGATCAGGACTACTATGATATCAGCATGTTGAGTGGAAGTGGACCTTTGGCGATCAAATCATCCCACTTGTGAGTTGAGAGTTAACTGCAAAACGTGTTCCAGGAAGGTGACTTCAATTGTATTTTGAACCAACAAGCGTCAACTAAATTTGAAGTGTTGACTTTTATATGAATTGTCCACAGAGGTAAAAAAAACAAACATTAAATCGCCCACTTTACTCACTGTGGGTGTTCTCGTTTGTCCACATCCACCCACACACACGTCCACTCTTCCCATTTGTGTGTATTTGATGTGTGTGTGAGTGGATGTGTGCACACCGCCTGTGTGCGTGTGCTTGTTGTGCATGCGTACATGCACTACAAGCACACGCATGCTGGCCTGTGTGTTAGCGTGGCTAAGTCTGTATCGCAATCACTACGCACATCACTTTTCACCCGCTTGAAGAAGAAAAAAAACGAAACATGGATTCAAATCAATTACGCGCTAAAGGTCACAGCGGGACCACAAACACAACCGATTATTGGTGAGCGGTGAAAAGAGCGATGGGTGACGTGGCCATATATAGCTGCTGTCCTCACCTCGGCTTTGGTTTTGGCACAAAAGGAAATGCACAGATAGCTGCAATGCATTTCACACTGTGACAAAATATAACTGTGACTTGGCTGATGCTCGTTTTGGTGCCGGATTCACACTCTGAAGGGAAGTTAGCAAGAGGAGTAGGAGGAGATTTGTACATGTTGTGTACAAAGTCTGTTTGAATCTGGCCGGAATTCTGGAATTTTCCATATTTTGCGTTCAAAATTTTTGGCCGATAATCCTGTCAGAGTGACTTCAGATGAGTAAGTGTTAATGCGTACTAATTATTGGATGCCTAGTGTAGCTCCCAGGAGAATTCAGTTCAACAACTTCTCTCGTTCTCTAAATTTATTTATTAAGTGATCACAAGTGAAGCAATAGGCGCTGCAGTTGCAAAAGCAGTGAGTGGTACAGCCAACACGCAGGTTGGGCACAGAACTGCCCCACAGACGGAAGTGGGGCCTTTCATACACAGGTTACCGTCACAGGTTCGTCTCGCCTCGTCCTAACATCTGATTGGCTCTATCCTGTCAAGAGGAGGAGAATCCCGTGTTCTCATCTTTTCTCACAAGACTAGAACGTGCAACGATGCTTCCATAATGTCAATATACTGATGAACAGTTGTGGGTGTTGTGTCATAGACACAACCAACTCCAGCTGCATAGCTGTGTTATACTGACCTCGCTAAGCTGAACTTTTCTTATTTGACATAAGAATAATGAAATGAAGAGTATCTACAGAATATAAGGATTTATATTATCATTGTCTTTGTCAAGAGTGCATCAACGGCATACATTGAGACTCACTGTGTTTCAGTTGACAACCTTCAGAAGTCATGATTGATGTTTGTGACCCGGCCCGCCATGTTGAGAACAGTCGAGCAAACGCCTCCCATCGGCCAGAGCAAACTTTCTTATTTTACAACGAAAACAGCACTTGAAAATTGCTTTGAGGCTAGAAAATAGACAATGCAGATTCATATTTTATCAGCGCTGCCTAGTTTGACAGTATAAACAGAATTCTTGTGCTTCGCGAGCAGTGATGGACATCTGCGCTCGAGACTCCTCGGCTCTTATTGGTTGTTTTTCTTCGAGCGCAGGGAAATGTTGCAAATGTCACCACTAAAAGGGGGCAAAAAAAACATGTCCATGTATGTACGTTGCTTTATAACCAAGCACCTGCACAACTAATGACACGTTAGCATTCTGACATTAGCATTCTGACATTAGCATTCTGACGTCAGCATTCAGCTCAGAGCACTGCTGTTCCTGAGGACAAGCTCACGGAGGCTTATTTTGCAATGGATGAACACAAACGTACCCAAAAATAGAATTGTGAAACTATGTCCACACATATGCAATGTAAGTGATACTTTCCATACTGTCAGCTGACTGAATCAATATAATGAATTGCACTGTTATTTCTTTTCTCCACAAATATCGAGACATGGCGGTCCACTTGCTGGTGACTTCATGTTGTCGCTGACACCTGTTTTTAAAACCAGGTTTGTGTTTTCACTGATGCCGAATGGGAGATATGCCATGTTTTGAGAGAGAGAGAGAGAGAGAGAGAGAGAGAGAGAGAGAGAGAGAGAGAGAGTGGGAGAGGGACACTGTTGCTGTGGCGCTCTGATTGGAATCCTGTCTTGGCTAATAGCAGGATTATGTTTGAGTCCTCCTAAGCCTGCCTCGGCTGGGTTTTTATTCAGTTATAGCCGAGGTATCTCCTGGGTTTTGCGATGAGAGAAGAGCTACTGGATGTGTGAACGTAAACATTGTCTGGAAGGAAATGTGGAGGAGGACTAAGGCGTTCACGGGAAAATACCTAACGCTAAAAGTGACCGGATCCTTTTTTTTTCACACAACACAATCAAAGCGTTCTCGTTAATCGGTGTGTAGACTTTTCACTCATGAATAAACCCGGTGATTTGCAAGGTGCCAAAGTTAATCTGCTTTGCATAAATAAATTGGTAAGCAGCATCTGTTCCATATACTAAGCTCGAAGTGGAAGTCGGGAAATCAGAAATGTAGCTAAGTACTCATACACTACTGACAAACCAGAACATGTGAATGAAGTTAATAAAACAAAAAGGGCCCTTTTTTTAAAGCAAATAAGATGAGGATGTGAAGCGATAGTTGAGAGGGAAACTGTGGTTGCAGAGGCCAGCAGTGATGCTATCTCCAATACAAAAGAACCCAGTGCGATATGGAAATGAACACTGGAGGAAAGAAATGAAGTGGGGTCAGAGTGTACGGTCACACTCGAGCGATGTCCCTGGAGCGGGATGGGACTCAAGGATGTGCTGAAGAAAGATCAAAGGATCAAAGATATCTGTAATATAAGAGTTCTCTAAAATAATGATGTTTAAGCTATCTATTTTGAAGCACATTTAAGATGAAATGATATTTTGATAAGATTACATTCGCGCCTGAAAAGAATCCAGATCATTTCATGAGGAAACTCACTTCGGAATCAGTTCATTAAAGATATTAATTGGAGTAAAACTTAATTGAGTCACTCAAATATAATTCTGTACACCTGATATGGGAGCAGAACATATGCTGCATCTACCCTGCTGATGTTTGGATGTCTGTCCACCACTTTGGACTGAAATATCTCAACAACTATTGGATGGATTGCCATGATTCCTGGTCCCCAGAGGATGCAACCTAGTCATGTTGGCGATCCAGTGACTTTTGCTGTAGCGCCACCATCAGCTCAAACTTTCAAGTTGGCCATTAGTTTGGCCTCAGCTGTACTTTCTATTTAACAAAAACATGAATCACATTATTTGGACATTGCCCAAGTTTCCGATCAACATTTCCGACCAATGAAAAACGTAAAACTCATCACCCCGTGCCCTTGATCTCTGAGTCGGCTAACTAAACATATCCAGTTGAGAGTTGTCATATCGATTCAGGAGGTAATGTTGTGGTACCAATGGGTAGACATTCCCAACACGTCTCCCCTGACTCCCGGTCCCTGCATTCCTTTCCCAGCTGTTTGGCAGAAAAGAAACAAAAAACATCCGTCCCCAGCCATTTATGAAGTCGGTGCCTTTGCGTGCATACAATGTGTGCATGTGAACGCCCGCCAAGTAGACAAGCCCGTGTCTGTCCTTTGTGCCAGCGCGTCTCCCAGGTGACACATTGCATCTTGTCACCGCGGTGACTCACGCTCGCTTGGAGTGGTCCAGGGTTCGGGGCGACAGGAAAATGAGCACATGAAGCACGCCGATATTCCCAACGACTTTCAATCGCTACAATCGTCAACATACTCAAATGCACACACACACACACACACACACACACACACATGCTCAGACACTCACCCAAAGGTGTTTACTCACACCTTGGTGCACCAAACTGGAGAGAGAGATGCTAAATGATTTAAGGACCCCCCCTGGAACATGCCAGAGCTGATACACTTTTACTGTTTTAAGGGCCCCCTGAACACACACTTTTTTCGCCTGCCACGTCACATGATGCCAACAAGCTGTGCAAAGTGCATCCTTTGGTACGGCCGCGGTGCATTAATCCAGCGCAGGTGCACTCATGATTAACTGACTGGGGATTATGGGAGGGAGCGGAACAATCAAGGAAGGAAAGGTCACAACTCTGTTGGGAGCGAGGTCTGCTCGCTCTACTTGAGGTTTTCCGGAGTCTTGCATTTTGTTCTGGTGCGAGCGGTGGCCCTGCCGGCTGCCTTAAATGGGTCGGTATGAGCCCGCATGCAGAGCCCTAGAATCGTCCTCGAGACCTGCAGCACAACAGTAAGTCGTCTAGCACCTAATTACATGTTTTTTTGTTTTACGTAAATACTTTGCTAAATTTGGCATTTACAGTCATGGCAATGTTTCCTCCAGGTTAAAATATGCCAGGAATAATTCAGAAATTGTATATTTGCATGTTATTGCACATTAAGGTGCACTGTAGCTGCCCAAATGGTTCTGGATGTAATGTGAAATGGCAGCAAGAGCGATAGCTTCTTGCAATACTCGGTGGCCTTCATGGTGTTAATAGATTTAGGGCGATGAGAGGAAGTGTTGCTTACTTGCTCCCATTATTTTCTATCATTATTCATTCCATTGTATATAAAAAATGCTTTGGTTTTTAAAATAGAAGTTTGTCTTTAAATGTGTTCATTGTTTAAGATCATGTGGCTGTAGAAATAAAAAGTGATGAAGTGAAAGTGATGTCACAAAAGGTTCCATCATATTGCATGCTCAAAGTCTAGTGTGAAATGCAAACCAAGGACCTTTTTCTGTCTTTAGGCTCCGATCATAACTTAAGATCATTAGTGCAGAGGCTAAACTTCAGGTTCAGGCGACAGACTCACTCTTCATCAGTCAGAGAAATGCCTGCTGCTGCGCTCAATGCTGAGATGGAGAGGTGGGAGGGGGGGAATATATGGTTCAGCGTTTCCCCCTCACAAGAACAGCACAGTAATCAATTCCGTTTAGTACAAATCCAATGCACTTAAACTTCCAGCGCGAATAACTAGAGGCTGCAGAGCAGAGGTACATTTATCGATAAAGCAATTAATTTAAACTCCTCCCCCCACCTAATATAGCCCCGCCCCCTCCGGAATGCTGCCTCTCCCCCACCCGCGGTAAAAAGAAAAAGAAAAAAGGGCACTCAGGTAAACGCCAAACAGGAACAATAACATTAAGATAACAATGTATCATTTTTAGTCAGCTCAAGCTATCATGAGAGGAAAATGATAGTTTGGATAATGTTTGTTTGAGTGGAAAATAAACCCCAAAAGACGTACTATTTCACTTTCATGTGGATAACTTAGCTAAACTTTATTCGCGGGGATGGGGGGGCAACACCACGACGTCTTTGTACCGGTAACGTTTCCTTTTTGTAAAGTAACGTGCTGCAACGTCATTTATTGACGACACCACACTGACGCTGACTCCGCGGTCCGGTGCAAGATGTTAACAGGGGTGAGCACCAGTCTGTCCGCCACAGAGGAGAGAGACAGGGAGGAAGATACGAGGAGCATCCAGAGCTCCTCCGTCACCTCCGTCAAGTGCCACCGAAACAGGTACAGCACGACCGGAATTACATGGTCAGCCTTCAACGTAAAAGGGCGAATTCCGGGGATATAAAGCGAGGTGAGTATACGGAGCTATGAGCACTGTCATTGTTTTATGTTCAAAATAAGGCAAATAACGACAAGAATTTGTCGCTGTCGCTGTAATGCCGCAGGAGCATTTATAGTGAGGGGCGTGTAGCAAGCTGTGTGCTGGAAGCTGGGGTTTTATTTTGAAAATGCCAGTCGGCGGCCGCGCTTTTATTTTCTCTGGCTTCACGCGCTTTCTCCGGCTGTCAGAGCTCGGTCGGGCTCGTAGAGACAGCAGGATGCCAAGGGGAGCACTCCGACCCACGGCGTCCCTTTTACCGTCTCCCGGCGTCGTCTCTCGGCCACAGAAACTCTAATGGGCGTTTTTATCCTCCCTTTACCGTCCTCGACGCTTGGATATTTTCGGAAGCCGCGAAATGAAGCGAATGAATGTGAGCAACAAGAAGTGTCCTGTTGTTGTGCCTCCTCTCTCCCTCTCTCTGTGGATGCGGTGCCTCTGTGGTTTTTTTAGTTGTCTGTTTGCAGAGGATTTAATGTAGTGTTCTGTAGTGGAGTACCCAACTTTCCCCCCGCTTTTTGTTGTCTTTTTTCGAGGTTTCCCCGTCTTTGAAACACAGATTTCAGGATAGACCAACTCTGGGAAAACCAGCGACTTGACATCTGTTCCTGGCGGAATAACCAATCGTTGCGGTTATTCGCCTTTACAAGCATCTTATCTGGGGTGGGAATACGACTGATGCTTGCCTTGCTCGTCTATCCGAGTTGTGTGTCGTGTGGTGTCGTACTGTTTATCTGTTTGTCCCACAGTGGCATGAATATCCATGAATGCGTCCAAGGACATGTATACAAATTACGCATGCACCGTGACGGTAGTAGGCTGTGCGTAACATCCTAGTATTGTATCCCCGTCACACGAAGACAAGAAGAACCACGTTCAATGTCATGTCTTTGTTTTAGAGAAGAGGCATAGCCACCCAAACTTACTTGTGTGTGTGTGTGTGTGTGAGTGCGCGTGTGTGTCATGGGCGTTATGAGTATGGCAAGGTTTTGTCACGCTGAAACATGGAGTAAAATATTCAAAAAAAATGCTTGTA
Organism: Taurulus bubalis; assembly: GCF_910589615.1. Classification (NCBI taxonomy): domain Eukaryota; kingdom Metazoa; phylum Chordata; class Actinopteri; order Perciformes; family Cottidae; genus Taurulus; species Taurulus bubalis. The sequence continues at coordinate 6,706,269 of NC_136591.1, forward strand.
CATTTCATGTGAGAGAAAAGATCAAACTGACACTTCTTACAAAGTGCACTATTAAACAAAATGACCAGTGGAGCATTTTTTTTTAACCAAATAACGAAATGCGTTTTTGAAAGTCTTAGAGGCGCATTTGTGCGCGCGGGAATTAAGTCAATGTCAGTAAATGTGTCCAAAGTTAGCAGCAAATTAAAAAGCTATTATATGCAGGGCCCACGCCTCTGCCATAATTAACGCGCCCCGTGCGTGCGTGTGCGTGTGTGTGTGTGGATTGTGCGCGTGAAGCATGCACGTCTGGTCTGGCCATGTGCGCCCCTGGCCGCCGCGCTAACGTGCCCCTTTCTGTGCGTGTGCGTGTTTGTGTTTGTGTGCGTGCGTGCAGCCACGCTGGAAGTCGCCCACCATGTGGCCGTCGGGAGTGGGGAGCAGGCAGCCCTGCCCGCGGGAGTCGGCGCTGCGCAAGGCGGCCATCAGCGGCAACATCAACGCCCTGCCGTACCACGTCCCCACCGGCCGCAGCGTCCGGGTCTTCATCTGTGCCAACCCCGACGGTAAGTCAGTGCTCCACCCCCACACACTCACACACACACACACACACACACACACACACACACACACACACACACACACACACACACACACACACACACACACCATCATACACGCTCTTCTTCAAGCCGGCAGACCCTCACATTCCACAAGACACCGTTTTTTTGTGTGGTGACTCATTTTAGAAATATGAAGAAAATAAGATTACCCATTGGGCTTTTTAGGATGTGTTTAATTCTTTGCAGTATATGTTCATATTTTTTAAGTATAGCGGTTTAGTAGCACACAGATCGTCTTACTTGTTTTGACAGATTTTGAGAAATAGTCCGAAAACAAATTGCAGCTATCGCCTATTAGGGCACAACATTACAAAAAAAAATAACTCAAGCAAGGAAAAGGTCAATGCATCAGGATATGAAACATTTTCCAAGCATGTGATCTTGTGAGCCGGTATTGATTCAGGCCCATTTTGATGGAAAAACCAGGGCTCTCCGATTAAGGTCTGACATACGATCCACTTAACCTTATGGAACAACTGGAAAATATCTAAAATTAGGTTACACTTGGCCATGTGACAACCTGACAAAAAAAATACATTGGCGCATGATTTATTCCAATATGCCAACAAAACAACATATTGCTCTCGACATAGAGTGCATGGTGTGAGCAGAGTGCAAGACAGTTGGGTCGTGAGGGAGACACCCAGTTGCAGCTCTGTATTTGAATATGCCCTGTGGGCAAGGGGGTAAAAATAGGCTCAGTAAAACTGGAGTAAACAAGGCAAGGGAAGTAGAGTAGGCTATGAGAAGGAAAGGGAGAGAGAAGGAGGGCACGTCAGAATCAAAAAGAGAGGTCGCTTTTGTCGATAGATCACCGCCATTGGCTTGCCCTCACCGAGCAAATACCTGTGAACCCAAAAAAGACTGAATTGGCCCCGGATCATTGCGCTGTTACGGCGAGACGTCTGGCACTGTTTATCCACCTGTAGCTGACTCAGTCTTTCAGACCTTCCCGCCGCAGCACAAATTTAACGCTCCATTCAACGCGTGGATGGAAAAAAGGATGAGGGAGGGGGGGGGGCTATTACAAGTAGTTCTTTTCACACCGGCGGCACAAGCGGAAAGACACACACCTCAGCCTGAGCTGTGAAAAGAGCTAATTTGGATGTGCTGTTTCCAGTGAAGCGAGTTGCTGGTATCCAGTGCCATATTTTGCTTCAGCAAAGGCGCAGATCATCGCTGATTCCCTTTGCTTTGATAAAATCACATTTGCATTAAGGTATTCTTTGCATCTATTTGTTTTATCTAGCTCTCGGGTGATTTTACTCCATTGCAGTATTCCAGTTTCAGCTGTAATCGGTTACTGAACACATTTAAATGGTTTCCTATAACGTTTGTTCGGCGCTACGAAGCTTACCTTAAAAGTAAGCGCTCATGAGGAAATACCGTTACTCACAGCTGTGACCCAGGTCTGCCCTCAGTCCTGCTGCAAAACCACGTTTCTCCATGTTCACTAGAGGGGGCTGTCCATGCACTTATTTAAGCATTCACCTTACTGTACATGCAGAATGTGGTCAAATCAGACAAGCGACCAATCACATGGCCGCAATGGATACAGTTCCAGTTCTGATGGCATCCAGTAACAACAAGAGAGCACCTCTCTGCTTCAGCGTCACCCTTTCAGTCCAACATTTGGATTTAGATTTCCCCAAAAGCATCCTACTAAGGCAACACACTCTCACTCCCAACTCGTCAAACACCGACGCTGTGATGTCACTTTCTATCAACCCCTCTAGCGTCAGTTTTGGAAGTGCAGGGATGGCAGTTTCATTTAAAATCATTCTATTTTTAAATAAACTTCCGTCTTCTCAGGAAGTTAGGTTTAGGCAAAACAAAATAAACACTCAACATGGTTGATGTGAACTTGACGGACCAACGACTCGCGTCACGTAACACGAACAGTAGCCTCCTTGATGAAAGTCCTGTTTTTGTTCGACTCGTTCTCAGGCGATCCTGCTACTCTGTGTCTGGGAGGGTTGGCAGTCAAAATTGGCCAAACATGAAATGCAAAACAAAGCTGCCGCTTTGAACTGAACTTTAGTCGGACACTCTGTTTGTATTTATTCTCTTCCATCATTATGGTTATTATTAAATGGGCTTGGAGGAAAAAAATAGACCAGACAGACGCCGGAACCGTCCGGTGCCCACGGAGCTCTGCAAAGGCAAGATGGCTAGGCCTGATGTGTGTGTGTGTGTGTGTGTGTGTGTGTGTGTGTGTGTGTGTGTGTGTGTGTGTGTCCAGCTGTGTTGCTCTCAGAACACACAAATGAATATTGAAAAAGTTTCAATTCGTCTGCGCCATCGGATCCGCTCTTCTGATCCGCCTTTTACAGAGACCTCAATTTAAACAATAATTTAGAAAAGCACATTGTCTTCCCCAGAAGGAAGTTGACAGAAGAGAGTAGTTTGAGTTATCAGCACCGCATGCAGATGCTGTACATTAGGAGGCTCACTCCACAATGCCGTGACATGGAATGCATAAGTATTCCAGAGTGTTTGCCAAAATGTAAGCTAAACAACTCATTTGAGTGGATTTACATCCTCCTTCCATAATGTTAATGAAACACTCAAGTTCTTGGCTCAGGTGGGTGAATCTGTGCATGTGTGTGTTTGTGCGTGTGTGTGTGTGTGTGTGTGTGTGTGTGAGCGTGGCCACAGATATCTGCTCTTGCCAGTAGCCAGACGGCAGCAACAAACCAGAGAAAAGCTTAACATGATTTATTTTTGTGTTTGTGTATACTGCACTCAGTGCATTATGCAGTCTCCTCTGTCAATATTGTGTGTGTGTGTGTGTGTGTGTGTGTTTAGTCGTAGAGATCCATATAAGCATATCTGGACTCCATTACCGTGCTGTAGTCACCTCAGGGGCTCTGGCATCGGTTGTGTGCAATAGGCCGCTACCTGTATGCAAGCTATCACTTAAGCTGTTTAAAGTTGATAAAAGCTCGAGGCCTTAGGGAAAATCCATCCGCCCGTCCAAAGCGCCATCATCAAGGCGAAAGCATGTCACCACGGATACCACTAATTATATCACAAATCACCCCGCAATTATTCCCACTCTTTCAATTGACTCTATTTATCTTTTTTAAGCTTGTGTTGTATAGGTTTGTAGCTCAGATTTCCGTAATTCAATGGTCTTTTTTACTTTAGGAACACCTCCCTTTCTCTCCGTAATCATCCACTTTTTTGAATTGAGTCTGGTGGAAGGAACAATGGAGAGAGTGGGATAGGTGGAAAGGCGGACAGAGGGAGAGCGGACGGGTGGAAAATACTGTGTCAAGGGTGGCTTTTGTTTAATAAATTGCTTTTCAGGGGCGAGTGAGTTCCCGATTTTTTTTTTGGGGTGAGCCCGGCCCCGTTCTGCGCAATGTGAAGTTTATGACGTGTTTGTTAGCTTATTTCGTCTCCCCTTGTGTCGTCCTGGCCTCCTGGCCCCCTCTCTTCTCCTGAAGGGAGGGAGAAATTTCACTCTGACTAGTTTGGCAGCAGTTTTTCGTGACCTCTCAGAGTGCTGGGGAACAATTCTGCACCCCCAGGACATCGTTTTGACAATTTCAGCAGTTGCCCTCACACTCGTCCAACTCCCTGGGTGTTTGGACCATTTCGTGGAACATACTGTAAAAAAATATCTCATCAGGGAATGATTGCAGCTGGTAGCAAGCAGCCCGCTGGATACACCTGAATAAAATTACACCGTGCTTATCCACTTATAACCAACACAATTAACCTCGAGAAAGCTAGCGTGGTCTGCAAGTGGTTTATAACTAATGGGGATTTTATGTGCACATCAAGGGCTCTGCTGGGGAGAGTTTGGAGACTTAATGCTGATCATTGAGATTGAAAATGAACAAAATCGTACCAGTAACTTATAATATATGTTTCGTTCAATGTCCTCCTGGAGGATATATTCATTTTTGTAATCTCTCACTATTTTTAACTACTTTTATAGTCTTGCCAAACCAAGTTTTCTTTAGTTTTGCGCATTAAAATGTTGCTCCATCGAAGGTGTTATCCAGATCACCATATGTTCTACTTCTAATTGTGCATATTCATGGGTTTCCAAACTCTAATTCCCAGATTTCTTTTTATGTAACAACTTCACACAATGAATATTTAACACATCTCTCACACTTTAATTCTGCTTGGAATATATTCTCCTCACTTCTCGAGATCCCGCCCTATCAAGGACACTGACAGAAAAGACTTAGTGCATGGAAAGATTTATCATCCCTAAAAAACACAGTTTTTCGAGATTAAAAAGTAATAATGAGGATTGGAAAATAAAATGTGATGATCTGTCTGCGAGGTTCCTAGTGAGGTAGTATACAATAAATGGGATAAACACTATACCCAAGCTCCTCATGTTCACCTTCATAAGCTTACCACCTACTACTAAACGCTTGATATATTTGCTTATGCTAATTTGCTGGAAACAGGGCTGGTATTATGTTGATCGCTGTAAAGCAATATTGAACGTTTAATTTTATTACTGTATATTTGACACGTGAATTAGTATGTAAAAAATAAATATACCGAGTTTCAGCTTATAACCAACAGAAACCTCAGCCGGATATAAGACCATGTCTGCCATATTTCTTTCAGTCTTCATTAAAACACATTTGGCAGGAAACAAACAGACCTGGCAACCCTGCATTGACCTCGTCGGTCAATGATTTGTCTGAGATTGTTGAACATATCTGTATTTATGCCCTGACATTGGTAAGAACATGTCAGTTCTAACGTCCATCCCCAAATATATGTATTTAGCCCTGATCCAAATGGTGACTAAAGATGCAGCAGATTTATAAAGTATATGTATAAGCGTGGCATCACACCTTGGCATCATTGTTCAACTACAAGAATAGAACCGGCACGATATTGTATTTTTGCCAATATGCAATACGTTGATATTTCCAAACCCATTTTGTCCGATGCCAATGCACTTGTATTCATTTCCACTGAACTGCAGAGACAATCAAATCTCTCCTGTAGAGCAATTAGCATTGTGGTATTGTTATGCCCCTGTTATCCTGATGGATGCAGACATGAAACACAATGTTTTCACAATGTACACAAATCACTGTGCAGAATAAGAAAACTACTTCCAGCTCATGTAAAACATGTCGTATTCATTCTGATGTAACGCGTCCTGAGCACACACAGAAATGTTTACAGCAGCAAAGGCCCCCATGTACACTCACTGGCAACACATCTCAAATGTCAAAAAAATAAAGGATAATACTGAGTGAAGTTTAGAGAGAATGAAGAAGACATCAGTCAATATCAGTCCTTCTTCCCGTCCTCTGTCCTTCCGCTGATGTGATTCACGGCCTGGAGGTACCGCTGGTACAGGGACGAGGGGCTGTTTTCTCTCAGCCAGCAGTTAAATGGATGGTTAACGGGCCTGTACTTGTATAGCGCCTTTCTACTCTTCCCACCACTCAAAGCGCTTTAACACTCCATGTCATCCGTCATCTGTTCCAACAATTCACTGCGAGCCAAGGCCAGCGCGCTGCGCTTGTTGCATGCACAGGTGCCACCTGCCCGTGAGGACTCACTCAGCGCCGGAAATACACAAGGGCAAAAGGGCAAAACTGACCCTAAGAAATATACGTTTGCCCCTGATATCACTAGGAGAGGGGAAAAAACATTTCCTCTAATAATTATGATAATTTAATGAACTCGTCAAAAACATCGTAGCCTATAAGACCCGGTCCAGTTGCCATAGAATGTTTTAGATTTTCGCCTTGACTGTTGCGTGTGCGGAGTTCGGCCTTTGGCAAAAAGCCAAGATTCAGCGATTCGCGCATGCGCAGGCAGCAGGCTCATTTTTGGGTACAAGACACAAGCACTTTGGCTCGTTTCTATTGAACCCGGAGCAGGAGAGCTACTCCGGTGCTCCTCGCAGGAGAGCGAGCGCTATAGGCTTCACCCTGGGAGCGTTTCAAAGACGCTTTGCTTTTCACGCCACACATTCTTCGACTCTCTCTGTCCGCTGGTGTGTGGGGCTCAGCGCTCACCTGTGCGCGCACACGCACGTGTCTGTGCGCATCGGGGCGGAACTCCGCCGTGCGCGATACCGAGAGCAGTGAAGAGTTGTAAACGTGCGACCAGAGAGAGACAGAAATGACAAGCCGTCGTGTAGATAAGATCAATAACATAAGGCCGTTTAGTTTGTTTAATAACAGAAAAAGGTTATTTGGGAAAGAGAACCTATAGATAATAATAATACGTATATTTATTATTTTGAACGAAGGTTAAATGTTATTTCACAACTTTCAAAAATGCCCCCATTTAAAAAAAAAAAAATGCCCCTGGATTTCAGACAGTGGGGGCAAAAATTGCCCCCTACAAAATATGTAAATTTCCTACCCTGGACTCACTAACGCATTCACACAGACATTCACACACAAGAGTCTTCCCCAAGGACACGTCCACACGGACTGGAGGGAGCCGGGGGATCGAACCGCCGATCCTCTGATTGGAGGACGACCCGCTGTGTGTGTGTGTGTGTCTGTGTGTGAGTTTGTCGAGGAGCTCAGAGAGCAGAGGAGATGCTGCAGCAAGATAATAAATTACACAATTTGTTTTTAGTACTGATAACTGCTAACGTTGTAGCTTATCAATAGCCTTCTACGAACTTTATAATTTAGCCCGAGTCGGATCTATAATAGCGGGTTTCGGTTCCTGTCTTTACAAGCCATTGAAAAGGAAATATTAATTTCTTGCCCATGCCGATATTTCATTTTAAAGCCCTTATCTGTCGATACCGATGACGAGCTGATATCATTGCGCATCCCGAGAATAAATTTGACATAAAATCTGCCGTGTTTGATATAATCATGGCTGATTGGACCATCTGAGATTATGTCAGGAGGCAAGAGATTTTAATCTTAAATCTACAAGATAACCCGAGGTGTCCATGGTTACAGACTCTTGACAATCAGTCATCGTGGCGGGCTGTAATTGGGCTGTAAAACGTGTAGTGTGTTCCCAGCAAAAAGACTGTTCCCAAGGCAACAGCTGCTAGCACAGATGTTACCCAATGAACTTGTTACAGTACATCTTTGTGTTGGGTAGAGTAACACCGGTTCTCCCTACAACCACTCTATGGTTATTTAATCATGCACAATTGAGGTTACTGGCGGAGAAACAGGGAAGTCCCCATCACGGTTGCATCAAGTCATCACCATGATTTACTGTGAAGGTTGTTTTTTCTTCCCCTCGATGCTTAACATCAAGTGTGGACGGTGGCGCAACAACCTCCAGTGGATTTCCCTCCCCATGATTCAGTGGTATTCTGCTCCAACACGAGGGTCTCCCTGTGCTCAGGAAATGCAGGAACATCTGGCCTTTACGGATGGCTGATTTACACAGCAACAATTTGCCTTTAGCATCTTCCAGGTCATTCGGTATCGATTTGCTCACTGACTGTGCGTTTGCATAATTGCGGTTCAGCCTCAGTTCTGCACATGAGAGAGTTCGTGAGCTGCACGGAGCGACACGAACTTCAAGTTATGGAGCAACGGCGCTGAATAAACTGAAATATGCAGCGATGAGATGCTGCGTTCGGCAAGACAAGTGAGAGGGAGAATGGCATGAATCTGAACTAAGGCTGCAACAAAAGATGAAAATTGATTGATCTGTTTTTACATTAATTGTTCAGTCTATAACATGTGTTGTAAAACCATAATGTGTCTATATGTGTGCATTTGACCAGTAAAATAATTGAATATACGAGACCAGCCTGTTTCAACATGGGGCCGATCTGAACTAATAACATCACTGATGCGTGAAAATATACTCTAGAGACCTTAAAATTATGATTGCCAATATCTTTCAAAAGGATGTTGCAGATATCCGTAATGAATATCCAGTCTAGCTAACAGGCTAAACGGTTTATCCAACGGTTTATCCAACAGGGACACCGTTTCTGGAGGCAGAAATTTCAGAGTAGCATATCTCTGAATCTGATGAACCCTTTAAGCACCTCTCTCACACACACACACACACAGTCACACACACTGTAGCATCCATGTCAATGTGGATGACCACCGTGTTACAGCTTCGGTCTATTTGCTGAGACACTTGTCTTGTTGACTTCTCCCTCTCTTTTAATCAGAGATCTCTAAGCTGCCGTGCATACCGAGAGCCTCTGGAGTGTCGTATCTCGAGGAGAGCAGAGTGATTGCTTTGTCAGAGGCTTGTTGATGAGATGATGACCGCTATCTAGAGGAATGAAGCACCAGCTGAAGCAATGTCAGCGTTTGGTTTAGCTGTTTGGCTTTGTTAACAATAGCTTCCGTAGTAATTAGGAGGAGTACTGAGGATTAAATCATGCAACAAATGCCAAACAATCTCTGGTTTCAGTTTTTCAAATGTGAGGATTTGAGGATTCATTGCACTGGGAATTGGATATATTTGGGTTTGGAATGTAGGTTAGAAGAAGCAGGCATTATGAAGATGTAATTCTAATAGGCATGTCTCACTTGAATCACCTTTTAAAGACTAAACAAACGATTGGAAAATGAAAAGGATTGATGGTAATTGGCCTTGTATTGAGTATAAAGGAAAGAAGGAAGCGTCGTGAACAAACATTTCACTTTATTTCGATTTATTTATTTACAGTCTGTGTTCTTTAGAGGAGGAGGACAGGAAAGAAAGGGAAGTGTGAAAGACAAAACAAAGGACTGACAGGATGAATCTGAAAGGAGAGATAGATCGGTCGGCACTATTGAAATATACAGATTGGAAAATTGGAGGGAGGGACACACACAGCGAGAAAGAGGGCGAATGCAACATCCAGTCTTTGTTCCTTTGCATGTGGGTGTGTACACAACAGACACACACGCACATACGTCAGGCTGCCATAACTCATCATCGTCCCACCAAAAGAGAGAGAGAGAAAGAGAGAGGGGGGAGGCGTCTTGCCGTTATCAGCACAACACAAACAACAACACAGTTTAGTCTGTCAGGTGGAGACACCGAGCAGCAGCATGCACGTTTGCGTCGCACGACCTTTCTGCGCCTCGCGTGCAAATAACATAAACTACAAGCTGCATCCCTGTTAGATGTAACGAGTTTACTGTAACGCATCAGATGGAATTAGATGAGCGCTCCACTGATGCCATTTATTCCATTTGCATACTATTACAGCCGTTGAGCTTTTGATTTGACATTTCGCTCGGGTGGCCGTGGGCGGATGTGTGTACGGTCAGGGCCTAAAACCGTGCTAAAGATAGACGAGGGGAAGATTCGTCAGACTAAATTTGTGGGCTCTTCTGCTCACGCTGCGTATGACACGGTTAGCGGCGGAGGGGAGCGTTTTTGCGCGGCGTCCACCATGTGTGCTTCTTGGTCACACAGGGCTCTCTCTCTCTCTCTCTCTCTCTCTCTCTCTATCTGTCGGGCATGTTCTGTTTTTAACTATACGTCCACACCCTTCAGAAAAAGAGAGGGAGGAAGAGACTGCGCCTGTCCAAATACATTACAGTAACCATTTGGAAGACAGTGAAAAAGAGACGACGGGAGGAAAGAAAGTGGGACACAACAAGAAGCCGTGGGCACTCACTCTGCGACTGTCCAATATGATCACTGCCTTTGTGATGCTGCATAATCCCACATTCTTCAACAGTGTGTGCCGGGCCTGCTGCTGTCTGCAGCTCTTCTAGTATTTGTTATGGGTGTAAAAAAAAAAGGATCGACATAAATGCTGTTGTGCTGCTGACGTTAATAGTGTTGTATTGGAGGTGAATAGTTGATAAGTCTATTTATTGATCAAAAAATGACTCTTTTTTTTTTTTTTGTCACCTGTTGTCCCAGCTGTCCTATTAAGATGCCTGTTGAATGTCAATCTGGAGTATTTTATTTCTGCTTTCAACCCAGACAAAGACCTACAAAGATCAGATCTGGTCTGAGGAGATTTTAACATTATATTCTGAGCAGAAATATAGCAGCATGTAAAGATTGAGTGGAGTAATGTCTACTTGAGCAGAGAATGACATCGCTCTCCCCCATGTGTTTTATTCCAAGCTTTGTTTACATGGTCGCGCCAGCCGTTTAAGGTTAACCATCAATTCAATTCAGTTTATTTTATACAGCCCAACATCACAAATACAAGTTTGCCTCGGAGGGCTTTACAATCTGTACATATGACATCCCTGTCCCGGGACCTCACATCGGATCAGGAAAAACTCCCCCAATAAAAGATAGAAAGATCAGGACGTTGGCATTGCATTGCTTTTTCTATTCCTCGATCTCCGATAATGTTAAATTGAAGCAACCAATCCATGTTGTAAAATTGACATGAGGAGCACAAAGGTTCTGTTCAGTTACATTATGATGCGTTCAGGCTCTGTCCAGTGAAAATGAGATAAATTATCGCGTTATCATAATGTATTTCAGTATAATCTCCTAAAATGTAGTTTTGGCGATTAACTTGAATAAACATAGCTGTTTGAAGATGTTTATCACCGTTAGCTGCGACCCGCCGGCTCGGCCGCTGCCATGTTGAGAGCCGTGTGGAGACAATAGATATGCTCTGAATTACGAATTCAGCACCTTTTAAGAGAGAGTCAAACAAGCTCTGCTTCTCGTCTCTATGTTATGCTTGTTTTTTCTGGTGCTTGTTTGTTAAACATGTCCTATTTCTTTGGTCTCCAGACACAGAGGCGGAGAGGAACGCACTGAAAGAGCACGTCTACCCCAAACTACGAGACTTCTGCAGGGAGAACTATGGAATTGAATTCCAGGTAACTGACTGCATTTCCCTTTTCCCACTGAGATTCCTTCCTTCGATTTATTTTCTCTTTTTCTCTAGTTTTCCAATACTGACTGTTAAGTGCCTCCAAATCTACTCCATGGCTTACAACAGTGCCTGGAGGGGCCCCAAAGCAGCGTGCCGAGATCTCTGTCCCTTCAAGCGGACAGAAGGCCAGCGAAGATAAGGCTTCCATCAGCGAAGGCTGGCACAAATCTAGCAGTGGATAAGGCGGCATGATGCGAGGGCCTTCCCTTTGTTGTTGCAGCATTCCCTCCCTGTGGTGTCCACTGATCAAGATCATTTGCATTGCAAATCAGCATCACTGTACACGGAGAGATTGCTATCAGAGGTTTGTTTGTTCAACAAATGCAGGGGAGCCCTCGAGTCAGGGAGAGATTTCTGCCATAGATTGTTCCTCGAAGGATTCGAGGAGATTTCCGTGCGATGAAGGGACCTCAGTGACCCCCTGAATTGTTTTGCGAAGCTGAAGTCAGCAGGGCGTCTGCGGCTAATTTTCATTTCATGCCAAGACTGTTTGGATTGTAAACAGCTGAAAGCACAAACCAAATCAAAAAGGTGTTGTAACAAGACTTCATACAATAGTGCTTAGATCACCTCCCACGCTTTGGCAGAGTTCTGGGTCTTTGCAATGGCAAAAACACAAATTGTACACACAAACAGTACCGGTTGTACAGGAAATAGCCATGTGCAAATATGTACTTATGTTTGAACACTAGGTCCTAATGGCAGTCAGACTGAATCAGTTTTTGAATATATTACTCTGTAGACCGAGAGGTCTTATAATGGCGGCCTGATTGGAAGACTTGAGATGAGAGGGAGTAGTGAAGGGTCCTGTGTGATGAGGTTTGTTTTATGTCTAAAGGTTAAATTAAGAAATTCATAAATATACCCTGGCTTGCTGCGCACAAGTTGAAAGCTCACTGTATTAGTCCGGTTTTTACTTGAGTTGGATGCACTATAGCAGTAGCAATAGGACTTCAACAGGAATTGCTTTGTCATGTTACACTTGAAATTGTTGTCTTGTTTTAAGCTTATCCATGATGGTTTGAATACAATTCAAACGCTCTTTTCTATTCCTAAATGGTTTGTCGAGGAGACCAGCCAGTCAGTGAATGGGTCATGAGTCATTTACCATTCAACGAATCGCTCCAACTGTATAAGGTCAAAGGATCAAAGACGCGGTAACCAGGCAGGACGATCTCACAACCAATGCCGAATCTCTCAAATGTCTGCGTGTGGCAGGGAAGTGCCAGATAATGCAAGAGGAGCCAGGAGGAGACGTTTTTGGCTCCGGTATCTGTGGCCACGTGTCTGTCTGGTGATTCAGCTCGCTGTGACGAAGCGTGAGCTGAAATGATTATGCAGAGGGCCTGGGAGTTTATACTATGACTCACTTACTCTCCCTCCTCCTCATCTTCCTCTATCCGACCCCCCCCCATCACACTCCTCATCACCACCCACGCTAAGTGAGTGAGTGAGAGTTGGCACCTTGGCTAAAACCACAGATTACTTTGGCTTGATAATATTTTATATATTTCCAAGTACGTGTGAGTTGACGTTTTGGTTACGTGTCACGTTACGCGCGAAGTCCCGCGTGTCGTTTATGTACGTTGCGTTGTAGCCCGAGTAGATCATTTTGCATTCATCTTTTGCTTTGATTTGTAATTTATGTGCGATTCCCGCCTCCCTTTTCACACACACACACTTCGTCTTTCACACACACATCCGCTGGCACACACTGACACACATATGCCAAGCTGATAAAAAACCCAATTCTCCCCGGTCCCTCATCACTTGGCTCAGTTTCCATCCAGAACGCTCCCTTAAGAGGATGGAGCGGGATCGCAGGAGAAGGAGTGAGGGATGGAAGAGGGCGCGGAAATCCAGCCCAGGGGCAGACGGCTGCGTCCTCATTCAGTCAGCGCACAGCAGCTGGGATCAGGCGAGATCCCCTTTTTAACATTTGTGTCTGCTAACTTTTTTTTATAACACAGTAAGCAAAACAGACACACATACAGATCCGGGTGAGACACAGAACACTGCTGGTGTGTGGACACTTGCTCTAATACAGCTTCATTCGGGGGAAACTCTCCGACCTTATAGTGATCTTTAAGACAGTCAGTCTCAGAACATTAGTCTGAAATTGGACCCAGCTAAGGGGTCCAGGTTGTATTTAATTGAATGAGGTATGTTGTATTGGCACTCATATGGGGTGTAACACCTGGACTGGACACGATAGAGAGACGCATGCTGCATTATAATCATTTTAAGAGAAAACTGTGTTTTTTTTTACACGAGGCAGAGTGCAATGATGAAATGAATTACTGCTCCGTCGACCATGGCTGCTTGCTAATTGGACTTCTCTTTTTTGGACCACATTTTGCATCGGATCTAATTATTCTCCGGTTTTCTTTGGATTGGTTTGGAATTCTTGCTTTGAATATTAATTGATTTGTTTACATCCAGGTTGAGATTGATTTTTCACTGTGTGTTTGTATGATAAATACATTGTATTATGTCTTTTTCTTTATTTGGTGGCTTGGAAGGCTCCTGAGCAACATTGGAATATGCATTTTGTCTTTCATATGTGGTCTGCTGCCACCTGTACGACGTATGTCTCTTTTGTTGTTGTTTCACTGTGTGCTGGAAACCAAACTAGTGTCCAATTTGTCAGATTGATAAAGTTATTCATCCATTCTCTAGTTTTTTTAACTGTGAAGAGAGTTTTCTTCTCGACGTAACGTGTTGTTTCCTTTCCAAATGTATTGGTAGAGTACCTGATATCGGCACAGCTCATTAAAGCTGGTTTTGGTGACGTGGAGCTAAAAATACATCCAAGTATTTAAACTTGTATATGTTGTAAAGTTACATTTCGTCTAAGTCACACATGGCCGAGGCGATATGTTCAAATCTTGCAACCCAACACCGTCAGTCCAACAACTGTTGATTGCCGATATCTCGGGTGATGTGTGTGTCCAAAAGCTCTCTTTACTTTACAAACACAACCCTACACCTTCTGAACTCAAGTTTATTTTGCATTCCACTTCCACAGAAACAAAATAAAACTCACAAAAAAACGTGTAGTTAGTTTTTTCCACTTTACTTCCACCGACGGCCCGGTTTATAGACTCAATCCCCAGTCCAGTTATTATTGCTGTGCACACGCTTGACTGTCACTTTCTCATCTCGCTTTTAAATCCCAGTTCCCCTTATCTTAACCCATCTTCCACTTCTTCATCAATCATCTTGTTACAGCGCAATCACCTCCGCCCACATGCAGGAGTTAAACCGAATCTCGGGGTTACTGGAAGCATCGCCGTAAATAATGTGGTCGGACCGCTGTTGCCAAACTCTCTGTCCGTCACACGCAGTGAGACAGTGCAATTATAATAAAAGTTTCCCAGCCACGGCTGTGAGATTCTGTTCATCGGCTGTCACTCCGACGTCTTTTACAAAAAGCAAGATGGGAGGAGAAATGAGGGGTGAGATGACATTTCACGACCATTTTTTGTAGCCCATAATGCTTGAACTTTTAAAAAGCGGGAACACGTCTGTCAATTTAGCTTCGTCAAAAAAAGACACAATGCTCTTAGAATATGTCACCCACTTAAAAAGGTAATAGCTCATACTTATATATATATATAAATATATAAATATATATATATATATATATATATATATATATATATATATATATATATATATATACTGAAAATATAAAGTAGAATGTGAATATACCTTTTACCGTATCGCTTTTTTTTTATTGAAGGGAAAGCTCAAGTCTATATATTTGTATCGTGTCTTCAGATGGATATTTCCAAGATGTACAGTAAAATGTCAGGAGAAACCGATCAAAGCATGACGTATTCAATGCCCTTTCATCGGTTCACCTGCTCAATGTGTCTCTCGTTCTTCTCTCAGTCTGCTCCCTTCACTCCTTGGCAGTCGGCCATCATCTCCATTCACTTTCCACCTCCGAGACTGCTGTTTTCTCCATTCAGTCTACGGAAAAACACGTCAACATGCCAACTGCCTCCGCAGCAAAGATAATCAAAAATCAAACATGAAATGCCTCAAAGGCTTCAGTTACACTTTATACTAGTAAAACCCATGGGAGAGATACTCATTCTTATTACTGTCACCATGATGATTACATTTTCACCCCTGCCAGTTTATCCATTGTCAGCAGGACCTCTCAGAAAATAGGAGCATGGTTAGTTATGTGACATTTGATGGGCAGATAGGCCTGGGAAGAATGTGTTTTTATCAAAAACATGGCGACTTCTTCATAATATTGTTAGTATATTGAGAGATGAGTGATCGTAAAATGCCGAATAGTTCTCATTTATTTCAAGTGGCCTCTAGCAACACCTCAACGTTTTCACCCACACTTCTCCATGAAGAGGAGCGTTCTTTATGAATGTTTTCAAGTTGCAACCCAAAAATAAGCTGATTCATGCATACCCGCATTGGTCAACAGTGCTGTGATTAGTTTGTCCTTGCCGGTGTAGTTATTGGTTTGTGGAGCTTCCAAGTCGTTTCTGCTCCCATTTAACTCTGAAGCATCTCCATCTGGCGTGGAGATCTCAGCTAACATTAAGGGCAACACCACCTAAATCTGGAGCTGCTCCATAGACAATGAATGGGAAGGAGTTTGTGGACCCACAGAATGTTGGCTTTCCTTTTATATCCAAATGAGCTTTATTCTACTGTAGTGTTCTCAGTCCTGAAACAGAAAAGACATCCATACGGACCTTTTTGGTGCCGACGTTATGATTACATCACAGTGTTAGCTGGAGGCAAAACAAAGGAAAGACTGGAGGCAAACCTCAGAGTAGTGGGCTAGAGTTAATTACACACAGAACATTTCCTCTTGCTGTGTTGTTGGGGGGGACAAAATCGTAGGAGTATGGCTCCAACAGACCTTTTGAGATGGCAAACTATGATTTGAGACTCTAGCGAGCTACAATATTGGCGAAGCGCTTCACAGATGGAGACAAAATGTTGCTAATAGTTTAGCTTAGGCTTTTGCTCACCTGCTTCAGCGTGGAGCTCACCTGCTCACGCAGAAAGCTAAACTATGAGAGAGATGGAAAGAAAATGTATTAAAAAAAGCTAGACACTATTAGCTTTAACGATTAGCACAGTTCCCCTTTAAGAATGCTGGTTTCTAAAGCTCCTTTCGTTGAAAAGGGCACTGTCAGCAGAAGAGTTAGGAATCTTCTGCCTTGGCAAATGCATCTCCCTGAGTAGTTTTATTAAAAAGGTCTGCTCCCTCCTCCGCTGGTGCCTCATTATAGCCACCTCAAGCCACGTGATCATATTAGTGTAGGCTACCTCGTGTCTTTGACCGGCTCTTAACCTTAACTTGCTGTGGTTGAGCTGCAATGCCTGAAACACCGCACTGTAATTACCACAGTGTGTCACACAGCGTGACAGATTTTCTCGAGGGCATGCATGGGAAATTTCCCCTCAGCACTCATCATTGGCAACCTCAATCAACTCCATTAGGTTCATGAAGTGAAAATTGACCTCTTATCAAAAGCAGGCAGACTATTGACATTTGCAAAGTAAAATATAGCTTTGAGAGATCTAACATTGAAGTCTCAGATCCCTGCTTAACCCCCCTTCCTGGGATCTGTCTGTGCCTTTTATGTACAAACTCAGTTTTCATATCACTGCAGAAATTTTATATTTGGCCATGGATTTGCTGCTAAACCCCGTATTTTCCTTGAGCACTATAAAGCTGTATTCATCAAACATTCTTCGAGATTTACTACATGTTCTTGATAAAAATGCCTCTAGTAGAAAGCTTAAGATATATTTATGTTGGCACTGCATCTATTTTTACTGTTGTTGTTTTTTTTTGCCTGAGTCTTTCTGTTGGTGGGTTTTTCCCCGCCTGAATTCATGCCCTTTCTTCCTCGGCATCTTGGGCATAATCCCAAAGTCTAATAGTCTAACATTCAATAAATAAAAAAGGTTTCTCCTGCACTTGACCCGCCACGGGCAGATGCCTTCCAAGGGCATTAGAAAGCTTCTTAGTAGAAGCTGCTTCGGCTTTTACATAAGCAACGCCGCCCCCACTACCATATAGTTTAGTGGAAGAGAGAGAGAAAGAGTGGGTGAGAGAGAACATAATCAGAGAGAGGAGGAGCAAAGACAAAGGAGAAGTTGGCATGCAAGAGAAAGCGAGGAGGAGGGAGGAAACTGTGAAGCAGTTCCAGCCAAAGCCAATCCCACAGGAGTCCTCATCTAACTGTGCTTCGTTTGAAAACCTGTCTATAACTTTCACTTAATCCATGTGTCCTTGCCCATTTAGGATATACCTTCTCTCCTTCATCCATACATCCATACTCCAGGGAAGCGCAGCGGGTGATGTGGCAAATTGAATCAGTGTATCCTCCCTGCTTGCGTGCACGCAGGTAATAGATGTTTTCATTTAGCTTTTAATTACTGCGCATCCTCCCAATCACCGACTGAAACCTAGTAGAAAGCGATGGTAATCGGGGGCGCTGGTCTCGTTTTATCCCCCTTCCCATCCGCTGATTGTCAACGCGGGGGGCGATCGCAGTCTCCCACACGTGTGCGTTGGAAGTTGGAAGTAGATTAGTGACACTGATTCGCGATGACTGATGTGCCGAGCAATGAGTTTTCCACATCAGTGAGGCATGCTTATCATGTGTGTGTGAGTGGGAGAGTTGTTTTCCAAAGTAAAAGCCTTTGGTGCTTCAGATAATAGAAAGGGCTTGTAACTATCAGCCCTATTATAAAGTTTTCATCCCACGTCCATTTATCCTTCTTTTAGTAGGACTGTCAAAACAATTGGTCGGTCTCTCTCCCACAACTTTGAAAATCTGTTCATCTTTTTAGTCATTAATTAAGCAAGAAATGCCAAATATTCTCTGGTTCTCGCCTCTCGAATGTGAGAATGTTTCTGTTTTATATCATCTGAATGATCATCTGAATAAATATTGATAACAGAAATAATACAACATGTAATATAGTTGGTCCATTTGGAACTTGCATTGGCTGTACAAACTTATTTAAATGAATCTTTCAAGATGTGGACTAAATGATCATAGAAATCCATCTCAGGCCATAAACTGTTTACAGATGTAATAGATTAAGTGAGAAGTAGGGTCATTTTCTCATAGACTTCCATACATGTACATATATTTTTGCAACTGGATGGCTGGAGAGAAAGCACGTATTAAGACACTTAACTCGGCTGAACTGGAGGTTGCCGCCTGGTTGCAACACAAATCCGAACAGAAATGCGATAAATATTTATTTTTGCGCTTTCTAATCATCTTTAATTGAAGTGCAATCACCCTTTCGTTAAGTGTATACATAACTGTGGTTTGAGGCTTTACAGGCAAAAAGATTGGTTGCCCCTGAAATAATTGCTAATGAAGAGATGTGTTAGTTGCAGCCTGAGGCAGCTAGTTGAAGTCTCCTTCCACGGCAACACAGCTGCTCACAGATGCACAACAACAATCCAGCAGATGAGCCGAGGTGTCGCTCCGGCGCTCCTGCTGCTCCGCCAATGATGGGAGAGGACAATACCTCCCCGACTGTCAAGTCCCCACACTCTCAGTTTCAGTGCCATCCGGGGATATAGGGCTGCCAGTCACTGCTGTTCTCTGCCACACTGCGGATGTGTCAGTCATTGTGCCAGGCTAAACTCATTTGAGCTAGCTAGTCTGGTGAGCAGCAGAGCATGAAGGAACAGGGCTGCTGAATAACTTCGGCTCCACCTCATCCCCCTGCTACGTTTTACTCCGCAAACACTGCCATCAGGGAGACGGACGAGCAGAATCGATAAGAAGAAGAGAAGATGCACATTATTTATGTTTAAAGCCTAATGCATCTCTTTGTAAGCCACATGTCGGTCCGCCGACCATCGGCGCCCCAGGAGGCTGCAGCAGCGCGGCGTGTTTCCTCACCTTTCTCTGTGTTGTTACACTTAGTATCGTCTGAGCTGTCAAACCTCGTGACACAATGTGTTGAGGGACACGCCTGTGTGTATGTGTGTCACTCCTCCCTGCTGGCCTCAAACGCTCAGAGTGGCGTGTGTGTGTGTGTGTGTGTGTGTGTGTGTGTGTGTGTGTGTGTGTGTAAGTCAGTGAAGAACGAGTAAAGGCATTAGTTCAACTAAGATTTACGTAAACCTACTGACCCCCATTTGCACTTTGATTTCATTATGCTATTGCACCCAGTGTTCCTCGAATTCCCTTAAATACGGCACTTCCTCTGCTTAACTGTTTTTGTTCTCTTATTTTTCAGAGTTGAGGATTGTGATTGTGTCATTTTAAATGAACCTTGTCTATAGTAGAATAGGAAAGCAAAAAAGCGAGACGATCTTTTCTATTCAGAAGTGTAGGAGGAAAATTCTGCAAGAATAAGTGCAACAATGAATACATACATTTGTTTGTGCACATATTAGAAAGTACAGTAACTCTTGGCCCATGTTTGTGTGTTGTCAGGTGGTGGACCTGTACTGGGGCGCGGACCCAGAGGAGTGGGACAGTCCAGAGCTACAGCGACTCAGGATGAAACTCCTGGAGGAATGTCTGAAGACCTCCTCGGGACCATGTTTTGTTGTAAGTATTGCAGCAGGTACACACAGGTTTCGGGTTGAAATGCATTTAATTGAACTGTTGGGATGTCATTGCGTCGCTGTGTGTCCGGAAAATCATCTGCTTTGGTCATCCCTCTCTATCGCACTACACGGCTCTGATGTGGCATTAAAGCTGAATTGTTCCCAGGCCGTTTGCTTTTGAGATCTAATAGCTGTGTGAAACTAGCTTATAAGAGTGAAATCAAAATTCTTCGTGCCGACTTGTCATTTTAGAAGTCGTTGCATGGTCGCAGTTGAAAACTAAAACTGGAAAGTCAGCAGCTTTTGAAGTCTCAATTCTGTTGACAGTGGACAAAGATATGATGTAGAATCCTGTTTGATCTCGTTTTTTGGATAAAAGTTGATTATGCTAACTTCATCACTTTAGTAAATCATTTTACCTGATGGGTTGGTGATAAAGAAAATGAAATCAGCAGCAATATTGAAACAACTTCACAAACGACATCATCTTCACTGGAGTGCAAACGAGAAGAAAGTGTCTTATCTTGAGCCGGCACATTGGAAGTGCTGAAAGTCCATTGCAAAGCTAAAATTACACTTGTATGAATGAGTTATGGGAAGACCTGTGCAAGAGGGGGGGAGGGGGGGGGGGGAAGAGTGGCATGACGCATAATTACGGCTGACATTTGAGAGATCTTTTTCAGATAATTTTAGGCCACGTAAAAAAAGGAAAAAAGTCAGACGCATGGAAAGATAAGGGCGAAGATAGGAGGGAAGAGGGGGGAAAAGACGGGAGGAGGAATTGATGGTGAATTATTCAAATGGAACAGATCAGTTTCCAGAGGTTGAAATTGAGGTGAGAGATCACAGGGAGACGTAATGCATTATGGGTAGGACAGGAGCAGTTCTCCAGGGAACCCAATCTCTTTCTCCCACCCTGCATGCACTGCTCCCTTCTTCCTCTCTCATTCACAAGTTGTTTCCTCTTACTCGCTCACTCAAACAAGCACACAAACACACTTTTCACTGCAAAAACACATGCAGTTCAGTGATTCATTCGAGCTTATTTTCCAGGACTTCAAAACATGTTTTGTTCTGTTTGACGTGAAACAAAGTGCATTCAAAGTTGATGTTCACCATCAGGGCTCCAAACGCATCACTCCTCACCTCAGTGCAGCAGAGTCCATGGACACTACTAAGTGCTGTATTGCAACATTAGCTTGTAATAGCTCCAGAAAAGGCTAATGTGTGGACATTGAGTTCATCTTGTGAAAGCTAGTATTTTTCCATGATATATATAAACAGCAGGAAACATCATAACGCACGCACGTTCCAAGCAACGTTCACAATTCACCGTAAGAAACTAATTCTCAATTAATACCAATGAAGACTCCACATGGTAGAGATTTTACCAGAAATTAGCTGCAAGCAAAGCTATTAATTACATCAGCAACAGCCAGATCTGCAGAAAAGTAATAAAGGAGCAAACTTCTGATGTCACCAAGCACACAAAACAACAGAGCCAACGTAAATGTAGGAACTTACATCGGTGAAGTAAAAGGCAGTTAGTTGCAGTTCCACGGAGCGACATCAAACGTGAAATAATCCCACATTTGGCTTGAAATGGAGTCTCTTCTGCGCCCGGAGCCGATAGAACAAAAAGCCAACCGTCAGGGGACACCGGTGGTAGCATGGGTAGCTTTCCCTCCATCTAATCTCCTGCACGTCCACGCTTTTCCCTTCCCAGAGGTGCGTTAATGTTGCAACATTATTGGAGGATTTCTTACAAATATTGCTCCCTGCACTTTGAAAAGTTGGTTACTGATAATGTTGGCAGTCTCGAAGATTTGCCTCAAGTACTTTTTCGTCCTTGTGTGCTCATTGAAATGTGATGTCATGGTCTCTAAAGCTCCTTGAGACATTGTGTGCGATATTAGGGCCGTACAATGTGAGCTCAATCACACTAAACTGCACTGAAATTACCGGATCCGAGCTGAAAAGAAGTGACGCACTCTCTGCTTTTGTGCGGCTGGCTCGGAGTTTACTGCGTTGTTGTAGTTGCCGCGCGGATTTCATTCATTCCTGTCGGCCTCCGTCCCCGCTGCAATTTCACCATCTTAACCCCGGGCCGACCCCAAGCAATACCACACAGCACACCGAGGGGAGGCACACACAAACTCAGGTATACGCACACACACACACACACACACACACACACACACAGCTCTTTGTTCTGTCCCCCTCTGATCCGTCTTTCTTCCTCTCACCTGCTTTCAAACACACGCATACAAACATACAAACAGAGCATCTCGACCCGAGGCATTTGCTCTGTCATGAGATTGAGCATCATTTGGGTTGTGACTCTCGGTGAAACAGACTCTTTACACCCCACACGCCCAAAGAGACACACATA
Organism: Taurulus bubalis; assembly: GCF_910589615.1. Lineage (NCBI taxonomy): Eukaryota > Metazoa > Chordata > Actinopteri > Perciformes > Cottidae > Taurulus > Taurulus bubalis. Next base: position 6,728,651 of record NC_136591.1, read on the forward strand.
CACAAGCATCCGTGGTGCACGTCCTCCGCATCTGGCTTGTTAAATCTTTAATCGCATGTTCTACTCGTCCGTCTCGGTGGTAAATGAAGGGTTTTATGCAGAGGAGGCCACATTAGCTCCACAGAATGAAGTCCCATTCACACGAGCCAGCTGCCTTTAGTCTCTGCGGACACGCAGGCCCCCGTTTCCAGGACCGGGGAGCGCCGAGCGGCAGCCTCGGGTTCTTTGATCAGAGACTTGGATCCCCGTTTATGACAGTTCTGGGTTGTCTGGGCCGTCTCCGGAGAACCATTGTTTATTTTTACGAGGTGGTAGACCGAAATCTATATATGTGAGGACAGGGAAGACGTCGGCAGAATTTAGGGTCCTGTTATTCCTGCCAAAAACATACAGTAGGTCTCAAACCGTGCCTGCACTGAGCATTGTTCTCATCTGAGCTCTCCGTTCTCTCATTTAGCTCGCTTTCTTTTCATTTCCCCTTCCTGTTCTTTGTTTCTAACTCAGTGTGTTGACACTCACAGTTTCTACTCATCTACCATCATCAGCGTCTTGACTCCCAAATGCGGCTGCACAAGTGTCACCCCAAGGCTAACACACACACACACACACACACACACACACACATACCATTTTACAATCAGCCACACGGCCGTAGGAGGAGACTTCAAAAGGTCTGCAGCCCACAACAACTGTCACACAGCCCAGGATCAGAGTGGGGGAAAAGGGATGAACAGAAGAAAAGAGGAAGAAACCATTACACATGTATCGATTATTGGTGTAAAATACGAACAGAGGAGGAGGGGTGCGTTTCTATTGCAGAAAGAGACAGATAAAAGAGGGGGAGAGTAAAGGCTCATGGGAGCTTGAAGTCGGCATTACGTTACACAGGAAACAGGATTGGCATGCGTAGTGTAGGTGTGTTTCTTGCTGCCACAGAGGATCTGTGCAACAACTAGAAACCTCGTTATACTCTTTTTGGCACTCACATCTCTCCTCATTCACCTCAAATCAAAATAAGAGCGTCGGCGTCTCGTCTCACCTCCACATCTCCTTCCTGTATTGTAAATGTCCTTGTAACGGCAGACTAAACCAGACTTCTCATCCCACCCTGATCGCTGAGAATTATTGAGTTAAATATCATTATTTCAGATGAAAATCTATATATATTGTTAATCTCATTACATGACGTGGAAAAATGGTGCTTGAGGGGAAATGACTATAAAAAAAACAAAACAAGAAAGTTATGTTCTTTTAGTGGGCATGTGTGAACATCAATGTTTAGAGTTGTCTGAGTTCATAAGACAGAGCTGTCATATAAGCAGCTTTGGATATGTCGGCCTTTCTTTATGAGTAGGAATCAATTGCAGCAAGTGTTTTTCAAAGGGCACGGCTGAACACTAGACAGGTGGCAGTGCAGGGTTTTTAGATACAGATATATACACACACACACATACACACACACACACCTGGGTGAGGGGGGCTTTTCTCTAACATGTCGATGCAATAAATCCGGGTTTCCATGGCGATCACAAGGGTTGGCATGGTGACGGTGTCATTGACCCGGAGATTAAGCATGACAATGAGGCATGACTGTTTTTTTTTCTACCTCTTCCTCTTTCTTTTTCTTCTCCTCCTCCTCCTCCTCCTTTCCTTTCCGCTCCTCTGCTCTCCAACAGTCTCAAATTCCCTCGTGTAAAAAACACTAAAACTTGATAGATGCTTCAAGGACAGGTATCGGCAAACAGCAACGCCGCCGCTCATCCAGTAGAAGTGGATATTCACAGCAAATAGGCAGTGCCTAGAGGAACATGCAAGAATAAAAAAACTGGCTTATTTGACTGTGGAGATGTTCTATGCCTGTGTGCAGCATGATCATCTGAACAAATACAACAGAGGAGCTACTCACAGCTGTTGTGAAATGACAGAAAACCATCATCATCTTCATTCCTAATACTTGTTTGACCTCCTGCGGGGCCTTACAGCCCCAATCCCATTTGTTCCCACTGAAGATGTAAATCTTTTAGAGCATGGAGTTTCAATTATGTAAAAAGCTCCATTTATTCCCTAAAACAGCTGGGCACTATGGTGGTGGATTAATACACGTGTGCTGATTTCTAATTTCTTTTGGACAACGACATCAGATAGGTAGGTAGGTAGGTAGGTAGGTAGGTAGGTAGGTAGGTAGGTAGGTAGGTAGGTAGGTAGGTAGATTGTCATATGCACAGTTAACAGATACCATGAAAAGCTTATTTTGCTAGTTCCTCCTTCCACATAATTACAATAACTTAGGTAAGGTAAAAATTTGCATTACAATTAAAAATGAAGAATGCCAAAAAGGTACTATAATGCTAATAGTAAATATATAAAATAAACCACAGAAATATGAGAACAGTATTGCACAATCAGTTTCACTAAGTGTATAAAGTACACTATGCATTGTTGCAAATATTCAAGTACGGTCGTCACAGCAGTACTTGTTAGGAACTGTGTTTAATGCGAGTACAACCCTGCATTGATTTATTGTATACTAACTCCAAAAAGAGTATAAATTAAAGCAAAACTGTGTGATATAATATCAGTTTGTAGTCTGCGTTTGGCTCACTGCTCCGAGAGCAGTGTCACTGAAACTTAAATATTTCTCTGTTCGGATCATCGGTTTCTTTTTTCCGAGTCATTTCTCGCTCTGCACTGCCAGAGCTTACGCAGCAAATATCAGAACAGTCGACTGTGTGGTTCCTTGATTGATCGACCCTGTGAGCGTTTGATTTGTTGATTCATACTGTAGCTGTGTACAATATCTTAGACGCCTCCCTCAACTGGCTCATCAGATAAAGTGCACTTAGCCAGAGTATAAAACCCCTTCCACGGATGAAAAACCAGAGGGGGAGGGAGGCAGAGGAGGGCGGATAAAACTGGAATAGCGTTTGGAGGCCGTCTGCTTTGCTATTGTCACTGTAGCCTCCTGTTTGTTGCACCTGTGGCTGATTAAGTGTAATAAGAACTACTACACCGTGGTCCCCTCTCAAAAGCGGGACGTGAACACACACACATACACACACACACACAGGAGTTTGTCTGCTGCCGTGCTGTAATCCCCCTTTAGATGGCCTCATTCCAGGTCGGCTGTCTGGCGAACACGAAATGTTAAAACCACGCGGCAAATATTTGGACATCTTTTACAGTTTGGCCTTGGTAAATTGGGCGGATGGCAGAAGTGACAGTGGATTACATGGGAAAGTGGAGTGCTGTGTGTGTGTGTGTGTGTGTGTGTGTGTGTGTGTGTGTGTGTGTGTGTGTGTGTTCGCTCACATTTGAACACCTTATTTTGTCATTTTGATAGGAAACACCAGTTGGCTTTATCCTAATCTCTTTCTACACTCATTCATCCTGCTGTATCACCGCGAGGCAACCTGACAGGGACTTTGTCAGCAACTCGGAGAGTGTCTGCTGTTTCTCTCTCTCTCTCTCTCTCTCTCTCTCTCTCTCTCTCTCTCTCTCTCTCTCTCTCTCTGCATTGCTGTAGTGCCTCCATCCTCTACTGACACATCACTGCAGCACCGTGAGTCATATATGGGCATCTAAACAGGTCGGATAAGGTGACCGGCGGGACGGCACGGGGGTTCAAGTGCCTGTCTCGTCATTTAGTCAAGTCCTGCCTATATTATGCTCATTGCACATATCACACATTAAATACAAGCCTAGCTAGCTTCCTACTAAACGTAGTAACCTCACCAAAGAGGCTCTATATATGACAAAGATGACGCTTTTCAAGCGCTCTGTTTGCAATGGTATAACCTTCCTGTAGGTGGCGTGGTCATGGTCTATTTGCCTGTCATATGCTGCATATATTTCTGGTGAGGAGAGCTGAAAGGAAACTTCTCTTTGTATCAAAAGTATGCAGTAAAGTGTGTCCCTTTCTTTCTGAGCTAAGTGGTGCACCTGTCACTTGAAACAATTTCGGTTTGAATGTAACTCATGACCGTTCCTGTCAATCACGGCTGAAGATAGTGAGCTGCTTGCCCTAATTATATATTAAGCTCTTTGTTTTGGCAGGAAGAGAACGCAGAGAATGACACACAAGAGGGAATCCCTTTCTTTCTTCGTCTATTTTGTACTTTTCTGTCTGACAGATAGCTTGGCTCATGTTCTGCACTTAAATTAGCACTATTTTCTTTCTTTGTTGCATGCACCTGAATACTCCAGTCATGGGGGTAGGGGGGTTATCTATCATCAGCTACCACCATTTTCTCTTGAACCCTCTGTTTTTTTTTGCAAATACTTTCATTTTCAGCTGATTTGATGAAAAAAAAATCTTTTCTATCATAGTTTTCCGCCCTTCGGTCAGGATACATATATTTAATGTGTTGCTCCACTGGATAAGTGGCTCAGCTACATGTTTATATAACGCAAATGATGGGTATTGGATACAAAATGCACTAGCCAACCTTGAAAATGACACCTCCTCCTCCAAAACAACTGATACACCGCACATGAAAAACTATCTTCCAAATCCCCAAATAGCTGCAAAATGAATCTTTGGTATCAAACGTGTGCAACATGGCCACAAAACTGCATGTAAAACGACTCCGCCGCGGGCGTTGGTGGGTTTTGAGAGCAGAGGCTCTCCTACAGACCGTGCCACATGCCATCCTCCGATTCTGCTTGTTCTCTGCATCTGTTCCCACTGCGAATGCCAAGGGAGCGAGGAGTCCAACACGGAATGGCTTTGAAGCGTCATTGCCCTGAGCGTACCAACGTAGTTTTCCTGCTCATCGGAGCTCACAGTCATTCGGCTTGTCCCTCTCTCGCTCTGCGTCTTCGCCCCGAGACTTCGGCTGCATGTGAATTACGACACATGGAGTAAAGATCAGCTGGTCATGGAGCGGAGGATTTCCAGTGTTTTTTTTCTGTGTGTGTTTGTTTTTGCTCTCATTCTCTTCCAATGTGACTGATATAGCACATCAGGGATCGAGCCAGGAAATGGCCCCCGATCATATCCTACGGTATTGAATCGGCTGTCACTCAAAAGCATGTGCGTAGCATGCCAGAGGGAGAAGAATGGAGACTCATTGGAGCTTACAGCAGATATGCCATGTGGAGTGAGGAGATAAAAGTGGGATGAAAAGGCCACTATTTAATTTGATGATGTCTAATCATGCAGCTACTGTGTTGAGTGTTGGAGAGCGATATGGAGAGCGATTGTCGGTATTAGCTTTGGTGAATAAGACGGATGATGACGATGTCACTGGTCGTGACAAAAATAACATTAACTTTGAGCACAAAAGCACAATTAAATCAAATTTCACGGTCTTTGATTCTCACAAATCTACATTCCTGCCTTTTAATTAATGCATTCATTTCCTTTTCATTTAAAACAGCCCCATCTGTTCTATATATAAAGCAAATCTGCTCATTCCCTTAATACTACTTGATTACTGAGCATTAGGAAATTTGGCCGAGGCTGTGTATTTTATGTAACAGCGTGTCATCCAAACATTTGCCGAGCAGCAGCAGAACAAATCTGCTTTTTCTTACTGGAAAACAATTAATTATCAGCAGCGATTGCTATTGAACCTCCACGCTTTAGAGGTCATTCTTAATTCAGGTGGCATTTTCTCTGAACAACGACAGTCTTTATCTCGCTTGAGCATGATGGTTATTTTTAACACTTGAACATGAACGTCTCTATGTGGGAAGAGGGGTGCACTATCTTCATATTTAAATTGCACACTGTACATATGTGGCCATGGTTTTTTAAAGCAATTTCCATCCAAGAGAGAGCTGCCAGTAGTCACCATAGTGCACACAGAGTGGGGCATTGTGGTGGCAGCCTGTGGCTCTGAAATTGCCTTAAATAAGTCTCACTGTCTGCATCATTGACTCTGGTATTCACCCTGCGCCACTGGGTCCTACAAAAAAAAGAGCCCTAAAACAGTGGGCAGGAACATGATTATACACATTTGCTGTCTCCCTCTTTCTCACCTTCCCTGCCCTCTACCTTCCTCCCCCCTCCTCCTCCTTCAGGGTCTAGTGGGAGAAAAGTACGGCAGCATCCGAGTGCCCGGGGAGGTGGAGTCAGCGGAGTTTGAGATGATCTTGGATGCAGCAGTGGAGGCGGGCCTGGACACACACATCTTGGAAGAGTGGTACTGCAGGGATGAAAACTCTGTGCCACCCGCATACTACCTCAAACCCAAAGCCCAAATGCTGAAGAACTACCAGAACTCTGTGAGTCCGGCGAACACGATAACCACACGGATGTTAATAAATAGAGCTTTTTACAGGGTTGATTATGGATTCTTGTCCTTGAGAACTGTGCTTCATGAATAAAATTATCCTTGAGCCACGTATTTTATATGCACTTACAGAAAGGAAAAGTAACTTTGTGTTCATCTTGTGAGCAAAGTAGTTTCTCAAGCAGCTCTTGAGCCCTTATGAAGTCCTGTGCTTTACTGATTGACAAAAACTTTTCAATCTTTATAGAGGTAATAGAATATGTCGATGAGTTTTGTCATGATTATGTTGCCTTGAGTTTTACTTTAGTCTTACAAAGTGACAGTGTGGCACTTAGACACACTTTAGGAAGGTATCAGAATCACTCAAAAAATCAATTACACCAGTTGAGATTTTCTCAAGCAATCCAGCCCACATTACACACTCATTTTAAATGAGAGCCTCTCACATGAAGCACAGGACAATATTCCCTTTGTTGCAGTGTGCTTCGGCACAGTCCTTTAAGAAAACATGAATAACCGCATTCCCTCGGTTCATATCCAAACTGTGAAGTCAGACTGTCCTCTCCCTGCTCTCCGTCCGGCCCAGATGGAGTCAAGCAGCGCAGCCAAGACCAAGAATGACAAGGCCTGGAGGAATGTGTCGGAGGAGATCAAGAGGATCTTCCGAACAGCGGTGCTGCAGCTTCAGGAGAAGGGGACCATGAAGAGCGCTCAGGCCAAGAAATTCCTTTGCTCCGGTTAGTTTCAGGTCGACGTCTTCTTTTCTTTTTCATCTTCATATGTCACATCTTTGGGTAACGTCTTTTCAAGTTGGAACAAGCCTCACTGTCCGATGGGAAGCTTACTTCTATCTGGCTTGTGAAATCATTTATTTATTTTCACAGAACACGTGGCACAAATGTCAAACTCTGAATGAAAATTATATATTTGTAAAACGACAACTTTTATAGAGCCATCTGCTGCTTTTGTCTATCATTTTGAAACAATTCAATCTAAACTTTAAAAAATGAAATGGTTTATTTGATAAGGGGACAGTGCACATTCATTTAAAAAAATCTGTTAATTTGCCATAGTTAGCCAAGAGGCTATTTTTCATCTGTAGTCCAGACAATCGGTTACTTTAAGTAATGATTTTCGTCGGTTGTAGCTTTTCAAAATGTAAATATTTTCGGGGCATTTTAGCGTTATATGAAATTGAACTGAATATCTTACAAGCAATTTAAAATGTTCATCCAAGGTTCGAAATGATCATGGAAAATGTATTCATAATATTCACATTTTTCTGACATTTTTAGAGGACAAACACTTAATCAATTAATCTGGTAAATAATAAGTAGATCACAGATAATGAAAGCGGATAAAATAAGTGAAATTGATTTACAGTGAGTTATATTTCGTTCAAAACCTTTTGACTAATCACGAGGCAAACCCATATCACTGGAAATAAAGAAAGCCTCTGCTTAGAAAAACAATTATGATTTTGTAAAAGTATAACATTAATTTCACGAGGTAACAAATCACACGGCAAAGGTCATATATTTACTGAGTGAGGCCGCTGTGTAGATTGTCATCTTGTCACTAAATTGGTAACAAGAGATGAAACGCAATCAGGGTCTGTCAGACTCAGCGCAGCAGATGACAGTGATTGATCGATCGATCTGATTTCATGTTCACCTCTCGGTAATTGATCCAAACAGTGTTTTGCAAAAAAACAGGAAAATGCTTTTTCAAGATCACGTTTTTCTGTTTTTATTCATGTTTTTAATGTTATTCTACAATAATCAGGCTGATTATTGAGGAACTCTACTGTATTTTGTGTTGCATTCACAATGTGCCATTCATTGTGGTTCTTGAAAATGCAAATTATGTTCTACCAAAAGGGCTAATATGAGCACTAATATTCAGATCAAACATCAAAACAGAGAATCGAGAAAGAAAACAAAACAGTTATTCTCAGATTGTCAAACTTCTGCTGGTGTAAAAGGAAACACAAAAGCTAAAAACTGTTTTTTTTCACTCTGAGGTTGGATTGCTCCATATTAGCTCCTGTCAGTAACAGGCTGCATATAGGAATCACCCAATTATTACTGAATTATTTGGACAGCATTGAATTATGTTTCAAAACATCTCTTTCTCTCAGACTGTCACTGTGGTAGATGATCTCAGCAACATGTCCTCCGAGTCTGATGACAAGTCTCTGTTCTTTAGCTCTGATAGAGCAGTCGCAGCATGTAGCCTTTTTCATGGGGGAAATAAAGAGTAAGCTCATTAAGGAAATGCAAGATTTGTAATTTCACATGAAAAAGGAAGCCCGTCCTTTGTGTCAGGAAACTGCACTTTGTATACACTGTAATTGGGCTTTAAGCAGTGCTTGAGGAAGTTGTGCCGCCTCTTGGAACTTTCTTTTTGCACTTTTCTCGCTCCCACCTAATTAGTGAGCTACCATGTGAGCTGTACTACACACGCTGGCAGAATTTGAGTCAGCCGACTTTTTGTTGTTGTTGGGGAGCATGTGATACAGTAGAGCTGGCTTCTGGGATTTTATCAACTTTGTTTCCTCTAAAATAAGGCTCAAGAGAAATCTATATATTTGGAGGCTAAAGGCTTCCCAGATCTGTTCAGATTTGCTCCTGAAAGAAATCTAGATCTTACATCTGTAAGTTGTTTATCTTTCAAAGTTGTCCATAATAATCCAGAGGTGGTCTTTTGTCGGCCATTAAGTCTTTTTAAAGTCACAAAACACAATGCTGAGTTTTCAAAAGTGACTACAGTGGAGGAAGACTTCTAAGTTGTATTTTCCTCTCATTTCAGCCTTGGAGGATGAATTGGACTTTGCCCTTGGGAAACAAACTCCTGCCTTTCTCAAGAAATGTGTCTGCTACATCCGCAAGATCGCCAACTTCGACCGCTTCGCCAAAATCCCCGAGATGACCAAATACATGGACATCGTGGTCAGCGCCGATCGCGTCATGCGCAACCAGGAATCCTACGAGCGCCTTCTGAAGGTCCGGGACGAGTTCATCCCCACGATTGTCGCTGCCTCCAACCTCCGTGTCTATTCTTCAGTCACCCACTGCGACATGAAGTTAGGCTACTCCCAAGAAGTGGAGAGCCACTATGTCGAGGGTCTGTGTAAACAGTTCTACGAGGACATGGTGGATATCATTCAGGCCACGGTCCAGCAGAACTTAAGCACGGAGACAGACCCGTTGTACGATGAGATCCTGCAGCACCTGTCGCTCTGCAAAAGCTACGCAGACCTCTACCAGTTCAAGACCGAGTCGTTGGATTACGTACAAGAGTATCTTCTGCCCTCCAAGGGGAGCCGAATGAGCCCTCTGGTGGTGTACGGGGGACCGTGCACTGGGAAGACATTACTGCTGTCTGAGGTGGCTAAACAGGTGAGACGTGAGAGACAGAATATTTAGAAATGAGGGTGTTATCTTTCCCCCCGTCGGCTTTCTTTCCGTTCACGCTTGCGCTCGTCTGTCTGTCTGATTTGAGCATGTGTCCATTAGGATCACACCGTGAACAAGATCACACGACACACACACACACCCGCAGATTTACCGCTCGTGTCCGACCTTTGTGATGAACGTCACATTGATACGTTCATTGTAAGCTCCATTTATATCTTCCAAGTTCAATAAACGTTACAAGGTACAATGAGAGCAATACAATGATTAAAGCCTTCAGCGTTAAAGATTACCACGGGTCGTATGATTGAAAGTAAAAGCAACACACAATGTACAGACACACTCTCATAAAGCCGAGCTCAGTGATGGAGGAGGCGTGTTGGAGAAAATGGACAAGGATTAAGTAACAGGACCATTTGTTTAGTTTCTATTTATTTGGGGTTAAACCCTGTCCTAAATTTCCGTGCCTTTAAACTTCTTTGTCCTTTACAGTTTTCAACACCAGGTGGATCTTTCAAAAGCGTCATTTTACCTTTTGGCAGTCGCACTGTTTGCTCAAGTGTAAACGAGTCTTTGTAAACAAAAAAGTGGAAACTGATTCCTTATACATCAGAAAAGATTTTAGAAATGCACAAAAAGCAGGATATCAATTTTGTCTGTCATTTGTTTCTCACAATTCAAAATAAATACAATTATTTGTACGATTGTCTCACATTATATACTACTACATATATTACTGCCCACACAGATTTGTTTACTAATTAATCATACAACCGTATCACACTATGTGACTGAGATGTCCAATTTTACATGTGAAACTGCACTGACTCTGTCAAAAAGAAAGAAAAAGGACCGAGCTCATAAAATACTTGCTTCCAGAACCAGAAGATGTAGTTTGACCTAGATGTTAAATGTTGATCACACAGCTTTAGTATGATAGTTGTCGTTTTCTGCTGAAGTTTCTCACCGTCCTGTGTATTAATCCCCAGTCCGTTAATACATCTAGCAAGTTCAGACAAAAACAATAATAGTTTGAAATCCTATGTGGCCTTGGTGTTTGAAGGAGAGAGGGATGTTATTAGATTTAGGCGAGACTAAAAGAGGTGCCGCGCTGTCCAAACAATTCAAAGGGTGAAGTGGTCGGGCCGCTGTGCCACAGCTCTGTGCTTCAGTCCACAGAGTGTAATTCACACCTGACCTGTTTGGTTTGATTATTCAGAAACCTGGAGCATTTATGTTCTACACCATCTTCTTCTGTGCCAACCACAGCTTATGTGAAGCAGATATGTGTAAACTCAGAAGCAAATACACAGAGTCATCCTTAATCTTTTGTTATGTAATAGTACAGGTAATATTATGTCCTGTTTGTGTTACTAGTTAGTTTATATAAAGCCAGTTGTAATATAAACATATCGTGGGATAGGGCAGAAAAATGTGTGTTCAAATATTGATAACTTTAATTTGTGCACATAACCTTTGACCTTTAATCTACTTTACTTCCCACAAATAATATAAAGTGACATACTAAATGTTTATCTTGTGTTTGATATAATATAAAATCAATAAAAATCATACTCTGTTGCAAAATTAGAATAATACATATGATATGCTAAATTAAACTAGTTATTAACTGAACTATTAAAGTATAATATACAGCTGTACTGTAATGTGTTCCTAACAGTTAACAGTTAAATAATATTGCCAAAGCAGGAATGAGTCTTCCGGGACTCTGCAGAATTTCGGACCAATGATAATGGCTTGCATTTATTGCACACAATAATCAAGTTAATTAATCATTAATCCTTTTTGTCTGTTTGCAATTGTGTTTTAGGTGACGATAACTTTCTATAATCGGTTTATATTCATAAATTGTAACAATTTATGAAAGTCAGGCAGGCTGACTAATTGTATTCGAGTTTTATAAATTCAGTCATACCACAGACATCTGTAAAATATATATAATTGTAAATAATCTATTTACAGATTCTGTGTCGCTCTCTTTTCCCCGTCTCTCACACATACACACAGCTAAATGTGGAGCAGGCATCACTATTGCCCTAAATGTGTCAAATAGCATCTTAATGTCTCTCGAAATCTCAGCTGGGCCATTTAATAAATTCATGAATGGAATTATAATATCATTGAAGCCTCCAAAAATTGGAGTAGTGCTCATTCATAGAATGTTTCTCATGATTAAAGAAATTACAAATTTATGAATTAAATCTATGTAACAAATACTTTGAGAACATCTGAGGCCATTCAATACGAACATTACTGAGATTTGCACATTTTTAAACGTCTAATAACAGTTAGAAATGTTGTTCAGCACACACACACAGTCATAAGGTAAAATGTATGAAACCTCTCGTCCTTGCTGCGCTAATCAGCCCTGCTTCGTAATGTTAAATAACAATTACTTAAGTCCCTCTAGCTTCACTGTAGAGCTTTGATGTAGAGCTTTGATTATTCTCATTGTTTGACCAAACCAAGCAGAATTTAAGTACAGTTTACTCACAGTAAATATTATTAAATGTCTGAGAATCCATTTCTCCATTTTAATATTTGTATTTTACAGATTTGTTAGGATATTGTATTTAATTCCCAGTTTATAGCCTTATGTACCTATCATATGTGCCCAAACATATTCTAAAAATAATGTCTCAATGCTTTTTTTTCAGGCCTACACATGGCTGCAGAAAGAGATGGGCCCTGAAACCGACCCAGTGGTTATTGTCCGTTTTATTGGCTCTAGCCTGCTCTCTACGGACCTACGCACTCTCCTGCAGAGCATTTGTGAACAGATTGCAATAAACTACCGCTGCCTGATTCACTTTTTGCCTAACAAGATCCAGGAGATGAAGGAGCTTCTGATCAACCTTCTAGGGGAATCTTCATTCCACCGGCCTTTGGTCATTGTCCTGGATGCCCTGGAGCAGCTCTCAGATGCGGACGAAGTTCGCAAGCTGTGGTGGCTTCCCATACATCTGCCTCGGACAGTGCGCATTGTAGTCTCAACATTGCCCAATAAACATGGCATCCTGCAGAAGCTTCGACAGCTCATCCATGATGAGGGGTATTATGTGGAATTAATCCAGAGGGACCGCAAGGTCTGCAGCCAAACATTAAAGCAGCAGTTGCTGGAGGTGAAGAGAAAGGTCACCTCAGGCCAACAGATCTATGTCAATGAGGCACTTGCCAAGTGTACATTGCCAATGTTTGTCAACCTTATCTACAGAGAAGTAGTTCATTGGAGGTCTCACAAAGATGTGGATGACAGGTCCCTGTGCTCCACAGTGCACGAAAGCATAGAACAGCTCTTCTACTCAGTGGAGAACAAGTTGGGCCAACGATTTGTCTTCCGAGCATTAGGGTACATCACCATGGCCAAAGCTGGGCTAACTGAGGTCGAGCTGGAAGATATTCTGTCCCTTGATAATATAGTTCTTGGTGATGTAATTGTGGCAACTTACCTCAAAAACCCCTTGAGGATCTCTTATGATTTGGTTGCACGGCTCAAAGAGGAGCTGGGGGGTTATCTGGTGGAACGTCAGGTACGTAACGTCACCTTGATGGTTTGGGCCAACAGACACCTGCATCTCATTGCCCAGAAGTTGTATCTTAGCAACGAGGAGGACGTCCATCAAATGCACAGCCTCCTAGCTGAGTACTTCCTCGGGGCATGGGCGGGAGGCAGGAAGAAGATCTTCACGTACGATAACAACCATTTCACTTCCCTGAATATATCTCATCACAAAAACCCCCATCAGCAGCAGTCCCATGAAAAAACGTCCTCTGACAAGTACTCCTATGACAGACAGGTTCCAGAGCAGCCTTGGGTGTTTCAGTGCAATCTTTTGGAGCCTGACATTTTCTTTGTCAACCATAGGAAGATGACAGAGCTGGTGTACCATCTTACCAGGAGTGGGCGCACTGATGACCTCATGTATGGCGTTATCATGAACTTCAGCTGGCTGTACACAATGATCAAGATTGGCCAATTTGAAAAGGCTTTAACAGACATTGACCTAGCTTACAGCTACACCCAAGAGAAAGAACTGAAGTTCCTGGCCACCACTCTCCGTTGCATCAAGGTAAAAGTGCTGAAGAACCCGGCATCACTGTCTGCAGAACTGCAGCAAAGGCTTCTGCCAGTTGTCACCTCCCTCCCCAAGCTCAGACACCTCCTCCTGGAGTGTGACAAAGACGGGCCAAAGTACTGCTCCATTGTGCCTCTCCACTCCTCTATGGACGTCACCTACAGTCCAGAGAGGCTTCCTCTGTGCTCTAGCTACATGCAAATTGTAGAGATCTTGCCCACTCTAGCCCCAAACATAGTCCTTGTAGCCCTCGAAGATGGGTCTGTCAGCACCTGGGACGTAGAGAGTAGACAACTTCAAAGACAAATCGACACAGCCAAATCCGTTGTGCTTGGAATCAGGCTAACCACTGATGAAAAGTATCTGGTCGTAGCCACAACCAAAAATACGTTGCTCATCTATGATAATCACAAGTCCTGCCTTTTATCTGAGGTTGAAATCAAGGGGTCCAAGCAAGGCGGTGTCACTGGTGGGGTGGCCTTCATTAATGGTTTTACTTTGTCCACCCACCATGCTTTGGCTTGGCTTGAGGCAAGTAAAGAAGTCAACGTTATTGACCTACTCTACGGTTGGCCTCTCTACCAGTTTCATTGCTGGTACGAGGTGACTTGTGTCCAGTGCTCTCCAGATGGAATGTACGCTTTCTGTGGCCAGTACCTCAACACTGCAACCATCTTTAATCTGGGAAACGGGGACAAGTTGTCCACTGTGACCTCTGAGTTTTCTGGGGGATTTGTAAAGTCCATTCTAGTTCTGGACACCCTTAACCAAATGGTGATGGTTGACAATGAAGGCAGTTTGTCCGTATGGAACACCAAAGAGATCATCAATCCACGCCTGATGGAGGATTACGATTGTAGAGGGGATGACAGTGAAGTGGTCGGCATTGAGTTATCTGAAGACCAGCGGTCCATTCTCATTTGCAAGGCCAGAAGTATCGAGGTTCTGGACACAAAAGTATGGAAAATGGTGGAGAAGTTCAAAGCCAAACGCACTGAACGCTTTGTGGCTGCTGTTCTCTCCAAGAATGGACAAAGCATTGTGGCCTCCATGGAGAACACCTCCTCCATCTTTGTCTGGAGAAGGGACAGTGGACAGTGCATGGCTAGCCTGATTGAAATCTCAGGGGCTATCGTCAAACTCATTAAATCAACCCACCACAACCTACTCCTTTCTGTTGCCAGCAGTGGTGTGCTGTCTGTTTGGGACATTGATATCATCACCGCAATGTCTAATATTGACAAAACAGGCAAGAAGATCCAGACCTTGCAGCTGTCCGGCAGAGAGGATTATGTGTTTACTATGGACGGTTCAGAAGCTGTCCACAAATGGAACTTCAGCACTGGCTTTATTGAGACAGTCTTTAAGCACGAGGGCATAGTGGAGAACTGTGTCTTAACCTCCTCAGGGGATCTAATGGTGACATCAGATGACAAGTCCAGTCAGTACATCTGGCAAACCACTACTGGAGAAAACATCTTTCGCATCAATGGACAGAAAATATCACAGCTGCTAATCACCCACAACGATCAATTTGTGGTGTCCCTCTGCGAGCAGAACGCCTCCAGAGTCTGGAGGCTCGGGACTGGGCACAAAGTGTGCAACATTTTGGTCACCCTCCAGAATGCACTGGTCACCACAGCAAACACTTTCCTTGTGGGAAGCTCCAAAAACAAGCTCCTCGCTGTCAGCCTGTGGTCAGGCAGCGTATCCAAGAAGTTTGTCTGTGACGATGGCATTACTATTGTCAACTTCAAGCTCATTCCTGACTGCCCTGACTGTGTGGTGTTCATCACATCCACAGAGACCGTCATCATCTGGAGTGTGGCAGATGAGTCCGTTTGCAGGCGAGTCCAGCTGCCAACCAATTTCCTCAAAAATCTAGAGGACTTCCAGATCTCGCCCAATGGGAAAGTAGGAATTGTCTCCAAAGGTGATGAGAACATCAACGTCCTGGATCTTCACAGCGGGAAGTTGAGGCTTGTCCATGCTGCTGGTATAATTTGGCGTCAGAAATTATCAAGAGATGGACGTTATCTAGTGTACGTCTGTTTCCGGAACTGTGAAGAAGACGATGACGCTGGTGTGGTGTCCAACCTGATCGTGATGCGCCTTGCTGACGGTAAGAGCATCGGCACATGCTCCCTATACAAGACGCCCACTTTCCTGTCTCTCTCTCAGCGAGCACTAAACATCATCATTGGCTTTGAGGATGGCAGCATCGGCACATACACAGTAGTGGACCGTGTGGATGCTGCCCTCAAGATAAAGATAGCCACCTCCAACAGCCGACAGATTGTCAACAATGCCTCGCAAAAGGTGCGGCCCAAATGTGGCAACCATTCCTTTAAGACCGTTGCCGACTGCGTTTGGAGGGAGTCAACCGAGGTCTTCTCCAGGGACAGCCCTATCAACGTGTCTGACTCCGGTGAGGGTGAGTCGACCACGCCTACGAAAAAGACTGAATTGCTGCAGTGATAGGGGGAGATCAGAGTAGCAGGTGGAGTTAGGACAGGCAGGTGGAGAGAGGTGACGAAGTTTTGAATCTCTGGGGTTGCAGTTGATTCTTGTTTACAGCCACGTGATTCAGCTGCAGATGTCAGCCCTCTGGGTAGTTAATGGGCCGACCGTTTAAACGCTGCACTCAAATTATGTATTACTTACTTCCAACTTATGATACAGTTGCTCTTTGTTTTACACACGAAGACTGTTAGAAAAATACTGTTTTTGAAAAGAAGAGAAATGTAAATGATGTGAGTATTAGTTTGCCATTATGTGTCCTTTTGCATTTGAAGAACAAAGTTATTATTCAAATGTCTTGGTCAAACATTTTCAAAGCCATTCCAGTGATCTTAGCCACTTTCATTGTACACTATCTTTATTTACATTGTGCACATTAAGCCATAATGTCAAAGAGTAGATTTATGTTTGTATCCACATCAGTCGGTACTGTAGAAAAAAGGAAGAACTATGAACATATGTACATATCCCTTTATGGCTGCTGCAATTTGTGCAACTCCTTAAAAATGTTATGTTGTGCTTAATGCAATCAAAGTGAGTGCCTGGAATTTAAATGTTCTTTATGTGCAGATTACAAGATTTATGAAAATGCAGGGAATTTGTAAACACAGTATACACACAGTTACACAATACTAGCATTGATGTTAAATCTAAACAATCAGTGTACTGAAATCCAGTCAACAACACGAGAGATAGATGGCATTGCTCTTTGTAATGGTAGTTGTAGACATTTTTTGGAACAGTTTACGGAAATTTGGTGTGAATTTACCTGCAGTTCCATCAGTCTGTGTGCTGTTTGTTTTACGGGAAACACCACTATTTAGCATACAGTGTAGCATAGCACCATACACATTCACGCCTTAACCAGTGTAATTGCTTTAGGTTTTGTGGAGTTTGTTCAATTGTGTCAGTAGAAAAGGACAGAGTGATTAGCCCAAAGTTTCACTGAAACAACTTGGTCTTGTGAATATATGTAGAGGTTTAGACAGTAGATGGAAGCACTTTATCAGTGGTTTGTGAGAAATTATTAGATTTATTTATATGAAACGTTGTGTAAATTGTTAAAAGTGATCTAGAGTTGTCTTAAAATAGGTACTGGATATGCCTTCAAAAATACACAAGGCCATCCTGGTACTGCGGTCTACGGTTAACTCACTTGAAATGCTACAGTCTCTCTCTCTCTCTCTTTCTCTCTCTCTCTCTCTCTCTCTATATATATATATATATATATATATATATATATATATATATATATATATATATATATATATATATATATATATATATATATATATATGGTATCTTACCACCTGACAGCAAATACAGGATATTTGGAAATATATGGGATCAAATAAAGGCCAATAAGATTTTGTGCTTGTGAAATGATGTTTAGAAATTATTTCAAAACCTTTGGTTGTGTATCAGCTTTTGTAAGCCTGTGAAAAAAAAACGTTGCATGGAAAATTTAAGATTGTGAATGTGTAGGGAAAAAAGTAGTTCGAGAAAATAATTTGAGACTGTCAAATTAAAACAAATAGATATATAGTAATATAATTATTAGAAGCAAAATAACATGAGTATAAAACCTTTACAGACAAAATCATGACCAACATTTACACTTTATATCGATTTTTTGTCTGCTTAAAATCTGTACCCAGATCACACACAAGCTGTTCAATTTGAGTCTTGGAGTTACCTCACTGTTGATTATTATTTTTGCACAAATTTTATTTAAACATTATTATTATATCTGCAAATATACATGTTTTCCTTACATATTCACAGTGGTTACAAGGGTGATATATCTCTTAATCGTTTTGACCCTTATGTGAGCCCATAGAAATGTGACTGTGGTGACATCATGACAGGCTGAAATAAAAGCTGTTCAGACAATCTGCTGACAAAGAGTTCATCTAATGAAGTGATTGCTTTGAAGCATGTCTGTAATAACCCAAAACGCAGTTTTGAGCTCCGATGAGTCCAATCATCGGCCAGGCATGATTAAAAACCACACACTTACACTTTGACATATACTTTTTAAGGGCTATTCCATCTTATTGTATGTTTACTAGTTTTGAACTGTTGAGATAATGGCCCTTGGATAATTTCAAACCGGGTAGCAGCATCAAGCTTTATAATTTGATTTCCCTACAACTTAAAGAGTTTTTAAATAAATAAAAAAAAGATATTATGTAATTGCCAAAGTCCCGATTAAAGTTTGTGTTTCATTTCTTTTGTTTTTTTGAGGCTTATCCTGTAATTATATTGTTAACAAATTGTTTCAGTGTTCAACTGTGATTATGTTTATGATAGAGACAATGTGCTATCTTTGCTAAAAAAAACGTTTAAAAATATATTGGAATGCCAGTTTAAGAGTATATTTGAATGTGTCCATATGGAAGCCAGTTAACGGTATTATTGTATGTTAAGTAACTTGAATGACTTTTAATAACTTACATGTTTGCAACTCATAGTTGACATACTGGTATAATGAATGTTTCTATTGTATTCTTTGTATTGTCAGGACTGACTTACCTGTTTAGAGATTTATATTTTCATAAATGTTGTACTTACATTTTGTTACAGAGTTGTTTAACTGGAGTTCAAACAGAAAAGAAACTTATGTCTGAAGCAATATGAAACTAGTGTGTATGCATCGTTTGTATGAAACATTTTAATGTAATAAAATGGTTCACTTTTTGCCTCCACTCCACCGCCTCAGGCTTTCCACTGTAATAAGGGACTGCGACGAGACGCTGCCATTATGTCTCTGCTTTTAGACACAGAAGCATTTTATTTACCGCCTTTGAGTTCAAAGACGGATGAGAACAAACTGCTCTAATTGGCTGTAATTAGCCCAGTTCTGATGTACAGGTAAAGCTTGACATTAAGTTGCAGAGCATGCTGGGGGAAGAGGGTGGGGGGTTGTTTCCCAGAATCAGAAAACACTGACAGTGCTGACAGCCTCGCCTACACGCACGCACACACACACACACACACACACACACACACACACACACACACACAAACAGAGCTGTAAAGTGGTTTGATAGGCCAGTAATTGCTCTTTTGCGCTTGATGCTGCATGCCAGACAGGCATGGTGAATATTTCTCCAACACTGGCTGACATTGTCATTATAATTAGGTGATGCATGTGCAGTGCACCTGTACAGTGCCCTGTGCCAAACTCACACACACACACACACGCAAACACACAACCTTGCAAGGCAAACACATCCAGGATCAAGCTGTGATTGGCCAATAAAATCCTGTTGCTTTGGGCTACCATTTTAATTTCCCAGTGGTGTCACTCTCAGCCAATCTGTGTGTGCGCAAGTGTGCTCGTGTATGTCCTGTCTCCACGGCAACATCAGGTCCATAGCGGTGACGGGGCTTGGTCACGCCTCTCATTGTAATGATGGTGAGCTCATGTCTGTTGGCTATTGGGGCTGCTTCCAGTCCTTATGACAACAAGGGCTCGACTATCGCTAGCACATTCCACCTGCAGCGCCACACAGGCATATAATTACACCACTTGTTTGTTGAACAGGAGGTCTCCACAGGTCATAGTGTGTGTGCGCGTGTGTGCGTGTGCGCGTGTGTGTGCGTGTGTGTGCGTGTGCGTGTGTGTGTGTGTGTCCGTCCTTCAGTGGTTCAGTATGACATTGCCTCATATTTACTCAGTCCTAATATAGCCTCTTCATTGCCAGCTGCATTTACTCCATAAGCCATGCAGGGCCTTCCTTTTGTCATCCTTGCATTATATCTATTGTAAGGTGTATTTCCAGCATTGGGGAAGCCTGTGAGTCACCCATATTTCTCCCCCTCCTACTCTCTGGCAGGCCAGATGAAACAGCCTCAACGTCACAGTTTTACCTTAAAGGCAGTTGAAATTGAAGTAGATGCTAAAAGCTCCAGAAATGACTCCAAATCCTTTGGTTGTTGGAGTACTCGCGGCGTGTGTTTGACAAACTGGAAGCCTTTCACTTAATATGGGGTGTTTGCACGGGGGGAAACACACCAATTTTAGGCTGCTCAAAGACAAAGCTTACATTTGACAAAGTACCATTCCTCATATGTGAGGTGAGTTACAGCAAATCCAATCCCTGAGGATGTATCCCTTTTTATCTTGTATTCTTTCCCCACATTTCTTCCATTGCCTCGACACTCGACCCCAGTTTGGAAAGATAACTCCCAACAAGCCTTGACCTAATTCTTCTGAATCATGCTGGGAGGAGAGACGCCGGTATGCGAAGGCTTCTTTGCTCTATTTTGATTCCAGGTGAACAGCAGGAGCTGCTTGTCGGCGATAGAAGAGATCATAGCGTCCACTCTGCGCTGCTGAATCTTGGTTTTTCATGTGAACGCTCAAGCCAGAGGAGGACATTAATAAACATTGTGAGGGCAACAGACAATGGAGACTAAAAGCTCTAGCGCAAAGGTTTAGTCCACTGTGTTGTTCTTTACTGATCACTCTTTTTGTTGGAATGATTCACTACAGCAAAGTGCTTTTCTTTCTCTTTAGATTTTAGACAGTGAGACTATTTTAAAAGGCACAAGTCGAGGGATGACTCAGTACGTGATAAAGTCCATTTATGTTTCTGCCCACGGACACGAAGCCCAACAATAAGGACATTCAGCAGCGTTTGACGACGATTCAAAGTTATTGCCTTTTGGTCGACGGATCCTTAAAATGACAAAGATGACGAGCATTAAGATTCAGTCTGAGGTCACTCAACCTAATATAAAGATTCAAATGACTTCCTGTTCTTTTAGTTGGAGAAAAGGTCAAAACAACAAAGTTAACCTTTCTCTGAAGCCCTTTCGCTGTTATGGGAATGATTGTTTAGCCACACCAAAGTACTGTATGTTCTCCAAGAACTGGGAAACAGCAGTTGACAAAGCCGTCTATTTAGGAGCTCTTTGGTTGTGATCATCAGCAGATGGAGGAAAACTTTCAGCCTCCACATTCAAGCCAACAAGAGCCTCCTTAGGATAAAAAAAATAGTTTTTCGCTTTCTTGCCAAGAGTTAGATTGATATCGCTCTCATGCACGGAGAATTTGAAGCTGCAGGCGGGAAGCAGTTAGCATAGCTTAGCATAACAATTTGGAAGCGGAGGGAAACCACTAGCCTGGCTCAAGGGCGCTCACGGTATCAGATCTTCACTGCAAGGTTTTTATGGCCAAAAGTATTAATGAAAACAATGTGATCACAGTTCCTTAATGAGTGATATTCATGCTATAAGGCAAATTATTCTTTTACTTTTATTTTTTTTATTTATATTTCTTACTTTTGTTTATTTATGTTTATTGTGCGTTTTCTCTCTATTTTGGGGGGGAATGAATCAAACTCAAAATGCTTGTGTAGGGAGGTGGAGAAAGGCTCTGTGACCATAACTGTAAAATTATTTAAGAGGCGCCAGATTACTTCCACAATATTATCATATGTGTATTGTTAACATGTTAATGTTTGCCGTCATTGTATCGCCAGTAGCGTTATGTCGTGACACCTCTGGTCCAAATGGGTTTTAAAATCTGGCCACCATTACTGTTTAAGCTCTTTAATTGACAGGAAAGAGTAGTATCTTCTTATCTCCCTCTGCAACAAAGTGAGTAAGTGCATTTCCTAAAATATTAAACTATTCAATTAGTCTGTATGTGTTTTTTTGTATTGTTAGAACTTTCGGCAGCAATCTTTCCTCTGTGTTGTATTCATTCACAGGAGCGTTGTTGCGAGTGAAAACAGTATTTATGCAGCACCGCTGGCCGTATCTTTGAAAATATCTAGAAGAGCTCTATTTTGCATCTGACGTGTCACATTGTTGTCATGTTTTGTGTCTCCGCCAGAATGTTCTCCGCCATCCTGTCAAGCGCAGCCAGAGTGGGAAAACATCGCCTGTGTTTTTCAATGATATTCAGACTATTTTCCTTTTCCAAAAGACTCTGTCTGAAAAAATGTTGCATACCCTCAAACTGTTATCATGGAAAAATGTTTATACATAAAAACAAGGTGACACACACACACAAACACAGACACACAGATGCTCACATTTACACCTGTTGCAGTCAGTAATTTCCAATGGAAAGCATGACCCAAAGCAAGATGGCGCCAACAGTGATAGTCCTCTTTAACCCATATACTGCATCTATGTTATCATTAGCAACATCGTCATGAGGCAGCACCAAATACAACTTTATGTCTTTGCATCTGTCAACACTCAAACCGGTTTTCCAGTTTTGTGTCATTCTCCGGGAAGCAATTGTCTATGAAGTCATAAAAAAACGTTTTATAATAATATTGCATTGTTCAGGAACCCTTTTGGTGGATAAATCAGCTTTAAAGTGTAATTGCATTACATTATAATATAATGGTTCATAGAGTAGAGTTATTTCCTTTAACATGCCAGTCACAGAGACTTTTCTTTTTTCTTTTTTTTTTCTTTTTTCTTTTCCTTTTCTGGCCTGAAGCCAAGTTGTGTTAAGAGGTAACAAGTGTTAAGGGGTGATTCCACTCTAATCGCATCCAAGTCATATGATCAACTGTGAAGAGGTTGGTCAGGTTAAGCTGAGTCAAGCTGGCTTCAGTTTGACACGTCATGACAGGAAGTCAAGTATATTAAAGGCCCACACGATATTTTGCTGGTGTACTCTAAATATCCATGTGGGTAAAGTATGACCCCCAGATGGTTATTAACATAATTATTAGACATGAATTTAAAACGTAAAGTCAATTAAGGCTGTGCTTGTTTAGAAACCTTATTGTTATCAAACCTTCATTAAGCCGATACTTCGTCATGTTTACAGAGTGGTTCCTAACTTTGTTCACAACTCCTCTTCTCAGGGTTTCTGTATTTGTGTGTACCTGATGTAGGAGTAAAACTAAACTATTTCAAAATGACTGAAAATTATATTCTTATAAATGTTTATCAGATTTCCGAAAATGAACTTCTTTCATCTTTTTTGGTTCTTGTTAAGCAGCTGGTAAAGTGGGTTTATTTCAATTGATTTCTGGGTATTTTACAGCAATGTATGCAATGCATAATGATATATTAGTCTATTATATTCTGTTATAATAACCTAAATCTGCAAGGTAACTAGTAACTCAAGCTATCAAATAAATGTATCGGAGTAAAGTTAAATAATATCTTGGAAGTACAATGTATTCTGAAAATGGAAATACTCCAGTAAAGTAGTAGTACCTCAAAATTGTACTTGAGTAATGTATAATTCCTCGAGTGAAACTAAGCATAACACAGTTTAATAAACTCTAATCGATACATATTTTGAATAAAGTATGCTACTTTTTGTCAGTTTTATTTTGAAAGTTCCAACAGGAACCAGTTGTCGCCCAGCGCGTGCAGCTTGACTGGTCCACCCGCGTCCCAGTCTCAACTAACCATTAGACGCTGTTCAAGCAGGAGACATGGGACTGTGGAGTCACCGAGGTGGGGAAGCTCTACCCCACAACAACTCAACCCAAAGCGAGGGAACCATATCGAGCTGAAGATGTTCCTCGGAGTCTCCACTTTCTCACCTGCGTTTTTACTCTACTCAGTATCGAACCGGAAGAGAGACTTGAACTTAAATGACAGCTGAAGTTATCCGTGCATTTGTGATACCTGGGGCAGAGTGCCACACCTTCGCTTAGCGCAACAGGTAGGAACAACAGTTTATCTTCTTCCTGGCTTGTTTACACGAAACGTGATGCTCTTAATTCACTTTAAAGACTGTCAAAAAAAACTGTGTTGATGCTTTTATTAAATTATTTTAACACAGGTTCGACTGTTCACAGCAACAGGTGGATGTTGAATAGTGATGTCAACCATATGGTGTTTGAAAAACACCATATTTTACTAATACAGGTAGTTATTATAAGGACTTTAAGTGGGTTTAAGGTGCCATGAAAATAAACACACACAGTATTGTAGGTATTCAGCCTAATATGGCTACCTGTAGGTACTAACAATGGAGATGTGTCTGTACGCCTGTTGTACACCTGTTGCACGTAAAGACATATTAACACAAACACTTTAATAAATACATGTGTGGAGTGAGTCTTGTGAGATGTGGAAATAACAATTCACAGAAATTGACCTGTGAAATACCCACCATGTGCAAGTAATTAATTCTGATTAATTTATTCACAAATCAAAGATATTTAATTTACAATAATATCAACTCAAAACAATTCCTCACATTTATGAAGCTGGTAGCAGCAAATGTTTGTCATTTTTATTATACTCAAACGAATAACCCATCACCAGGATGGTTGTGTGTGGCTCCTATAATGTGATGTGCCCGTCTGTGTGAAAACAAGCTGCTGAAAGTTTCCACCGCACTGCACACGCTCTGCAGGTGAAGTTAATGAGTGAATGGAGGCTGTTTCAGGGGACATTTGTTCTTTGTTGGGATGGAGTGGAGAGGTGGAGGAGTGGTCTCGAATCAGTTACCCAGAGCTCCTGCACACGGCCTTGGGCTTTGTTTGCACATCCAACACTGAACTGTGGGTCACTCAAACAGGCATACAAACCAGACGCCGGAGCCCAAACCGGTCCCGTCTGTCGTTTACCACACACGACACTTAAATATACGTTAACAGCCGAGTACGAGCAGCTGCTATACATCAAGTGGCTCTTTTAAAATGGGTTCTCACCTGTTTTTTTTAAGCTTCAGACAGGTTGGAGTTACAACTTCCTGTTGATTTATACAATATACCGAGCTGCGGTTTGCTCCAATCCATTTGCTGGCCTTTCGTGGTCAACATCACCCATGTGACAACCTGTTAGACAAAACATGTCATTAAAAGCGTACGCAAATCATATTTGCCCAAGGTCTAGTTTGCTCGGCTCGCTGCAGGTTGACTTGAAACAGGATGTGAACACCAGGATAGAGCTCAGTGCTGTTTTTGTGGGAATAATCCAAAGCACACAGTAAAATGAAGAAATTAACTTTAATATAGCAACTGTATTGAGCCAAGGCGCACTCTGTGTTTCATCTTTTTAATTCAAAGTTTATTTGCATAGCACATTTCAACAACAAGGCGATTCAAAGTGCTTCACATAAAAGCATCAGCAACATAATGCAGAAGAAAACAAGATTTAAAAACAATTAAGAACATTCATTAAAAAAAATTTTTTAAACAGTAAAAAGGCCAAAAAAATAGAATCAAAGTTGCAGTTTAAGAAATAAAATGCAGTAGTGAGATGCAGAAATTGATGAAAATCCTTGAAACTGGTTCAATTAAAGACAACAGCGAACAGACAAGTATCAAACCTGGATAAGACAAAACAAACTAAACGTTTTGTTGACATAATAATTGTTTTGAATGTCAAAGAATCAACTTGAAGATGTTATTTGGCCTCTTTTATTTACCACTGCATCACTGGCTGTCTGTCATTTAAAAGGTTGGCTCTCAGTGGGCTTGTTTACTTGCTTCAAGTACAGTTCAGAGCTCCTGGGTACGGGAGATGGGGGGAGGTCTGTTTGCAGTGTGAGCGCGGAGGGGAGTGCTATTGATAAGTGTGGGCTGCTGGGTAATAGAGAGAGGAGATCGGACTTGTTTTCATCAAACTGCTGCCTAAGGAGTGTGTCCGGACCAACAATGCTACACCCACAGACACGAGACATAGACACACACACACACACACACGTTGCCTCGTTATATCATCTGGAATCAGAGGAGGTGTTTTGACATGTCAGGCCAAATATTGGCCCAGCTGATCAATATCGTGTCACTTGATTGTACCTCGACTAGTTTGAATATAAGATATGACACAGAAACTTGAAATCCAAAACAAAACCAAAAAAAGCCGCGGATCGATCGTTAATGAGGGCCGACTTCATATAAATCGGTCACCATGGATACACTTGCCTAGTCACGCCGGGCTTACTCAAATCAGACGGCTCAAGGTCAGCTCAAGGTCAGCTCGTCATGCGCTCGTGTCCACTCACATCAAGAGTCCGATTCTGACTTGATTTCAGTTTGTTTCCTTCTGTTTAAAGTCGGATATTTGACAGAGTTTCTTTTGACAAAGTTCACAATAACGTCACCGGCATGAATAGGCCGAGCTCTTTCATGGGAAGCGTTATCGGGTGTGGAAGGTTATCTCATCTACTGTACATGCAGGTTATTAAAAGCGGGATAAAGTGGTAGGTGAGACAGTGGCTTTTTTTTTTTTGCACAGACTTTGAAATGGTGTATTGACATTTCAGCTGCATTTTAAAAGCCTTCGCAGCTGATAAGAGGCCTAAATTGACCACCTTATCGAATGCTGCAGTTCTCTTTCAGCAGGAAAATCTCCCACGGATGAGATAAGAGCCTGTTTGCAGCTCGGCCAGATGGAATTCGGTTGTAGTTCGGGTTTAATTTCGCACCAAGAAAGGTAAATCATGAAAGGCTGAGTGCTGAGAACACATGAATAACTATAACATTTGTAATTCAGATGACATTAATTATGAATTCATGCGTCTCAGTAAACAAAGATCTTATTAACTAAGTAAGTGCATTTGAAGTATTGAAAAAACGTATTGTTGGAGGAAGAAGCACCAGTCTATTGGTCACTGGGAGGTAGTTCATCATACAGATTTTTATCAATATAGAAAAGCCACAATCAGGGCTTTAGAGGCAGATATTGATTACTAATAACCTGTCATTAGAATTGGTTGATACTAGTCGTTTCTTGTATTTAAACATCTTATAATTTTCAAAGTTAGACTCACTGCTCCAAAATGTTTTTTTGTTAGTTTCTTTCCTCCGTTTAATGTGCTTTTCGAAGCTTGTCATTATGGCTGCAACTAAAGATTGTTCTCATTATCTGTTAATATGTTGATTATTGTTTTGATTAAACAATTTGTTTAATAACATTATTTGTCACTGAGCACAAGGAAAACTACCATATATTCACAATTTAGAAGCAAAAAACTTCTTTTTTTAAATACCCTTTTTGCATAACAAGTCTTTTTATAATATGTTAAAATCATTAACTGCCAGAAGTATTTTCCTCCTGTCTGAGCAGCTTAGATGTTGGCCTCACACCTCCTAAAACTGTCAGTAAAACAGACCCACACTCATTGCATCCTGAGACCCGTAATGCTGTGAACTGGATTACGGGTAAAAGCTGCGTTCAGGTACACTACTTGTTACCTCCGTTTTGTCAGCACCGGAGGCCAAAACTCATCAGGAAATAGAAATAAAGTAGAAAGCCATGAAGCAGCCTGTGGGTAGACAACTGTATTGATTGAAACGTGTTCTGTCCAGCGTGCACGAGACCAACACAGTGCAGCGCACACAGCCGGTGAGTCGTGACGCGTCGCCTTGTAGTGTAGACAACATACCAAAACCCAATGCTTAAAGAAGCCTGTTTCGGCCTAGAAAATCTGATTTTCAGTCTGGAGCTGCAAATAGGGATTATTTTTCACTATTTATTAACCTGATGAATTACTCCGTTAATCATTGTGATAAAATGTTCTTTAAATGGCTTGTTTTCTCCAACCAGTTGTCCAAAACCCAAAATATATACATTTTACAGTGATATAAAGACCAGGAAAGCCGCAAATTGTCATATTTGAGGAACTGTGAAACCTGTAATTATTTGGCACGTTTGCCTGAAATTTAAACCGTTAAATTTAATATAAAAATTGTTTCAGATTAAATTTCTTTTGAACGAATAATCAATAATTTTTTCCAGATCTCCACTTGACGAGACTCGAGGGTGGACAATAAGAACTCGCTATAAAGTAACGTTTTCTAAACTGTCACGAACTGAAAACCGGGTCCAACGTGCCGCCATAGCTCCCCTTTTGAAAATTCCCGCCATATTTCTGTCTTCAGGCTGTGACAAAACACATTGACGATAACGGAAAAAAAAGATAAAGGACAATACACACAACAACAACAACAGACAGTCAGATGGATGTCAGACCGGTTAGCCCACTTTTCCATCGCCTCACCCCTCCCATGTCCCCCACATGAACACGATCTCCCTTCTCACTGTCCCCTCACACACACACACACACACACACACACACACACACACACACACACACACACTGCGGGCCAGTGTGTCAAGATGTATATTAGGGCTTTAATGTAACACACAGCTTACGTAGGCAGGAGAGCGCTATCAGGTGACCGAGCGATGTAATACCAGCGGGCTCATGTTTGTGAAAGACTCGCCTTCTTTGTGGAAAGGTTCAGCAGAAATATTCATATCTCCACCTCAGGCCACAACTCCAAAAGGGATCTGTTAGCAGGACTCTAACGGTACTTCATGTACTTATTCTGTTTTTGTCCCTCGTCAGATTGTCGTAGTTTAATAGTGTTGGTATGTGCAGTGTTTAGACCAGCAGCTGAAGCCCGCACTCATACACACATGGTTGTGGATGGATTTCAGTCGTCCAAGGGCACAACAAAAACAACTCGTGTCAGATATGCGACACTTGAAGCTGTGTTTTGAGGTTTGTTTGAGAGGCTGGAGATCACAAACCTCTTGAAGTGTATTTTCTCCATATTGAAGGGTTTTCTCTGGCTTGCTGCATTCAGTGTGTCGTTTTGTTTCCATCCATGTTCACTCGTAAGGGCTTTCCCTCTAGAGGCATGTCCGTATGCACCTCATATGTGGAGATGCAATACAAAAACCTAAGCCTTATCTTTCCGGATGAAATTGTCCACCTGCAGCCATCGTTAAAAAAATGTCCCTGGCTGCCAGTTCCACGGGTATCCCCGGGATTTCAATCCAGCCCACTTTTAGGGGACACTCTACAGCAATCTTGCTTTTATTGCACCTGTTCCTCCAAGACGAAATGTTTCAATTTACTCTGGACCAAAAAAAATCCGAAAGCGAAAAAATGGGAGTCGGGCCAAGCTGCCAGGGCTGAAATATCTCCCCCCTTCAGTGATCGTCCTCTGATCTTTCCTCTCATAAAAAACAGGAGCAATATATAATGTATTGAATGGCACAGAGAGCAGATAATGCACTGTTATTGCCGGCCAACAATGGCCAATATCTGAATGATTGATAGTCATTTGATGCACAGATTGAATCCTTGATCTCATCATGACTTTGGAAAGTCTCCAGGGGAACCACACGATTGGTCATTTGGATGTTCTGGGTGCTGGAGGGTTACCGTAGAGCATTGTGGGGGACAAAATTACTGACGTGAGAACATGTTGCTTTTCTTTGTCCTGTGTGATAACACGCTGAATGTGTTTAGATCAGTGTTTTTCAACCTTTTTTGAGCCGCGGCACATTTTCTACAATAAATAAATCCTGCGGCACACCAACAACCAAAAAAGTAAACCAGTTTACTGTGAGCTAAACTCCTTGGTGTAGTTTACTCTGAGCTAAACTCCTTGGTATAGTTTACTGTGAGCTAAACTCCTTGGTGTAGTTTACTGTGAGCTAAACTCCTTGGTATAGTTTACTTGGAGCTAAACTCCTGGGTATAGTTTACATTGAGCTAAACTCCTTGGTATAGTTTACTTGGAGCTAAACTCCTTGGTATAGTTTATGTTGAGCTAAACTCCTTGGTATAGTTTATGTTGAGCTAAACTCCTTGGTATAGTTTATGTTGAGCTAAACTCCTTGGTATAGTTTACTTGGAGCTAAACTCATGGGTATAGTTTACTTGGAGCTAAACTCCTTGGTATAGTTTATGTTGAGCTAAACTCCTTGGTATAGTTTACTTGGAGCTAAACTCCTTGGTGTAGTTTCCTTGGAGCTAAACTCCTGGGTATAGTTTCCTTGGAACTAAACTCCTGGGTATAGTCCTGCTGTGGTTGATGAGAGACGTTACTTGGCAGTGAGAAAGCCAGCGCAGCAGCCTCCCCAAGATATTAGTGCCCTATGGTTAAGTATGATGATCGGCTATTGGATTGTAATTTGAAGGGGGAGAAAACAAACAAACCAGAACACACGCACATATGTAGCATGCCCGCCTAAAAGAGGCCTCATGACGCCCCTGGTTCTATCAATGATGTGTCATGCTATTCAACATTTTATATGAATTTATCCCTTTAAGGATGTAAGAAACATGATGAATCAGCTGATGTTTGGCCAGTGACTGACATGAGAAGAGTTTAACAAAACATCCAGCAGGTGGTGGATACACTCACATGGAAATTACGTAGCTTTTATTGCATAGTTTGGAGTTGTTGAAGCGTGATGTCTTATTGTGAAGGACAGAACTACGGTCCTGGCTGTGTTGACAGCATTGATGGTCATTTTGGTGACCTGGATAGAAGCTAGTCAGCAGCGCACGGCTAATGTACCGGCGTTAGCGTCTTTTTACCGGCTCTAGTAAAGGCAAAGCTAACTCTAATAATTAAAACGATATTAGCTTGAAAGGTAATGAGTTAAGGTTTAGCTAAACGCCATTAAATTTGCTGAAAACGGACGCTAACCGAAGTGCTAACGCCGGATTTGGACGTGCATCATCTGCGCGTCTCCGAGTCAGAACGGCGGCTTGGTCACGTGACACGAGGATGACGCGTCACGTCGCTCTGCGTTTCGACGTGCTGGTTGCGCAATATTTACGTTGTTTATTTCTGAATAGACACAGATAAATATAGTTCCACGTTCTATGCTATCGGGCCGCACGGTGGCTGAGTGGTTAAACACAACAGCGTGGCATACATGAGGTCTCGGGTTCGACGACTCCCTCTGGTGAGTCGGTTGATTGGACTCCAACTCGGTTGAGAGTTGTGAGTTGGCGACCCCCCCCCCCCCCCTCCCTTGTGTATGTGTGAGTTGCATTGATCTCCCCGTGTGAGCGTGGGTTTCCTCCCACACTCCAAAACAATGAATGGTGCCTATGGTTGCTAGCATCTAGGCTGGTTAGTGTGCATCCATAGGTAAAAGGTATGTATAGGAAGGTATAGGTAGAGAGTATAGGCTAGAGGGTATAGGTCACATATATGCCATACTGCATAGAATATAGCATATATCCCCCGTTAAAAACCAGGGGATATATGCTATTGTTGTTTTTTTTTTGTTTGTTTTTTTTTCAATTTAAATACAGTCAACCAAAGTTCAGAGAGAAAAAAAAGACAGAAAGCACAAAATATAAATAAAAAGCGCAACATATAAATAAAAAAGAGAACACTACGGCACACACTCTGATTGTGTAATTACAAACCTATATCAATGGCAACGCATGCCGTTACTGTTGTGATGGCCTTTTTGTTAGAACAGCCTTTCAGAGTTTATTTCAAACTCTTTGTAAAAAAAAAACCTATATCAAAGACACAGGTAAATATAACTAAATGTA
Source organism: Taurulus bubalis (assembly GCF_910589615.1). NCBI lineage: Eukaryota > Metazoa > Chordata > Actinopteri > Perciformes > Cottidae > Taurulus > Taurulus bubalis. The sequence continues at coordinate 6,760,188 of NC_136591.1, forward strand.
TGCTTTAGAATCCAACGCAGATTAAAGGTTTAAACTTTAGATGATGACAGCCGGCTATTTAAAGAGGTCATCTTGGGCTTTTCTTACTGGCAGTTTATACGAAACCATGAATTGGTTAATTAGGGAAATAATCAGCAGATTAATCGTTAACAAAGATAATTATTACTGAAATCTCTGGGGTCAGGTTAAAGGCTCAGATTGGGCAGAAGTTGCTGCGTTCAGGTTGAAGGGTTTTAAAGGTACGGGGCGAGTTCCTTTTAATCCTTAATACCAAGAGTGTCTTAAAACACACCACACTGCTCTTTCTGTGTGTTTACAGCTATTTACTCTGCAAACACAGCGTGGCGACGATGACACACTGGAACCAGAGCATCGGCCTGTTAGTCACGTTGTCATTTTCTTTAAACAGAGTTCTTTGGAGCTGTCTTTGCCTTTTTTTAAATGCTAATGCGACTTAGTGACTAGCTAGTTACTCATGGGCCCCTTGTTGCCCCCGGAGGTCGTTGAGCTACGATGGCGCCGCGTCATCTCGGGCCCCGCAGGACGAGTTCTCCTCTGCAGCAGGACGTTTGGCCCAAGGCGGGTCACCGGCAGCACAGAGGCAACCCGCAGGCCGATTATTTGCATTTTGCAAATGTGCAACTCAACTCCATGCAGATGCAAACCTGCTTATTTTTTCCGTCCCAACCGGCCGACCTGTTCGTCAGCCTGTCTGACGGCGTGTTTCGTTTTGAACTTTTCAATTTAACCCATCCAAGTTCAACCTTGTTTTCGGGGCGTTCAGCCTGAACAAAGCGTGTAATATTCCCATGATTTGACACATGAGAGGGAAAGTCATGAGTTTGACTGCAGTGGTGAATATTCATGGGAAGATCATCTTGTACCATTTTCTCTTTTACTCCCGTCGGTTCACAGGGTAATAAATAAACATGTGTTTATGTTATCAGACAGGTATGGCCAAAGAATATAAAATTTGCTCCAAAATCTCACCTTGCTAGAAAAAATAACACGTAAATACTTGTGTGTATTTAGATTTCTGCAGATTTCATGTTTTTGAGAAATGAATTATTATAGATGGCAGATCTTAGTGCTACTGTTTTTTGTTTTGTATTTTTTTTTTCTCTGTTTGTATTATAAAACGTTCAGCCTCCCTACCTGCAGCCCAAAAATAATAATAATTGGACAGCAACCAGGCAGGCGGGAGGATCTGTCTAACTTTCATGTGACCACATTTGATCATTTTATTAAGAAATACGAGGCGTGAGGCGTTTAACATGAAGTAAGTTATTGCTTCATTTAATTGCTCAGCTCCCTGTCACAACACATAATCCCTGGGCTGTCACAGTGTTTTTATATCTGTCGTGAAAATATGGTGCCAGGGAGGAAGTAAACTTATTCATACTCGTAATTAATTCAAAACAATTTAGTCAGAGGTAGTTATGTCACACGGTTAAGGACCATTTACTTCAACAAATAGATATGCAGTCGTACTCGGCAGAGCGAGCTCTGAGCTTGAGGATGCTCCTCAAAGAAATCCAAAGCATTCTGCAAGCACATTAAAACACCCCCGAGAGAATAGAGAGCAGAAAGCAGCAGAGGCATATCACTGAGATATGGAATATACATAATGCACAAGGCAGGAAATGCCACCGCTCAACAAGAATCCAGCAGAGGAAGAGGAGGAGGGAGAAATCAGCGTGAGCAATCGGAGGATTGAGAGATGGAGCCTGTCAGAGGATTATTGGCCTGCTTGAATGTGACTAGTAATAGTGAAAGTCAGCATATAGTGACTGCTTCCGGGGCTAATGCAACGCTCCATTAATGTTATAGTTCCCGGCACCCGCTGGGAAATTACCTCCTCTTGTGCCGGCGTCCTGGAAGACAAGGGACACTTCAGCTGGGTGGGTGCTCGCCAGTGCAATGGAGTGTAAAACAGGGTCCTCTATTTAAAGCACAGCTCTGTCTGAACTGCACTCGCCACAATAGGCCCTCTCGTCTTTTCTTTCGGGAGTAGCTGTGAATGTGTTGGAGGTCCCAGTGAAAGTGCAGAAGGGACGATTGTTTCAGCTCGGTTACAGTCGAGTTCATCTCAAATCACGAGAGATAGCTTCTGTGAAGGAGAACGAGGGAATAGAGGACACTCAAAGATGAGAGGATTGTGCTCTTGAAGTTGTTCTGTGACTTTGCTGCATTACAGCCACCTCCGGCTATACGGTCGTTCTCAGGTCACAGTATTGCTGGTAATATTATATAACGCAGCAGGCGCTTCCTTATATCTTTTTTTGTTGTTGTTTTTTTATCCTAACATGTGTGCATCATGTGCATTTCTTGGTCTCACATGCATTTTTCATAGCAGTCCCCAGGCAGAGCCCACCCGGACCTCTCAGCTATATAGATATATGAAGTCCCACTGCATAACTAAAGCTTGTTACATCATAGTTGCCCGGCCTTACTAAGGGCTAATGGATACAAATGCAGTAGATTACTAATGATTACAGGCGCTGTGGCACATTCCCTTTGGCTGGAGATGATTAATACTTTTCTTATTGTCAACAAATCCCACGAAAGCACTGCTCGATGTATCTTAATCAGAAATGAAGACAAAAACAGAGCTGTAAGCGGAGCGTTTAGGGAGAAAGATGGTCTCTGTTCTTTAAACCCGGAGAGAAAAATCAGAGGATCAATGAGGGTTGGTTATGATTCCCAGATACTTTTAAGAGGAATTTTTTTTTTCAAATTTACAGATAATCTGATAATTGTGCAAGAATCGTAGAGTTAGGATGAACGTCATTTTATGATTAATGATACACGGTTCTATTAAAACATCTCATTTATTTAGTGTGTGGTGAAAATAGCCATTTAATACCAGGAAGTAATCATGTCTTGGTCCAGAATGAAACAACGACCTTGTGAAAAGTTGTTCTTAGTTTGCAAACCCTGCCTTGCCCTTTTATCATCAATGACACAAAGTTCAGGGGCTTTACCGTCAACCAGACTTATCCATTTCATGACATCTACTTTCTTCTTCGCTTCTACTTTGAGCGTCCTTTGTAATGAGATGAAGCTGCACCCCAAACTTATTGCACTTATCCCGCTCTTTTCAAAGGTCCAACTAAAAGGTAAAGGAAAGGCCTGCGGGGTCAGGGAGTTACGGTTAAGAATAGAAAGCGTTTTGTCTTGTGGGCACACATCCTTGCTTTTATTCCCGCGAAGAGATACTGTGTCCTCTATCTTTGTCGCGCTCTCTTTCTCCTTCCCCTCGCAGACGAACCCATTCAAGACTCCGTGATTAATTATTTACCCAGGCAATGAAATGCCAAAGCCGAGAGAAACACACCACCAGGAGAGAAAAGGTCACTCCCATCCTGCGCATAGATACACACCCTACGACACACACTCTCTCACACACACAACAGTGATGGATGGCAATAACATCTTTATCGGTGCTGCAGGCAGACAGAGTTTTCATCCTCGTGTCCAAATACCGTCAAGACCAAGGGCAAAGCAAAAAGTTGACTGATGAGGAGAAATCTTTGAGTGAGAGCGCACATTTAAAAAACACTCCCGTGTCAGAGGTGGTGAACTGTCCGATCAATAGCAGTCTCGAAATCTGTCAAAGCGCGTGTGTGTACGTGTGTGTGTGATTGTACCAGTGGCTGTGGATCTAATCGTGACCTTTTACTTGATGAGCTTGACTCGGACATTGATGGGGAAATGACACCCGCTGAAAACAGCATGTGTGCATGCGTGCATGGATTTGTGGCTCTTGATTTTGCACCGTGCGGTTCAGTGGAAGGGTGTCAGCGTGATTAAAGTTTAATGTCTTTGTTAATGTTCCTCCACAGCTCCACGACACAGCTGGCCAAATGGGGTGCCAATGCTGCAGGATGATAAAAAGGTGAGTCATTACCTCTCCTTGTTTTGTTTTTTTCAGGGTCCTTCCCGTGAATACTGACCGGACACCATCATTCAATGACTGCTTTACAGGGATTTAAAGAATTGGTTCGCCCAAATTGCATCTTTTTGTATGTATGTTGCTCTCACAATATTTAAATCATATACATAAAGCAAACTTAAAGATCCAACAGCAACATCAATTTCACTAAACACTGTCCCTGTCACTCTGAATGACGCACAGACCTGACTGTCAACAGTTCTTATTGATTTCTTTCTTCTGAAGAAATATTTCGTCACTAATATGTCCTTCGCAACCCTAAACCACAGCATCGATCATTAAGTACATGCTATTTGCTGCATGAAACAGCTCCCCTGCTCTTTTTCTTGAAGGTCAGTTTTTGATTTTGTAGAAAGGTATTCATTTCTGTGATGTCTGTATTTCAGGCGATGTGGTTTAAGACATGGCAGGAAACCCTTACATGAGTGAATGCCTTAAATGTCGACTGAAGAAGACATACAGTTCAGCAGAGAGAAAGAAACACACTTTCATACTTTAGTTCTTTGTTTTTTTTTTTTTTTCTATTTGTCCAATACTTTGGTTTATGGCGAAATACCTGAAAAAACTGTGGCTGCACCAATCTGACTTTTTCAGTCCCAATATCGGCCGATACGGAGTACTGACCCTGCATCAGCTTTTACTTAATAAGCTGTATTACTGAGCTCATTCTTTTATGTGTAAAGCAACACATCATGCCTAACTTTACTAACTCTGTAAAACAAAATGTAAGAAATAGATACATCGATTTAATGAATTGTTATTTATTATTAAAGTAATAAATCATGGACCGTGAAGCAAATTTCGAAACTGGCCCACTTCTTCGGCGCGATGCTTCTGGAGGTGCCTGATTACGTTGGTGTTGCTATATTTCGCGGTGCTACTGCCGCCATTGAAACATCGGCTTCCCAGATATTGCAAGTGGCCGTGGAAGTTGTTCCATCGCCGGCAAAAAACTACATTCATCCTCATTCCCATCAGCCTCAGTCCTAACACGCTAAACTAAAAAGATGAACATGGTAAACGTTACTGCTGCTTATCCGCATGTTAGCATGCTGACGTTAGCATTTAGCTAAGATTCATTCAGATTAATCCACTAATATTTTAGGCACTAATTCATCGTTCGCCGCTCGGGTTGGGAGCACAGTCCTCCTCCTCGGTATAATAGCCCCTCGCTGTAGATTTCCAGGGTACCGATTCAAGACACATAATGATTTCTTGTCTTGTTTCATGCAGATAGCGAGCTCCATTTCTAATACGTATGTACTCCCAGCCTCTCGTGGGCTCTTTGTACAAACTGTGAGTCAATATGCCAATAGCCATCACCCTTGGTTACTGTATTTCCTCGCGGGCCTGTCTTTTCATTCAAGCCTGCGAGACATCGTAGCCAGGGCTCGACATCTTTGTGCTTCTTGAGGTGAGCGAGGAAGACGGAACGGGGCCGCGAAACGAGATTTTGATTGCAGATTAATGAAAGGGCGCGCTGTAATACGCATACCAAAGTCGTAATCCCCCTCCGAGCTTTTTTCTTTTTTTCTTTCCCATGTCAAAGACACACATGTGAATGCTTATGACACACACTCACGCACACACACATACCTCCCTAATTGTCTGCAGTGTCACATTTCTGGGCTTAGTTGTATTTGGGGTTTGGCAGGGTGGGCCCGCAGGTTACTGGGTCAGCAGAGCGGCCTCCGACACTCACACATTCCAAACAACTTCATGCTCATTTTGTGTGTGTTTATGTTGAAAACTGGTAAATATTATTTATTATCATTTACAAGGACTCATGGTCGGAGGTTCATTTTAGCTTCCTCGGAAATCTGCTTTCCAAGTATTGAATTGAAAATCCGTAAAATAACAAAAACAGTGACATTTAAGGGTTCAGAATGCTTAAAATGATGGGTGGCTAATCGTTGTATTAGCTTGTTGAATCTTCTCTTATAACTTAATCACTATTTTACCTAACCTGCAATAAACAGCATCTTGTCAGAGATAAAACATTTGCAAATAATGCATTCTTCCTGGGTGGCGGTGCATCCTAAAGAAACTCTTTCAACATAAACAAAACGCCACAGAAGGGGAATCCCTTGGCGTCGACTGCATTGATGCAAAACTGGTCTTGGTATTAAAATTTGAGCCGAGCGCTGCAGAGCTGCTGCTTTTCTCCAGCGCGGACTGATTTGATTTGGGTCTGACAACACTCACACACATTTCGGCTGCTTTATTTGTGTGTCTGTTTTGTGTCAATCCACACAGAAAATTAAGAAACAAGTTTGAGTCTGTTCTTTGAAAAATAGCTTGGGGGGGAAAGAAAGCACGAGCTCCTGGCGTTGATGAAAATACAGTTTCATGTTCTCTCTTTTGTCCAGCTTTTTATATCAGTGGTCTTATTTTTGTAAAACGCCTTGTGTGTGTGCATGTCTGTGAGTGTTCGTCTGTGTGTGTGCGTGTGCGTGTGTGTGTGTGTGTGTCTGGCTTTTCAGAAAGCGAACCTCAAATTTCACCTTGGCACAGTGGCGGCGCTGCCCAGGAGCGAGAGAAATGAAAAACATTCATTTTCTCAGCTTTCCACTGTGAAGGGAGACAGAGAGAAAGCGTGTGTGTGTGTGTGTGTGTGTGTGTGTGTGTGCGCTTGAGACTATAAATGTGTAGGCGGGGGCTGTTTTTGTGTCTGCTTGCCAGAGGTGAAGGGAAAAAAACAAACTATTATTGAATAAATCAATTTATCTGAAAGTTTTAAATCTCTGGACTACTTGTTAAGTTCATGAATATCAGAACAGTGTGAAGTAAGGGTCAAAAGGGGGGCGCGAAAAAAAGTAAAGAAGAGCGAACTTGAAGAAGGAGGCGGCGGTGAGTGAGGCGATAGATGGAAGAAGCTCGAGGGACGGTGCTCAAATCAAGGAGAAGTCAAGTGCAAAAGGGATCGTAGATTAGTGAGCTGCAACTACATTACAGTGACGCTCAGTGTGTGTGTGTGTGTGTGTGTGTGTGTGTGTGTGTGTGTGTGTGTGTGTGTGTGTGGAGGGCAGCTGGTGAGGTGGGAGATGGAGAGAGCTCTGCTGGTGTTGGGAGACGCGGAGGAGAAAAACAAATGAAAGGACGTCGAGATGGGCGAGAAAAGCATGAGGCTCTCGCAGTAGGTGATGTCTGACACTTTACACAAAATAAAGCCCACATGCCAACACTCCTATTAGCTGTGTTGTGTGTGTGTGAGATCTTGTGCTTTTATATCCTTGCAAGAAAATCCTCCAAAATGGAGTTTCAGGCGGTCATTACATGGCTACAAGGGGCTATTTAAGGTGTCGGGCTTAAATGAGCATTCATTAGTCTCAGACCTTTATCGACCTCGACCATCCTACGAGGAACGGGACAACATCGACAGATCTCTGGCGGGGCGAACGGCGGTCTGTAATTTACACGACAGAGGACTCAGCCGAGAAGTGAGCCGATCTAACGCGCCAAATAGCACGTCAGCGCCGCTTTTCCTTCTTCTGATTGAGGAGGAACTGTTTCTGTGCCGGCTGCAGGTCAAAATGCCCCTTTTCGCATTCAGTGTCTGTCACTCATCCTAATGAGCTGAACTGTGTGGCATCCAGAGTGTTAATTATTTTTCGAAATGGACAAAATGTGAATTATTTTGTGTTTGTTTGCATTTATTGTTTTTCTTACTTGACACATAATCAGCTCCCCGTTTCGTTTTTGTCCCTTCAGTTTCCACGAGAAGACCTTGTTACTGGAATGTATGTTGATGAGTGTCTTCTCACAGCGAGGACATAAAAACCCAGGTCAAAATCTACAAGCCTCAGGAATGATCCAGTGTCATTAGCTTCCTCACCAGAAACTATAGCGTTATTATTATTATTATGCTGAATAATATAGCATCCAAGAGTAGTCTCCTTTTAAAGCAGTTCATTGTAGAAAATGAGCTTGTCTGTTCTGTTAGAGTTGGCTAGATCAGAAGATTAATACCACTCCCATTTGTTAATACACACACATACGTGGAATATGCTTCAACAAAACTTTAAGTTGACCTCATTAACAGTCAATTTGAGGTTATCTCATTGATCATAACAGCCATTGCTTTTATGTTATTGTTTTATTTTTATTGATATAGCCATGCATTCTCCTTTTATTACAGTCTCCGCCATTGAAAATGAGGATTATGCCTCTTTTACGAGCGTTAAAATAAATGAAATGAATGATATCTTTGTGACGTGAAGTATGGAGCCAGGAGACAGCAACGCAAACGCCACGGCATCTGTGGAGAGCGCAGTATTTTAATATTTTTACCAGCATGGGAGCGAGAGGAGCGCAGTCAGAGGCCTGAGTTCACCTCCTTATCCACTTTTCTCCCCTTCGTTCAACAGCTGCCTCAGAAAATACATCTGACATCCACATGAGCAGTGCAAACATCACCAGATGCAGTCTGTGTAAACATCCAGCGCTCGCATATCTCAGACGAAACATTGGCATTTAGAAAGGTGCATCGACCGCACGATGAAGAGTCCTTGTTGCCGTCGGTGTGCAGTATGTGAGGTTGTGAGTTTTTATTGATCGTCATGAGAGCGTCTGACTCCTGGAGTCCAGTCAGAAGCTCAGACACTGATCCAGAAAATCAGACAGTCACGTGTAACTCTGAAACCTACTGGAAGTTAAAAAAAGATATTACAAAGTCATCTCAACCCTCTCCGTCTGTCTCTCCACAGCTACATCTACGAGCCCTCTGAGGAGGTGGATGTGAGGAAGACCGACTCTGCGGTCAGCTCGCTCTACCAGCCGCACCACCTCCCCAGCGGCGACCAGTTCGGCGGCCTCAACAAGCAGAAGCAGGGCTTCAACAACCTGGGCTACAGCCGGTCCAACGACAGCACGCTGAGGCTGGAGGTGGACAACAACCACGTCAACCACCGGCTGCACGCCGCGCGGACGCCCGCCAAGGAGCAGGACCGGCAGGGGAGCGCCCCGCAGGCGGATGGAGCGCTGTACATCATCCAGCCGGAGGCTCTGGCACCGAGGTGGGCGATGCAGGACAAAGGGCCGAGCCAGGTGCCGGTTTACCCCGAAATGCAGCAGTACGAGAACCAGAGGGGCTACGGCGAGCAGGGGAGACAAGGCGGGACGAGGAACGAGTGGGACTGCTCCATCAACGAGTGTGTGATCGGAAGCCTGTCGGCGGACGAGATCGACGAGGGCGTGGGAGGGACGCCGGAGTACCCGTGCGACACGGGGGACGAGGGCAGCGTCCTGTCGGTGGAGATCCACACCAGCACCACCAGCCTGTCTTCGGCCGACACCAGAGACGAGCGCCGACTTCCAAAGACCCCGGTTTCCACCGGGGAGAGCGGCATCTCGGTGATGAAGAGCGAGGACGGGGCGAGGGACGAGGAGGAGGAGGAGGAGGCGCAGAGCGTCACGGAGTCGATGGTGGCGGAGGCCCTCGCTGCCTTGGAGGCCGCCACCGCCGGGGAGGACAGCGAGTGACGGACAGCTGCGCTGGGAAAAACTCACGGACCACGTGACCTGGCAGAAAGGTCTGAATGTTTTTATCAGAACTTGGAACGAACGGCGGGAAAAAAAACTGCTGAAAGAAAAGGAAAGATTTATTTTTGAACATAAAATCGATGATATTTTTTTATTTCGCTCACTCTGACAGAAGACAATGTCCGCCGTATGAAGGAGGCAACTTCTCCAATGCCACAAATGGGGAAAAAAGTTGTGCCGACTGTGAATATCAGCAATATCAGCATGTTTAATAACACTCCACAGTCCTAATCAGCCTGCTTTGCCATGTCCACACTGCCCTTGTACGGGCATTTTAATATATATATATGTTTTATCACGTTTGCCTCATTTTGGAGCATGGCTATGCTCATAGAGCGTCGAGTCAACATGTCCTTTGTGAACCTTGCCATAGCTCGTTGTCTCTTCACGAAAGGTCATTGCGTAATCTTCTTTTTTATACCCGTGTTTTTGTCTCTATTTTGTCTTCTGTTGTTATTTATAATATCGTCACTCAAGTCGCTTTTTGTTGCGAGAAGGAACTGGACGTTGATCAGGAGCAGAAAAAGGCGGGAGGGAGCACGCGCTCCTTATTTATAACTTAACGTGTCATCGGAATAAAACAAAAATGAATATCGTATCTACTTTGACATTTTTGGAAATGTATATAGTTTACACACACACACACACACCACCAGGCTCATGAACACTGACGACGCTCTTTCTTTCTGAAGAACAGCCGCCTTCACATTTCACTGATATCTTAGTTTTTCTGAACTTTGAGCTAAACAAAACCAGTTGAGGAAAAATCATGGGGATTAAACCACAAAGGGCACATAGGTCAGGCGTAGTTTCCAGTGTGGCCCATGACGTTAGTTCAACCCGCAGCTTGTCCATGTGCATTACAACGAACTTAATCGAGGCTAGCCGGTGCAAAGGAGTGTGAATAAACCGTTACGCTCAGTGAAGTTCTGAACAAGTTTCACTGCGACGCCCCTTTTTCACTCATTGTTTGCCTGCCAAATCATTTCTAGATATTATAGTTGTATTGTAAAATAAAGGAAGGTTCTTTTAAAATCTGTGCGCTTGTGAGGTACTTTGTGTACATGATGTGCAATTTATGTCATTTTCATGTCGGCTAACATTCACCATAGAGGAAGGCGCGCTTACTTTGAAAGCTTGGGTGGGTAATGTATTTCATTTTATGGTCAAAAACATTTTATACTTTGATAAGGCCGGACTAAGATCTCTGCCAGATTGAATTGTTGCATAATTAATATGCAGATTACAAAATTCCTCTCGCCAAAGGTCAGCTGGCAGGACGCTTGCTACGGTTCAACATTGCAGATCTGCAGGTCACGCTTTGCCAAAGTTGGACTTGAGGAGTAAAACTCAAGCACATTCACTCTTGTTAGCAAATCTATAAATTGCAGCGGTTCTATTCTATAATGCTGGTGTGTCCTTTAATCGGACTTTGGTTCAATTGTTTACTTATTTCTTTAATAAATCCCTTTTCTTAATGCCTTTTTAGCTGTGTGTCATTTGCTCTTGCTTCAAACCTAGAGGTGATTGTCCCACACATGACATTCCTTGTAAAGGACGGTGTTTATTGTATCATCTTTATTGAGATTGTCCTTCATGTACTGTTTTAAATCTTTTAAATGTCAAGAAGCAAATGGACCCTCTCTATAATTCATGTTGACAAACGCTTCCCTCCCTCTTCATAAACTCGTGCGATCGCTGTGGGACTTTGGTGTTGCAACCTCGCCATCGCAGCAAATGGAGGCGTCCGGGGGCCTCGGGGCCTCGGCTAATGAACACCTCAGGGCCTTCAGCTTGAACCAGGAAGCCGAGCACCGAGCACCTTGGAAACATCCACAACAGCTACGACTGAAAGAAAGAAAATCCCGTCCTTCCCGACTGACTTCGGGGTCGTCGCAGCAGGAGAGGCCGTTAGTGTGTCTGTCTCCTTGTCAGGAGGTGGAACGATACCAAAATTAGCCCTTTCTTTGGACATTTATCTATTCATCTCACCCACTCCTTTCTATCTTCATCCCTTCGCTCGTAATTGCTCGCCATGGGTTTCACAATTATAGTGTGCTCGTTTCCTGCCTGAAACTTGTCTCTCTCTGCAGTTGGACTTTGTTGTTAGGCATGCCAAGGCCGGACGACTTTCACAGGGTCTTTTTAATTCATTGGTTCCTAAAGAACTGCGTGTGTTTTGAACAGACTTTGCGTCAAATTCCTTGTTTTTACTCGCAAAGCTTCCAAGTCTTTTGAATATGTTTTTCACTAGTTTTCATGAAATCCTCATTAGTTTCAAACTCGAGACATTTGTACGTCACACACAGCACCATATCTCTGAATGCGATCGACTGCCAGGCTCCAGGCCATGTGCATGTGTGAGTATATTAAAAATTCAGCTGAACATTTGATCCAAAATGACTCGTGGGGTTGCTGCTTAGTCAGCAGTCAAATCACAAGCTGGAGAACAAACAAGCTCATTCATCGGGCACTGACTTCCTCCTACAGACGAGCACGTCCGATTCAACAAGTAAGTGTATCTACAACGGGGTAAACACCACTTTAACACTTTATTCTGAAGTTATCAAATCACACAATCTGTGACGTTGGTTTCTGCTCCAAACGCTGGAGAAAAAACCTCTTTCCAGAGTTTGTTTTTTTTCTCCATGAGGTTCTGATTGCACACCCTATGTTAAGAAGTAAGTCACACCTGCACCAAAGAGTGTGTGGGTACTCGAGTCTGATTGTCTCACGAAATGAACAAACAGCATTTCCATATATCCAGCGAGCGGGATGACAACAGGATCTGCTGTGGAGTTCCGGCTTAATCAAACCAGTGACTCATCTTTTCATCAATGCACCGTTTCAGTGGGAAACAACAGAGCCGAGCTTGGCTTGTGCGTCACCAGATTACTTTGATCCTTCAGAGATACACAGAAAGGTAGATTATATAAAGATGGATATAGATACATAACAGCTCAGGATTTATTTTGGCACTATAGGAGGTGTGAAGATTGAAAATAAGTGATGGGATAAGCATTAAACTTAATAAAAACCTAGTTAGATCACATTAAACCACACAAACATGTTGGTTTGTGGCTCCTTCAAAATAGTCCCTATTTTAGGAAAATTACAAGCTTATAACACAACTTTTGTAAAGGTAAAAACCTTGCATCTTTACAATTATAACTCCTTCAGGGTAAGAAAAGCAGGCTTGTGATTTATCTGAAGTGCAGTGAGAGAGTTGTATGAGCCTATAAGGGTCTCGACCCATAGACAAGCATTTAAGTCAAAAGACTGTATTAGTCTATTTCTCACCATGTTCCATGGAAACACCAACAGGAAAAAGTGTCTCTCAAGACTTTTTTGGGGTCAAAAATCTTACAAAAACAAGGCATTTGGTTTTTCAGATATTGAACGAAAAAGCCCCGCTTGTGTTCTGCAGGCCTTCATCAGGGCAAACGTTTGACAAATGGGAGTACCTGGGCTTGCAAGTGCACAAGGGAAATGTTGTTCACGCTTCACTGTTTCCAAAGGCATGAAACAAAAAATACATAAATAAAGGCTGCAGTCAAAAATAGTAACAACAGCAATAAATACCAGCAGTAGTCATCTGCAGTTTGTGTGATGTATCCGTGGAGCTTCCTATGTATTTAGTGCTTACTTGGTATTCTCAGTATTGAATTGTGTGAGTGTCTGAAAACAAATTAGAAACACAGAAATGAGCCACGTGAGGTGTCACATATTTAATTTGACGTCATTGTAAGATCTCAGATTTACTTTTTAGCAGGATAACTGGATCCTAAAATATTACCTGACGTCCCCTTTACATATTTAAACTCATTTGAAAGCATAAAAATACACAAAAAAAGAGACGTGCAGATATGTTGATATGTTGGTCGTTTGAGTGAATGAAACATGACATCCCTGTATGAACGCAGGAAATGGAGTTCACCTTTCTATCTGGTTTTCCATTATATAAGTTTTCCCTCTCAGTATCCTTCACTGCTGCTGTCGCCCCAGTGACTCTCAGTAATCAATTCACCTCGCCGCGCCTCCAGATAACAGCACAAAAGTACTTTGGCAACAAGCTAATTTGTGCCTCAACCTGCTGTGCGTTGAATGTAAATGGAGGCAAATAAAGAGCACTTGTGTGTCAGATTTCTTCGTGTTGTCTGTATTAGGTCCATTAGGCAGCCGAGTGTAGAGTCCCCGAGGTGTGTGCGCCTGCTATGTTTGTTTTTCTCAAGGCTTTGTTGGAGTTAATGATGTCACCCTTAATTGTGACACACACACACACACTTCCTTGTCTCAGAGGGATTGTAAGACTGTATTTAAAGAGGAAATATCCACCTAAAACAGGATTATTCAACGGATTCTTGCTGCCCTGAAAAGCCATTAATCAGTGTCAACATTAAATGGTATCTTTCCCCATTTACATTTCTGAGAAAGAGTCCAAAATAACCCACCTTGTTTTGGAATTAGCGCTGGAAATGGGCTAACGTGTTTACTCTGGTTAAATATATATATATTGAAATAACAAAGCTTAAAGTCGGGGTAAGCAGTATGTTTTTGGCGTCCTTGGGTAAGAATTCCACAACTTTTTTTTGGCATATTGTAATTAAAGTGGTCTGAGAGAAAACTAGACTTCTGCATCCGCTCGTAGCTTTTTTTTTTCAGGCTTTAGAAAACTGTGATGGGAGACTTTGATCAATCGCAGGTCACTTCAATTCTCTGGCTGTTCTACCAACGTCCACATCCCTTCGAGCCGGATGCATAGCGGCAAAATCATTGAGTATATTGAATTGAGCAAATGTAAGTTATATTGCTACGAGTTAAACTTTCCATTTGTACCAGCCTGAAAGTCCTATTTGTGCTTCCAGGAGTCTAACTCTGGTTAAGATACTACGTGAGCCCAATCAGTGCTGTCATGTGTGAAAGCCGGCTGGAAACACACTATATCATAAGGTCACTGCTTTTACTGTTTAGTTCAAAAGGTGTTAAACATTGACTAGACTTCCTCCCTCCTGGTACCAAATATTTTCCTAAAAAATATTCCCCACCTGAGCCAGAGCTCTATCCTCTTGGCTGATATCCAGGGACAAAGATAAGACGCGGGGCACTTAGCCCGGCATCGGCATGGGAACCCCGTCGCCTGGAGGCCTGAATAATTCAGTGCCCGAGATAAATTTACTGCTTATGAAGTCACGCAAAAGAGACGGAACGGAGCTTTAATATTATCTATACCGCTTCTATATGCAAACCTTATTTCCCTATGGGATTTCTGGTGGCTCTAATGTAGTGTGAGAAACTTTTCATAACAGCGGTGACGCCTTCACCCAGAGAGAGCTAAAGTAAATACACATGCATGCAACCGGAGTCAATATTTGCACCAGTTTCTCGCGCTGCTTATTCATGTCCTGCACTGTCAACCGCATCTGCCCGACAGGTTTAACACCCCGAGCTATCCTGTGTGTGTGTGTGTGTTTATGAAAGGCAGGTTTGCCTTGAGCCTAAAGCCTTGGGTGGGGTGACGTCGCCTTGTGTGCTATCAGGGTTGTTTGTTTTTTTTTCCTCTGCATGTTAATGTTTCTTCTTACTTTGAAAGTCAATCCTCCCTCCAGCACTGTCAAGTGACACCAGCGGCCATATGTCACACAGAAAACTTGTTTCATCACGTCTTAACAGTATTAACAGATTTTTATCTTTTCTGGTTGTCTAGTGTAAAAGGTCAGAAACATGCGGATCCTGCATGAGTGAACCCGATAAGACACAGGAAGGTCAAGAGGAGACAAAACGAGTCAAGGATTGTTAATGCTCAAAACACCTCTCCATCTCCATCTCATCTCCATTATCTGGAAATAATATGATAAAGAGCCCGAGGTCGTCGGACTACCTGGTTCGAGATGAATAAGACAAATCATCTTTTCATTAGGCCGCAAAAAAGGGAGAGGAGGAGCGAGGAAGGTGCAGAAATGAGAGAAGACGATGAGAAAGAATAGGATATGAAGATGGATGGTTCACTCACGAGTGAGGAGAGGGAAAAGAGGCCCTAATGTACGAACGTCTCAACAGGTATGATTCAATTACAACGATAAAGTTAATTATTTATGGTTTGACAGGTTTGTCATCTTTATTTCTTTTATTATACAATGATAAAAACACAGCAAACGGTCCCAAAATACAAATAACAGGTATTTATTTATTTGGTTTTAAAAAGAAAGTAGGCACAATTAAAGGATATTCACATAAATAAAGTTGGGAAAAAACATGGCTAAAATGATACGTCTTGATCAAGATCTGGGGAAATGATATATTTGGATGATTAGCTGATGAGGCTTTTGAAAGGGCAACTCCATTTGGTATCACACTTCCATAAAGGAATGACACTAGACCGATTAAAAAAAGGGTGATTAAAATCAAAAGGCGGAGATATCATTTACATTTAGGTCCTGCATTTCCCATAATTCATCTTTTCATAAGACATTCTCTGCCAAAACGAAGCTAAAATAAGAGTGCATGTTGCAACATGCACTCTTATTCACCAGCAGGACATGAGAGCTAATGTCTGCTGGATGTTTAATAAGGCGAATGTTTGCTAACACGTTAGCCGAAAACAACTTTATGAGCTGATAAAAAAAACATGAATGCGGTTTTAAGACACATGGTAAATCACAAATAGAAAATGTGGTACGTGACCTTGAAGGGTGGAGCAGACTGACCCGTCTCAGGATGCAGGTTTAAGGCGTCACTTTAAGCCAGAATATTATAAACACATTTTTTTTGTTCGACCCAGAATACTGCACTCGGAAGAGGATGACGCTCCGATCTAATTCCTGGTTCTGTGACTGCTATTATTTGTCCTTCCAGTTTGGGAATGAAAACCTACAATGTAATCTCAGACTGCCCGTGTGCGTGTCTGGGGTGTAGTGTATTCCCTGGTTTACCTGCACATACAAAAACATATGTAACACACATCATCGGCATATTGAGTAACAACACCGTCGTCCGTTGGGAAACCCCGGTTCAGGCTGCCTGGGCATTAAGCAGCCGCCGCCGTGCCTAAACGCCCATGAGCAAGGCACTATTGTAAATCTATTGTAAGAGGAAATGGAGTGTATCACACATTCCCCGTCACTGCTTGTAAAATAAGCGGCTGGTGTGACTGTATGTCACTCTCCACCATCGTCCTCGTGGTCAGCAGCACTGTTGGCTCCCCGCGGAGCAGGAATGTGGAGGGACGGCTCCCTGGACTACTGCGCTCCTCCAGCGCGGATGTTTTAATGTTCCCGTTTGGGTTTTGTCCAGATGTTGTCTTCTCTCCTCTGGATCCTCTACACTGCTATCGGTTCTCTTTGTCCAAGTCGTCCGTCTGTTCCTGGAGATGGAAAATAGTCTTGATTTAGTACAGAAAATAAAGATTGATGATCTTCAGATTGGGTGTGTTCTCCCGTCAGGTTTGTGGACTTCTTTGGGCTGAAGGGTTTTTCCTTTCTCCAACAGCCAATGTGAGAAAGCTAAAAGTAAATATGTGAGCGTACAGTATGGAATGAAACAAACACTGATGTTAATGCGTGTTTGTTTAAAAGCTGTACAATGTAAACAAAACTGGACCATCTATTGAAACATATTTGGTTCCAGCATTGCTCCAGCAAAGGCTGCCGAGTCTAAACAGACTCCAACCCTCTCATATCATTTCAGAAACTGTAGAAAACAATCTGAGGTCGAAGACATGCGGATTTCAACTGCACACTTCAGTAGAAGAAATAATACATCGTCATGTTAAACGTGTCTAACATGGTGTTGTGCAATGACGCAGAATTCATGAAGCGTCTCTTCCTCATTTTCTTACAAACCAAAACTAACTGACACAACAACGTGTGTTTGGAGCGGTTCTCCTTTTTATTGAGCTTTATTCAAAGTGTTATAAAAAATATTTTTTAAACGACCTCCCGACATAGATAAGAAAATGTCTTAGTATGGTTCGAGAAAAAACATAACTTCAGCCAACTGCGGCTATAATTTTCAGTTTTATTTCAGAATAAAGACAGTCATTAAAATGCCTTCATTTTGAAGCAAAATTGCAATTTCATAACCAGAGTTCCTGTGATGCAAACAGAAAGCAGCCGGCTGGAGGCCAATTATTGCTTCGCTTAGATATTTCAGGAGCTAAATATTTCAAAACGTATTTAGCTATAATCACATTAGCTTTACGTAATTTAATACGCAGCTGAATCTACTGCATCACAGTCACCAATATGACATATGTGTATTACTCAATCGACCGAAAATGTATTGGCTGGTATTTCCATTCATAATTTAAGCCATTTTTCTGGAAAATAAAAATGCTAATTTTTTATTTACGGCTACAAATTTGCTGCTTTTCTTTCTTTTTAGATGATAGTAAAGTGAACATCGTATTGTATTCCGAGGTTTAGAACGTTGGTCGAGAGAGGTTTTGCTATTTTTTGACATTTAGAGAAAATAGTTATTAGCTACAACATGTAGAACAATGCAAAGGGTTGTGTGCTATTAATTATCCATGTCCAAACATTGTCTTGTTAACAATTAGTCGACCGATGCGTAATAAAGCAGAATGTCACCCGGAGCTGTGAGCATGCCCGTTATTAAAAAGAGCAGAGACTAAACTTTTGCATTCATAATTAACATACATCTATACACAGGGTGTGTGTATACGTGGGGGAAGCAGGGTGACGAGGTTTCCAGCATACAGACCTGCTGGGACTCGGACGTCGTCCGGCTCTTGGGCTCCGTCGCCGTAGGAGAAGCAGGAACGCTCCCATTGGAGTCCATTATTAGCAGCGACCGCCTCTCCCTGGTCGGCTTTTCACACTTAGTCACCCGGAACCTGATGGGGGCAACATTTAAAAAAAAAAAAAAAAAAAAAGAAGAGGTTTAGAATTTTTTTCTGCAGTCTGGCAAAAGTCTCGCACACAACAGAGTCGGCTCATTAAAATAAATTGCTGATTATGTGGGAACCACCGGCTGAAATGTACAGCGTATACCGTTGGACTCTTTCAAGAACATTATTAAAAATGATCCCAGAGTATTTTTCCAGGTCAAAAATAAATTAGAAGTTAGCTGCCTCTCTTTGCTGCTGTTTTGATCACTTTTTAAATAGTATATTTACACCATAAGAAATATAAATAACCCGTAAAAAATATAGTCCTTTATTGAATAAACTCAGCGGGCGTCTTCCTCTGCCTCTCCTCATAGATAATACACAAACAAACTTTACACCTCTCTTGTTCACACACCCATTCAAAAGGCACCTGTGCACACACTCACACAAACGAACATACACACACACGCACACACACACACACACTCTCTCTCTCTCTCTCTCTCCAAAGCTTTAATTAAATCAGCAAATGAATATTCGCATCCAGGTCATGCTGACCCTCTGCGTCCGCAGCCATTCATCTGGGTGTGCAAATGAAACGCAACCTCTCTGCATCCCAATGAGCTCGTAGCAGGACATTATGGATGAGGGGAGCGCTCGCTGCCCGGTGGTGACGAGGCTGAACGCTTTCCCGGGTTCACTGCCGGACTGAGAAATGCTCTCTTTACTTGAAACATCCTGAACACAGTTTTATAATGCGAGCATACTGCCAGGGTGTTTCTGTCTTAAAACCCTTTTCAAACACTGGAGAGCAATGGGAAAAGGGTCCAAGGCCATCTTTAATACAAACAAATTACCCCGAATTATTGTGCACAGGAGCAAACAAGAATGTTTTCTTGAATTTGCAATCCTTACGTTTTTTTTCATAAAATTCAAACCCCACTTTGTTATGCTATTTCTAGTATGCATTGCTTTGTTCGCAGCAGACATTCAATACCATTCAGTAATTGTCGCTCTTTATAGTGGCTTTCAAGGACTGAGCTCTCCGACAGCCATATAATGTAAGAAAGCATTGCATGATGGGAGCACCAGCATCTATTTGTGTTTGCAAAAAGGCTACAGTTTGATGGAGTGGTGGACTGAGTGAGGTGTTCAACGAGAACCTTACACCCACTGACGATTCTGACTGGATGAAGGTGTGGATTCACTTTTAGTAACCGGACAGTATAACCAGACACACAGAGATTCCTGTGTAATCTGTTTTTAAACAGGGACTGTTGCCATGGAGCAGTGGGTTAACCACTGACAGTCTGAAACCCTGCAGCATCTATTTTCCCAGGCTTCACCCAGACTGTTCTCATGTGCATTTTCCAGATCACTGGTCTGGTGTCAAAGTGCACAGCAATATCAGTCGGTGTAATTAATTGTGGATAATTTGGGGGTTAATGTTTGATTGCTAGTGAGCAAACTCATTTCAAACTGTTTTAATGCATATCTGCTCATCAAAACACCTTCTTTGATATGATTCTAGGAACATTTTTGAGGCAAGAAATTCATCGTAAAGCAGCAATGAAAACTCTTTTTTTCTACCCGTCTCCTTGACACACACAAACACTAACGTACACACACACACACACACACACACCTGCCCACAGCCAGGACCGTGACCTCTCCGAGTTGGCTGCGGCGTTGCTCCGTCTTGCGGGGAGACGGCCTCCTCATAAGCGGCCATTTCTTCTGGCTGCAGCGGTTGCAGATGTTCTTGTGCCCGCCGAAGCCGCCGATGGTGTGCAGGTGGTTGCAGGTGTGCTTGGCAGCTCCTGGGGGTGCCCCCGGTGATATGGGAGTCATCGGAGGGGTGCCAGGAGAGGTGGGGGTGAGTGGAGAGGTGGGGGTGAGTGGAGGTCTAAAGACGAAGAAACCAGAAGTTAGTGTTGGAGGTTCGGTGGACATTTTGCTTCAGTAGTGTCGCAGTTATTATTAATAAAAGATGCATTACAGTAATAAAGATAGCTGCTGATGACTACGGGCAAGTATTACTGTGTAAATGTAAATCAGCCCCTGAACAATAATAAAGGAAATTACCCAAGGAATATTTTATAGGTCACCAGAATGTTTCAGCACCGTGCAACATCTGGAGATTAAATAAAACAAAAAGCAGCAAGGAGGTTTTTAGATCAGCTCTGAGAAGGGGAGACCTTTCACAGACTAACAACTGACCTACATTAAAAAAAAAACATTTTAATTTCATGGAGATGAATTCAAGCTCGTTGGATTCTGCAGGGCTTTACCGCTGCACAAGTGACACATTAATATCTCATCTCGAATCTTCAAAACAAACACTGACGAGCTCTTTGAGAACGATCACCACGAATGATGATTGCGTGTTAAATAATAATTATTGGAGGCAATTTCCTGTACGGGGCAGGTACCAGGTGGAGTGTTGGTCAACTGATCAGCAGAGAATTAGCGATTCAAAGAAGGCAAACCGATCCGACACACACTGCTTCTCCACTTGCAGTATTTATCTTAGCGGTGCGCTAACAGGCGCTAATTGAAGCCGGCTTGTCTGTTTGATCATTCGCATCATCTTTTTTTTTTTTTTTTTTCCTGAGAGGAACTGTGTGTGCATATTTCATGACCCTGGAGAGCAGCTCTTCGCATTGTTTACACACAAAGGAAGAACAAACAGTGTTTCAGCTAAATGACACACTCGTACAGTCGAACGAGGGACGGAGAGCACAATGAGGCGCGTAATCTTTGATCGGTGTCGAGAACGGACGAGGAAAAAAGGGGCCATGGTGAATGTGGACGGCTGACCGTGACACCCGTGCACTATTACTGAACGCTACGGGGGGAAAATGTGTGTCCATGCCCTGCTATAACAGCCTCCACTCTTTGACGAAGACTTTTAAGTGACACTGAGAGCTAAATCTGGGGGATCTGCTCTCATTCAGCCACAAGAGCAGTAAGGCCAAAATTCAGACCGGCTTTAGCACTCTGGGAGAAAGTCAGGCCCCCTGATTCATTTGAATGAGGTCACCCGCAGCGGGGGTGCCAACACAGAGGGCTCCAGAAAAGACACCCGCCAGATCTTAATATAAATGTGGACCACACGGGAAAGTTCTTCCTTATTTGTGAGAGTTTTACACAATATGAAGCAATGATCATCCCTGCAAACGGCACTTGTAGGCTGCTGATCCATTGGAGAGTTCCAATAAGAGACCAGGAGAGCAGGGGTCTCTTTTGACACCTGGAATTATAATCAACTACATTTGGTTCCTGGTCCGTCCGACCTGAAACTCAGGTTCAAAGTCCTGAGTTTCTGCAAAAGGTTCTTGGTCCCCTGGGGAAGTTCCCACAGTGGAATTGCCATGTCCGGACCAAAGGTATACACATTAGTATGTGTGGACACAAGGGGTGGCCATATAGTTTAAACTGCTGGTTCTCGGAATTAAATCGGATTATTAACAGCATAAGGAAGAAAGCAGAATTAATGATATTTGTGCAACTTTGCGTTATTTTCCCCTTGTGAATTACTGAATAATATTGTGCATTCCAGGCCTTTAAAAAAAGTATTCTAACAGAACAAGGGGGAAACAAAATGTGCTAAACAACTGGTCAAGATGGGCACAAGCAGACTTCACTTTGCTGAAAGGTTGGGAACCACTGGTGTAAACTATGTGCGAGTATGTGCACATGAAAAATGCACAAAAAATATGTATGATGCTCATGTCCAGGATGCTGATGAGCAGAGGTATGAACCACGATTTGAAACCACAGGAGGGGGATAAAAACGACTCGGCAAAAGGAAACGGGAGATGATGTGAATAGAGAGCGTCTTGTGGAAAGGGGACAGAGGGACGGTGAAGGAGGCCGGAGCACTGATGGGGAGAGAGCAGCGCGGAGGCGAAGGGGAAGTTAAGTACCAAATCTGGAGAGGCTGATAGCGAGGTCTGGCCGCGCTACAGTGGCTCTCCTTCTTGTAGCCTTTTTTCCTCCCTCTCTCCCTGACTGTCTGTCTGACTGTCTGTCTGTCTCCCTCCCCCTTAAGTGTCCCACCATAAATTACCACCGCCGATACCCCTCTTCCCCTCTATTCCACCATCTCTAAGTGATCCACTGGCAGGCTGCCCAACCTGGCTGAGGAAGAGAGAGAGAGAGAAAGATATGAGGAGTAACACCAAGAGAAAAGGAGAGCACTACAGAGGGAGATTTTTAGCAAAAAAAAGTGCCGGAAAACTGAGAGGAAAAATGTGGGAAAAGAGGTTTGTGGAGTTGGATAGAAGAGGCGAAACACATGAAAGTGACGCCGGGGGGAAGGAATGTGTTGCGATTGCAGATTTCTGCAGATTTTTCGAGGACTCCCGATGTGACCAAGCAGAATACTTCAAGACCATTTATCCACACCGTTTCTTCCAAACAAAAGGAGAACATCTCTCCTCTTGTTATCTCTCTCCTTTTCTCTGAGGACAATATGTAGCGAGATGAGAAAGATGCCAGCAGGAAGGAGAGGAAGAGGGAGAGGAAGGAGAGGAAGAGGGAGAAAATACCCCACTAACTTGATTTAACCACACTTCTCTTCTGTCACGGGCTTCTCCTCCTCCAATCCGTCCATCAGCCTAACCCTCTCTCTCCTTATCTCAGCGGCAAAGCAAAGTGAAGACGTCTAATCTCCGCTCGTACTATCAGCTCCTGCTCTTATGATGCGGGTTCGCCTTAAAGTGGCAAGCAGGCGGCCTTTGATTTGAGACGTGAATGTCAAAATGTGAATCAATTTCGAGGTCAATGGGTTTTTTGTGCGATTAAAAAAAGATCCGGGCCGTCCGATTCAGGCTCGGGGTTCAACTAGCAATTTAAACTATGCTACTGACCCCCTGAGCTTAGCCGTGGTTGCTCCACCTGACGAGCTTTCCGTTCTTGCATTGGCACAGTGCAGTTTGACAATGGGTCCTTGAATTCACAAAGAGGTGGATATGAACAGATTCGAGATTCGAGACAATGATCGGGCTTGTTAGAGAGGCTGGCTAGCTAATTATTGTTGTAACCAAGAGTTGTTTAAATCAGAAACTCCACAAAAGGGTTTTAATTATGCACTCGTGATCACAGGAAACTGTGCTTTAAGACTAAAGAGGCTAAAGCTAACAGGTTTAAAGTCAGTGGCATCTTCACCAGTTCATGATCCGTGTATAAGCCGTGGAAATAAAGAAGCAGCAGTGTTCTAGTTTGTCACTGTGTATATTAATAAGGAAACCTGTAAGACCAGTCTGTGTGTGCTGCTTGCCTGTTTCAAAAAGCCTTCTTCTTGTACCTCCCAAACAAATGTAGCATAAACTAGAATTAGCTTAGTTACTAACCTAGTAGTGAGCTAGTTAGCCGCACATGCTAATGAATGTCTTCCGACCACTTTTGCACTTGTGTTTTTGGTTTTGGAATGGCTTATACAAAATTTTAAAAAGATACCAGCCTCTTTGAATGCAGAGCGTCGCTCTCACTAAAGCTCTGTGCACGTCACTTCAACATGGGACGAATTTAACAGCTTGACAGGCCTGTTTTTACAGTGATAAAAAAACAAACAGGAAAAGCCTCAAATTGTTACATATGAGAAGCTGGAAGCGGCACACGTTTGAGATTTTTGCATGATAAATCAACCAATTGTTTCAGCACTAATGTAAGCCGTATATGTAAAGCCTCTAGTACAAAGACGCTGAAAGCTTCTTTGCCCAATACTCTCTTTTTCAAGCGGAGTCACACTCACTGCGTTATATATAAGGGGAACATGCCAACAACTGTGCTCAATACGCTTTAATAACCCCACAATATAGCGATATGGGACACAGCAGCATTTTGGGAAGAGTCCCCATCTGCTCGCCCTCAATCAAACCTTGCCAATCTGGAAAAGTATCAGAAGAGAAATGTGGCCTGATTGCCTCGTGTGTTCATTTCCTGCTCTGGCTAGTCTCATTTCAGTCACATCAGCAGTGACACAAACGGGCTTCCGAGGAGGCCTATGGTGCCACCTGGTGGTGGAGATCGTTCTTCACAGCCGGGGGAAGAAACAACAACAACAACAACAGGAGAGGACACTTACCCTTCAGAGTCAATGCTGGTTTCATGAACCATGGCTTTCAGGGCGTCCGAGTTTGCTGGGAAGAGAGAGGGAGAGAGAGAGAGGGGGGTTGAGATAAAAGTAGTCCTGGGAATTAGCGAGGAGAACGCTCCAGTGCCTTCAAAAGCAGAGCGCTTATTGAAAGATGGCAACACCAGATTAACTCCTTAACGCAATTAAATGGCACATGGCAGGCAATCACCGAGCACAATTACTGCACACGACAACCTCAGGAGATAAGAAAAAGAACTTCATCGACGCAAACAAACTCCAAAGCACGACTCTGAGAAGTGCAATTTCTGTATAACAATTCTATTTATTTATTTATTTATTTATATATATACATATATATATATAGTAATAATTTACTGCAATAAGACAATATAATAATTCACCTTGGCCAAATCAATTAATCAACTACAACATTGTTGCACTATTGCTTTGTTTGCTTTCCTAGTTATTTTAATATTATTCTATTTGTTTGTGTATATATATATATATATATATAGTATTTCTTACCTGCATGTATAAATGATACTGTAGCGAACAAAATGCTATCTGTAATGCTCAGGAATTCGGCCCCAGGAAATACAGCAGCCTTTTTCGCTGCACACGAACAACAACACAGACAGCTCAGATATAGATTTGCATAATTTGCTCCCAGAGACAGATTTCCCTAAGGCCTGGCCCTGGTGCATTCACCGACTTCCCCCCCGAGCACAGGGCAGCACGGGCACTGATGGAGGAATGTGTGCATAAGTTATGGAAAAAGACCCCCTCATCTCCCGCGGGGGTCTAAAACACACATGGTCATCTGACTCAGACCGATGTCCCCCTCGTCACCCTCATACCATCCAGCCCCACGGGAGGATTTACAACAACGTCCTTGGTCGCTGCTAGACATATTTATTTTAATCCAAAAGTATTTATAACTTGCAACCGCTTCAGTCATTGTATTTGTACAACGCTCCCCTCTGAGTCACGACATAGAGGACTGGGTTTCCATTTTGAGCCGTGAAAAGCCCTAAAAACAAATGTTCTATGACCAAAGACGACTTACATGGACGTTTTATTTTCTGCAAAGGAATCATATATTGTTGGTTATTTCACATGACAGATGTGTTTTTGTCCTCATTGACGTTGCCAATGCGGCTACAATACAACTTTTGTGTCAGTTCCTCAGTCGTAATGGGGCCACTTTCGCCTTTAAAACGCAATGCAATGTGTTTTAAAAGACCCAGTACAGCATTTTAAGTAAAGACACAGAATGCATCTTCCTTTTTTATCATTCAGAAATATTGAATTATAAGGAGAATGGATAAGTGAAGAGGGTAATGTATCCTCCAGGTGCGTTTTATTATTTCAGTTTATAGTGCATTGATGCTACATGGACAGCCAGTGAGAACAAGTATGAGTGCCAGCACTGCGAGGCCCTTATTTTAAGGTTATCTGTAGATGGCAGTCTTTGCTCAGCCGTAAAGACTACGACTGTTTTCCACAGTGACTTCTCAGTTCTTGTGTTTATTTATACACCGACTGCTGCTGGAAAATTACCTCCTGTGTTCCAGACAAAAATACCTGCAAGTAGATTTCTTGAGTATCCAGTAAGGGAAGCTCTAAAACATCATTCAGCAGACATTTTTACGTCTTACAATACGTAGTAGGAGTCCTGAGCCACGTCGCGTCTCCAGAGTGACATTGTGAGGATGAGTCACGGTTCACGCATCCACAACTCTACAAACATTGTTACGCCGAAAGCTGCGATGAGTCAGCTCAAAGCTTCCCTCTTGAGGGTGGACAGAAACGACATCGACAGAGGACAATGGTGGCCAGACACCAGAACAGGACAGTGTGTCAAACAGTATGTTAGTCTTCTGGAAGAGATATGAAGGAAGCGTTAGCCGGCACTGTTGGAATCTGCTTCAGGGATCAATACGCACAGATAAGCCGGAGCCATTTGGTTCCTGCTTTTAGACAAACAATATTACTTCAGCCTCTGTAATTTGTTCAGTGAATTGATCCCTGTGATTACTTTTTCCAAATAAATCAATAAAATGGTAAACTCAAACGGCGGGAATTTTTGACACTTTACCCCTTATTCATGATCAGTATATAACAATTGAATAAATAGTAAATAACAATAATCATGATAGATCATATATTATAATATTGATGTTATTACAATGTAGAAAAGTTTACTAATGTGCAGTTGACAACTAGAATCGCTCGCATTTCATATTATTACAACTGTGTTAAATCATATTGGCGTTCATTATGCCAAGAAAAGCGAAACTTTTAGCAGTTTTTGCCCCATTGAAAACAATGTTTTGCTCTTCAACCATAAAAATCCACAATCAGTCCGAGATCCTTCCATCCAGACTCAAACTCCTCTCCTACTTCTGTCCACCATTATATTTAACACATCATCTCCAACATGGAGAGACAGTAAATGAACTGCTGTTGTGTCATGAGAACATTTCCTCAGTAAAACCATAATGAAATATAACCTGACATCAAACTCAGTCCCAGTGACCTTCAATAACCGTTTCAACACATACACTATTCAAGTAAGTCGCCTTTATTGCACCCTTTCTACGTTTAAAGCAAAGCTAAGCCTGATTTCGAAAGGACTTCTCTGCTGCCGGCGGTTTGTGAGCACTGAGAGGAAATAGTGTAATCTAATCCGTCAGGAAAGGCACGTGTGATCACACTATTCAAGCTGACACAATACATCGATCCTTATCTGTCCGGTTGCCACTTACAAACTCAGCCGAACAAAGGAGTGCAATTACTCGGTTAACGGAGAGCGCTTTGACTTCTAATGAATTCAACGTCATGCTCCAGCTCAGGGAAATCATTTCCATTTACAGGAATAAAGCAATCTTTTAACTGCTAAGACACTCCTGGCACACACTGTGTTGTGTTAAATGTCATCACACATTCCACTTGGGATTCCTCTGCAGCCGCTAGATTGTCAACCGCCACGAAGATCCTCATTCCAAACTAGAGTCACACACACACACACACACACGCGCTTCCTGAATAGCGTGTCCTCGCCAAAACGTTATTGGAGCGCTACTGCGATAGTGACTTCATGGAAGAGGTAGAAAACAGACGAAACGGAAGGAGAACCTCGGGTACGATGTTTGTTTTGTGCGTTGGACCCATACCTTCATTTTTCATGATGTAGTGGATAATCTGCCCAACGGTGTCATTGTTTTCACTGAGGGTGTCATTCATTTCTGGAAGAAAAGCAGAAAAAAAACACACAATTAGAAATATCTGAAGTATTACGTGCGTGATCAGTATTCACAGTTATTATATCCTCAACATGTTAAAAGCAGGACACAAACATTTAGGCAGGATAATGAAATAAACTAGCAGAGAAGTATGTGTGAGGCAAACACTCCTCAGGCATGGCCTTGGGGCTCCTTTTTACATCGTAAATGCTGAACATGACACCATAAATCATAATTCAAGAGCACTTATTAAAATTACAACTTGATGGTCTCCCATAGGTCTCACAGTTTAACTGGAGCAGGATGCAATTATGTATTCCGATTGGAAAGCCACACAGACTAACGGAGCACTTTGTGTGCCTATTGCTTGAGAGATAAGCTTAGCAATATATTGATATAATATCAATATTGTGATAAGTAGATATTGGTCGACGTCGGCTTTCTAGTCTTTATTTTTTGGAGTCTACATTGTAATTTATGTATTATATCAACAGGTGATATTGTGATCCTTTCTTTTGTTAACATTGCTCAGCTCTGCCCTCATGTGATGACCTCATGCACATATCCCTATGAATCATGCACAGATTTCCCTCTGACTGGCCTCATCACAAGCCTTCCACTCAGCGCGCACACACACACACACACACACACACACACACACATACACACACCCCCTGTGAGGCACTTCCTAGAGCTTCCTGTTGACTGCTTCCTGAGTTCCCACCATGTTCTGATGAACATAATACGGTACTCTCAATTTACGGGAGTCTTCTGGTGTGCCATGAATGATTTCCAACCGGCCCGATGTAATAGAGAGCTGCTCGCAAGTTGTAGGCCACTGTGTGTGTGGTGGGGCGGAGAGAGAGAACGAGAGAGAACCTGTTCAGTGTGCAACAAGAGGAGACTGATGATCGAGACTGAATGAGTGAGAGAACACACAAGCAGTGGGGTTTTTCCCCGACTCTTTTGTTTCGACGTACAAGAGAGAAACGGGTTGGGCCCGTCGCAGAAAGACAGACAGCGGGGGCTGCTGCTCACATTTACTCCACAAGGGAAACCAGCTTTACGCCTTCATCTTACATAACAGACTCCTCTGGACAAATTTGCTCACATTTAACATGAATCAATGGCGGGGTTCGGGGCTTTTGGCCAACATGGGGGAAAACAGTGGAGAGGAGTGTGCCAGGAGGAGACCTGTGCAAGAGGTCCGCTGTATGTTTATAGATCAGTGAGAAAAGCAGTCGTATCTTGGCAGCATGGCGTAAACCGTTCCCTCTTTCCATAACAGCCTGTGATATTCCCCAGAGCGATCCAGTGATGCCAGAGGTTTCACGTCTGCACAGACAACTACGAGAGGGAAAGGCAGACCACTTTCCCACGTCCCTTTCTCTCTTTCTGTACCACATACCAGCAAAACAAGACGTGACAGATGCAAACGATGGGGAGAATAAACAATTAAGTGACGCAAGTAAACTGTTTTTTTTCAGCTAACATCATCCAAGAGGCCGTCAAACTCAGCCACAGGGACACGATGCTTATAGCAATCAAGCATTCTCATTACGAGCAAAGGGAAATGAAACTGGCCCTGTGTCGAGAACTTCTTTGTTACACGTCCGGTAACACACTCCTAGTTGAGTCAGAACACAAGTGGCGTGAATGCCAAACATCTTCCTAGTTTCTATTGGCCTCCACTCCTTAAAAAAAAAAAAAAAGGCTGTGGCTTAAAAGGCAGCCGTGTTTGACATGCTTAGTCATTAACATAGCAGCCGCTAAGACCTGCTCTCACAGGCCGGGTTACAGCTGATGACGGCGTGCCGACTGACAGAGCTGTTGCCGAAGCGCAGCATCCCTCCGGTTCCCTCTCGAGTGAGCGCTGTTAGCTGCGGCGGCACCGTCCCCGTAGTTTGTACCGTGAGATGTGAGCCGCCGGCTCGACGCCTCGAGAGGCAATCGAAATACATCACTGTAAAAACACCGGACATCATACGAGTCTATTCTCATCACGACCTGTCTGCTCCTTCAGTACCTGGCAAACACCAAAGTCATTAGACTCAGGAATGTAGTAGAAGCCTGCGAGGACTGGAGGGCAGGTGGGAGCATCGAGTGATTTTACTGCATGATCGCTGACTTTGAAATTGTCACATGACAGGGAAATGAAAAACCTCAAGCTGACCGATGACTAAATAGAACATTTACTGGCATGCACTTTTCCATTGACTGGCTGACTGCACAGGGCATTTGGCGCAACATTGAAGAGCAGTTCATGGTAAATTAGATTTTTTAGTTCATCGGCCGCCTTTGTGAAGCGAGGTGAATAAGGTTATAATCCTTAAAACCATTTTGACTAAACTATGGTCGACTTTCTTTCTGCAATAGCTCTCATTGTTCCTGGCAGCTGCCGCCATTAGTGCACTAAAAAAGGAACGAGGCAGCATGTAATGTGGCGTTACTGCATTTTAATTTGATCTCACGTCTCACTGTTCACTCAGCCAAAGCTGTATCAAAACTATATTGCGTAACTGCTAATGCACACTGAGCGTCCTACCGCTGCTGCTGCTTCACATAGAAGGCATTTATCTGGTGGCTAACAGGTGGCTTTTATTGAGAGGAAGCCACGGGAAACGCAATGTACACATCGGCTGCCATCATTAGAGTAAAATCAAGATCGTTCCTCAGAAAATAGATTCTTTTGTTTTTTGACAGCGGATGGATTTTTAATATTTCTGGAGTAACGAAACAAGTCAGAGCAGCCGCAATTCGCGGGATACTTCCAAATCTTGTTTCTGTCAAACAGTTTACTTCCTTCCCGTACCGCCTCGCTAATCTCTTCACTGTCTACTTAGATTAATGCGAGGCTGTTTGAGCAATATTCTTGGGTGTGTACTGAATATAGATGATGATGGATGCCCTCGAACAATGACCACGCAGATGTAATAAACACTGAAGCTAATCGTGATGACGTCACAGACAATGACACATTTCCATCGGTCTTGCAATGCCACGTTTTATGAAGAGTTTGTCAAACTCTCTCCCTCTTTTATTCAGATTCCCTTACCTCCGCCCAGCTCAGGATCCTTTTCTTCCTCCTCACACTCATCATGGGCCTCAGTGGTGCACCGATAGCCCTTCCTCTTCAGCACGTGGCAGATCACCACCCCCAACAGGCCCAGAAGGAAGAAAAAAGGCACCAGGCCAAAAGCAATGTAGTCCGAGTGGTTTTTCCCTCCTGCAGCTTTTCCAGCAACTGTAGTCTGACCCTCTGGAGGAAGACAAGGGATGAAGGGGAGCAAGAAAGAGAGAGAAAATTATTCTAAATATTGTCGCAACAGGTCACAGTCATTACAACGCCCTTGATGGCCACCTGGTACCCTCAGTGAGTCCGAGGGTACATTTGGGGCCGAGCAGCTGAGGGGATTTAAATGCTATCAGCTGGGACATGACAGAGATTTAATGTTCCCGTCCAGGATCACTCCAGTCTGCTGCAGTCTCTGCCCTCTTAACTGCTCGCCCCCACCCCTCATTTCATGCAAGAGGCCGAGGATAAAAACCAAAATCAATATAAACAAAATCAATACAACGTTCAGTCGACATTTCGCAGGGTTGGTCATATCTTAGTGTTATCATAGTAACTGATTGCAGCAAAAAAAAAGAGCATCAACCATGAACTATACCACAAAAGCTCAAGCGTCTCTCTCCCCCACTCCCATCAGCTCCACACCGGACTTTAGACCCATCAGGGTGCCACAACTCTGGGAGATCAACACACTTTACAGTCAACTAAAGACACCGCTATTAAGCTGAGACTAACCATTATTTTCCTCATCGACTAATCCCACCGATTATTTACTCGACTGGTTTCTGACAAGTAGTTAAAACGGCAATCACATCTTCGCAGAGTCATAAGTAACTATATATTAAATTGTGGACATAATGTCTTGAGAGGGTTCAGGTCAAAGGATAGACAGTGACCTGTAGTCAGCTGGAGGCGAAAGCTCCCCTGGCTCCTGCTGTTGGCGGACCACGTGAGGTGGAATGCACAACAGACAAGAGAGCTTTTGTCTGGTTTCCTGTTCCCATCCTTTCTGTATGTGTCTCTCTCTCACTCACACACACACACACACACACACACACACACACACACACACGGACAGTCAGACTCAAAGACAGATATTGGAGGTCAAAGTTAGAACAGATTCTCAAATCATATCAGTGTCAAATTACATGTTCATGCCATTTTTTTAACATACTATGCAATTGTGCCGATAGGCGTGCATATCTACATACTTAAATATGTGCCTCCTGATGAATACAGAGGCATTTGTGTGCTTTCCCCATTGTGCCAGTTCTGTGATGCATCAGACTGAACACACTGAGAAAGACCACTGTCTTCTCACTGACCACCCTGTGACCGACTGGTGTGTGTCCATGTGCTGATGGACTAGTAATTTGTTCTGCCTCGCTCCCATGCCTCTCCAAATGACTCAGAAGTAATCACAGGACAATTTGAGATTTGTATCAAAAGCATTGAAAAGAAATGGGGGCAAATGGGTTGAATAGAGTCCTTGAGGAGGATTTAGACTCGAGTCATAAACATCTCTTAGCAAACACAGCTGGTGCCGTGATGAAAGCCAAAAATAGAAATATCTGGAACACGTGTGCACATCACAGGTGGGGATTCATATATATAGAATTCTGATAATCATACACCACTTTTGGGCTTTGTTAAGCTTTGATTGGATAGTTTTGTCGGGTTATAAATAGGGCTGGGTGCAGAACCTCGAGGATTTGGGTACAGGTCAAAACGAGAACCGAAAGTTGAATGCAGATCTAAGGCTTGAACAAAGGACTACTCTCTTTATTGATACAGCTGCCCATTGATTTTTCAATTAATCATTGAGCTGATAAAAATTTGAAAAATCCAAACCACCCAAGGGGACGGCTGCGTCTTTATAAAATTCAAACAACAGTGCAAAACATATAAAACATCATAATCACTGTCGGCTATTTCTTTTTTTATTATAGTTTGTTTTAATTGTGTTTTTATCTTAATTATACATTAGCTCTGTGGCACTCTAAAATGCATTATTATTATTTACCTGTCCACACAACTACGTTTCCATTTTGAAACAGGGACCTATCTTATCTTTTGCTATGTTTACACCGAGCGTCCACATTAGCAAAAACGTGACCCTTTTTTCCGGAAGAGCACAAACAAAAGCCTTGATTATAGATTGTGTTATTGGAGCGATTAGCGAGCGGCGTGTCCAGCGGCGTTATCGGGCCTACAGAGCGGACGTTGGAAGTCATGGTTTGCAGCTTTGAGGAAGGCGATGGACAGAAAACAGAGGACTTTCCTTTTCTAATGCATGCTTATTTAGTTCTGCGCAACTATTGTGAAATCCACACAGAAACTGTAAAGGAACAAAAGAATCAACTTTTCGCCAGTCTGTTTGATTTGTAAGTACTCGTTTCCAAGTAAATTTGATATGTATGCATACAAGTGAGTGAGTGAGTGAGAAAGAGGAAATCTGTTTATTGTGCAACAAGAGTAGACTTGTAACTAGAGAAAAAAGTACTTGTACATGTTTATTTTGACTTTGATGAAAATATGAGAAGTGACTGAGGATAAGAAAAAGTTTTATGACAACATGATGTGGAAGTGACAAACAAGGTTGCAAGATCCAATGCTTCTCTGGATTTTGAGATATGGGTCAAACTGCCCCTTGCTACAGGGAAAACGTCAAATTCAACACCTACATCACAAGAGAAGTGAACGTCAAAAAGATGAGCGGTTACCTGTCAAATTCAGTGACACCATCACTGACAAGAGGAATTTCCCTTTCCTCTAGAAGTAGCAAAGGTATCTCTGTCTACGATGTCAAATCCTTCAATTGAAACATCCTCTGGCTGAATAGCTGAGCATTACTGTGGATTTTACTCTGCGAGAAGTTCCATCTGCCTAAAAGGTTATCGACGTCTCTGCTGCAACAGCTCCTTTCACAACACGACGTGAAATCAATCACTGCAAAAACACACAAAAGGAGAATGATTTGCGATTGGATTCTTGGCCTTTTCTTTCCCTTTCTGCACCTCTCCTCTCCTCTCTTGAACATCAGATGCACTAATGGGGAACTATTTTAGCTATAAATAAAGGCAAAGTCAATTTGAACACTGCGAGTGTGTACCGTGATATTTTAATTTTGAACTTATATATGAACTTATAGCATTTAGCGCTTGCCTGCATCCATGCATTTGTGTGCTTTCCCCCATTGTGCCAGTTCCGTGATGCATCGGACTGAACACACTGAGAAAGACCACTGTCTTCTCACTGACCACCCTGTGACCGACTGGTGTGTGTCCATGTGCTGATGGACTCGTAGTGTGTTCTGCCACGCTCCCATGCCTCTCCAAATCACTCAGAAGTAATCACAGGTCAATTTGAGAATTGTATCAAAAGCATTGAAAAAAAAAAATGGGGGCAAATGGGTTGAATAGAGTCCTTGAGGAGGATTTAGACTTGAGTCAGAAAAAAAAAATCTCTTAGCAAACACAGCTGGTGCCGTGATGAAAGTCAAAAATAGAAAAATATGGAACATGTGTGGATTCATATATAGGATTCTGACAATCATACACCATTTATGGGCTTTGTTAAGCTTTAATTGTATAGTTTTGTTGGGATATAAATAGGGCTGGGTGCAGAACCTCAATGATTTGGATACTGGTCAAAACGTGTACATGGACATCCTCCATTGCCTACAGAATCCGTGCATGATGATGATGACCACACAACACTGCCAAAGGCCATCTCAGCAAAGAGGATGTCAATGTTCCTCACTGCTGAGATAAGCACCCCATGACACCAAGACGCACATTGTGTCCAAACCTAAACTGTATTTCCCGTTTTATTTTAGGTTTGAGGTAATTTCCAATTTCTTGAGTCACTTCTTGGCAAATGTTGCATAACATAATAGTAGTCTGAGAGAAATCAGGAAATCTGTATTGGCTGAAGGACTTTTATCCTTATCCTGTCAGTAATGTGATCCTCAACTGAGCCAGATGTAACTGCATTATTCTTCTCCATTTACTCATCTTGGGAAGGAGAGAGAACGGAAATGGAAACTGTTCCATGTCTCCTCATTGACCACTGTTAGGCTTGGTAATAACCTCTACTTCCCATTTTACAACGTATCTACATTAAACTTTGTGGACAACGGCCCCCCTGAGTCTCATTGCACCTTCATGCACTGAGAATCTACTCTGGAAATATTCTGATTCAATCCATATTTGTAGGCGTTAAACCTTTCAAAAACAACAATTTGATTGCGGTTAAAAACATGTTGCTCTCCCGCTTGCCACTCAGAAAAGCATCTGCATTAACAGGGCGGTCCAGCAGCAATCTAACAGCCATGAACTAATCAATATAACCACACAATAACATGCAGTTCTTCCTTTTTTGTTTTAAAAAAATATGATGACATAGATTTGAAGCTTCATTCGGAAACCTATAATATAAATACATTTAAAAAAATAAGACATTCAGTACAACTGTACTAAATAGCTGCCAATCATGTTTGACTGTTAGGAAAGTGACACACAGCAAAAGGTTTTCATGTCACCATCATCTGTGGGCTTCAGCTCAGCACTAAATAAGAGTTCAACGGCCCGTCTGTAGCTCACACATTTCAGGAAATCATGTACAGCTAGGAAAGCAAATCTCAGACCCTTGGACTTAAACCAACCGCTGCTTATTTCAAGATTACATGCCCATGCTAAGTGAACATTTTAATTTGAAGAATGAGATGATTACTGCATCCTTTTGATGATAAAAAATAGTACCTTAATTACCAAGAACAAACAAAAGCAGACGATCTTTTTATTTATTATGGCAACTTGAAAGATGTGTCTCCCCCAGAGGGCTTAAACTACTTCATTTATACGCGTACTGAATCTTAAAAGGCAATATAAAACACAATGCTGCCAGTAGGCTTTGAAGCTGCAAAGGCATTTTTCTTACAGTTAAGTGTCAGGGAAACAAAACCTTGCACAGGTCTGACTCTTGACAATTATCACTTTTTGTTTCTTCAGGAATTGTGTTATTCAAAGGATTTTTCACAGGCCTGAGGTCATGAAAGGATCAAGAACTTTAAGAGAAATGCTTTTTTAAAAATTGTATTTGTTCTATCCCTTTATATTAATACTGTGACCCTTATCTCTGGACCCCTTGGGGGTGGGTGGGTCCCGGACCGCCGACCTAGACTATAATAAGTTCCACAGCCTGCAAAAATGAGCGCCAGGCTCAACTGGGAGTGTGTTCAGGAAGCGGTGAAGACAGCCGAATCGATCAAAGACATACAGTATGGTTACTGTGTACACACTCACACACACATACTATTAATACCAAGCCAACCAACGTCCTGGATGACTAGGTCTGACTGAATGAGCGTGAGGGTTCAGGGTCTTGGCCGTTTGCAGGTCGAAGTCTCCTGTAGGCTCTGCATGGAAAATTGAAACGGGCCCAGAATTTTGACGGTCATGAGGAAAACCAAAAGCTTAACATGGAACTAAAAGAGAACCCTGGCTTGAGTCTGTGGGTAGAGACAGGCGTGCAGCCGTCTTCTCTGAGCAGTATTTCAAAATACCCACAAACTCAAAACAGCCTGTGTACCGTAAACATCAATAATTGCTTGAGAGACATTTATGCTGACAAGACAATAAAAGATTAACGAGGTCGATAGCCCGTTGCTGATTAAATATGAACATCTAAATTGGCAACATGTGTTGAAAGATGCACACACACACACACACACACACACTCAAGTGTTACAGCCGTGTTAATAAAACACCACTCTCGTGAATTCTTAATCTTTTATGCATCTTTAAAAAGGCACTCATTAACAAATGGCATTAACAAATGGATGAAATCGCCTGGTTGTGTTATACTAGTGTGATTGTGGTGCAGTTCTTGTTTTTGCCGAGAATGAGCTTTTCATATGTTACCGATTGCATTCTCGCTTCAAAGGCCGCAAAAGTGGTGGTCTGGCTGCACAAAATATGCAAGCATCACAACTTGTAAGTATCATACGTGTGTGTGTTTGCCACTGCAATAATCTAAAATCCAGTGGCAACCAGTGTGATGCTCATTTCCAGGTTGGCCTGCAGCACTCTATAACTATAATCCTTTCAGATAATGAATCCAGTAACAAGTTAATGTGGTTTGAAAGGCAATTAAGGTCATTTACGTTTATGTTTATCCTTTAAACGGTGTCATGGGATTTTCGAGTGAGCTTTGACATGATTAGTACAGAGAAATAACAGCTTTAAGGGGAGGAAAAGCACTCTGTCAGCTCTGGTGCCAGATGAAATAAAATCTGCAGCAAACAAGTCTTGGATAATTTATAAGACTAAAATCTTGCATAAGGAGTAATTAGCTTATAATATAAAGCCATGAGTGCATTTTAACCCCAACAACACCTGCTGTGGCTTCTAACTTATGTTAAGACAGGAACAAAATACAAACAATTCACAATATATTAGAAATGCTCAATATGCATTTATTTTTTCCGTCTGCTTACATGACGTCTTGAAGTGGCGGCTGTCACGCAGTCTCTACAGTATCTGTCTCAAACGTATGCTGCCATAATGCATTAGTGCTTCACGTCAGTGTGTGTTTTTAATAACCGTTCACATCAATTCCCAATGTCTTCATAACCTCAAATCATTTTTAAAATGAGAGCAAACTTTTCTGAAGGAGGACATGGGAGGGGACATTTACGACTGCGCAGCGCTGCTTGACGTTACGACGTTTACGACGGAAACAAATCTTTTGGAACTCACGCGTACCGGAGGTTGAGTTCGCCATGGGCCGACAGGAGCTCACCGGCGGGCCGCTGCGGATGTCTTGAACAGGCGGCTGTTGAACGCCGTGGTCACCGCTAACTGTGGTCAAAGAGAGGCGGGACTTCTTACCAACGTCAACGTGTTTCCTGATTCACAGCGCGCGGATACGCCCTAATCTTAAAGCGATACTCCCCCCAAAAAAGTCCCCTGAATTCCATACGATACCTGATACCTGTGCAATACAGACAGGTACAGTGGAGAGAGTGCTCACCTGTTATACTTCCGTCTTCTTTGGCTGTTGCTAAAAAGTTGCTAAAAAGTTGCTATTTCCATTTTATGCTACTTTAAACTTCCACTCACGAGAATTCACTACATGTATTTGATACCTTTAGTAATCAGCTACTTTGCAGATTCATATTAATAATACAAGATATCACCCAACAAATAAATGATGCTGTATCATTATGGACAAAGACACTGCTTTATTGACCCCTTGGGGAAATTCACAAGCTATATAATTTATTTTGATTAGCCCTACTTGCAGTAACAATAAAGCAAAGTACTAATACTGTTATGATGTTGGTTTGTTTGGTGTCCTGTTTTATTGTGAGTAGTCCTTGTCTTGTGTGTCCTCTATGTTCCTACACTTCTTGCCCCTGTGATTGTCCATGATTTTCTGTCTGCCCTGTTCCCTGATTGTGTTTTCCCTTCACCTGTGCTGCCCTTGTTGTTTTCCACCTGCGCCTCGGTACCTTCCTCTTGTATTTAAACCCTGTTTGTCTCCTGTCCCCTTGTCGGACTGTACTGTTTGTCCCCCATTAGCTGTCCTGTTTAGATACCTGTTGTCTGTTCGTTCCCCTGCCTCTTTTTGTTCCCGGTGTTTGCTCCCAGATCTTGCTTCCCTGTTTTTTGGATTCCTGTTTTTTTTTTGTTAGTTCCTCGGCCTGTTTTTTGAAGCCTGACCTGAGTTTTGTTTGATAATAAATTTACTTTGAACTGTTGCTTCAGCGTTTGGTTCCACCTTCAAACCAGAACCGTGACAAACACATGCATACTTTTGGTACTTTAGAATATTTTGAAGTTAATACTTTTAACTTTTACTCAAATAAAAGTAGTAATACCACAGTATAGAAATACAAGTAAAAATCGATACTCATTTATGTCAGTAAAAGATCTGCGTACGTCATCTTCTACTCGGTTTCAGTAATTAAAGGGTGTTTCCTGACTCAGAATTCTCTGTGTCAGAACAACAACAAAATATACAAGTTCCCTGATTGTGTTTTCAAAGAGTTT
The DNA here is from genome assembly GCF_910589615.1 of Taurulus bubalis. Lineage (NCBI taxonomy): Eukaryota > Metazoa > Chordata > Actinopteri > Perciformes > Cottidae > Taurulus > Taurulus bubalis. Next base: position 6,799,007 of record NC_136591.1, read on the forward strand.
TGACAGCTTGTACCTGTTTTGCCTCCACTCGTGACTAGACAAAACCAAGACTGAAGCTGGGGCATGTGTGTTTACTGAGATTTAACAACCATACAACTTGTTAACGTGACAATAATATAGGCTTGATTCATCATTTCAGACATAATAAAAGTGTAAAAAGAACTATGTTAAGGGAAATACTACGTGCATCCAGTGTTTTGAACGAGTTCCCTTATCCTAACCCGGCCTATTGTGTGTGGGGATGGGCTAAATGACTATTATGATATTTAGTTTATTTAATTTAACAGAAGGAAAATTTACAAAACATGGAAGGAAATGATCAAACAAAGATGAAGAATCGAGTACAATCAACAATAGAGGAAATTATGCTGCAAAACAATCAGACACAAACGGTAAACAAGTTACATTATATTGAAAATCAAGAGAGAAAAAATATATTTAAGAATAAAACAAGCAACAAAGAAAAAAAAAGGAGAAACATCAGGTTAACAGACAAGGAGCACAAAAGAGCAACAGATGTTAATAAAGCAACTGAGCTATAGATGTATACAGTTTTTCGACTTAAGTCACTGACATGAAAGAGGAAACACAGCAGTTCCACTTACAAGTAGGAATATGTCTGTCTGTCCTGCCTGCTTTTTTGGTGTGTATTTGTCTTCTTTCGTGTTATGTTTATGTTCCTCCAGTGTTTTATTTGTGATTATACTGCAGGTACACTTTCATTTTCTTTGATGTGAATTAGTTTTGTTTATACGTTGCATTATGTTATTGGAAATTTTGTAATTTCAGGCTGCCGTAAAAAAATCTGGCCAAGGACAGCAGATGAAAATTAGCCTCTCTGGCTAACTCTAGCTCACTTATTGTCCCTGGAAAAATAAACACATAAATAAATTAAAAAAATAATGATATCTCTCAAAAAAAAACATTTGAATCCACAATTTGGGACAAAGAATTGGAGAGAGAGAAAAACAACAACAGCTCGACCATACAGTGGAACGTTTCCCTTTATCACCAGCGTCAACACGTGAGGAGTCTCAGGAAGAAGCTGGTGTCCAGGAGGCTCCACCCTCTCTTTGACACTCCAGCTGCAACTGAGGACAAAGATGCCATCTTTTGCCACAGAAAAGAAAAGATATAATTATTTCACTGGCTATTACATCTCTTTTTTATCAGTTATTTTTAAACCAATTTAAATGAACTTAAAATGCATCTCAGTCTGTAAATGATTACTTGAAAAACACAACCAAGTCAGAGAGTTAGTATGCTTTAAAAAAAGTACAACACAAAGCAAAACAAATGTAAAAGATGATGTGTTGGATCAGCTGAGGTCTCTGTCCATTGACCTGCAGGTGGCAGCAGTCGACCAGCGCTTCAGGCACACCTGCCCTGGCAAAGCTCACGTGGCCTTGCAGCCGCTGAGCACCAGGACCTGCAATGGGTATGAACACACATCCGCATTGTCCGCGTGTTGACCATGTGCAGTTGTGGTAGAACACCTCTCCATCAGGATGTGTGAAAATCTGTGGCTGTATTTGAATTAGCATTCTCAACCCATGAGGGAGGAGCGTTACATCCACCTGGACCTGATGGCTGACGGCTCAGTGAGCCAGTCTGCAGGAGCACCTCAAAGTATAAGCACCACAGCTGCTCATTCAACAGCCAGCACTAAAACTACTCCTGGTCCCCGCTGCCAGGAGAGCCAGCTGGCCTTGACCCTGCCAAAACGAGTCATATCTGCTCTGGGTGAAAACTGCTCAGCCTGCATACAGTCAAGTGCCAGGCTGAGCAGTTTCACCTCCTTCTGTCTTCCTCTGTCAATCTGTGATCTGATCCTTGTCCCTCCATCTCTTCTTCCTCTACCTGTCCACAGTGTGTGCTCATCCAGCTCTTGTTTGTACTTTGAGCGTATAAAAAAAAAAAAACATTAAATAGATATATATAAATATAAATTTCAAAATCCCTGAATGCCCTCAAATCCTATAACGCCCCTGCGTACTAGAGCTATTACAACTAGATTGTTTATTAACTGGCCCCTGGCCTCCTGTCAATTTTTTTTGCAAAAGTGTCCCTCATGCAAAGCCGTATCCTTAAAAGGTTAAACACCTTTAATTTGGAAAGCCGCTTTTGTTACATGGTCCATTTGGAACTCAAATGAAAAATGCCAAAGCACAAAATTCTGTTAAATCAAAACAAATTACAACATTGCACATTGCCCCTTTCTCTCATATGTCTGCTTCGCAAAGGATTGTGGATCAGTGTAGCTAGAAAAGCATATATTCCTCCATCTGTAACCGCTTATCCTATTCAGGGTCGTCGATCAGCTGACATTGGGCGAAGGCGGGACACATGCTGGACAGGTCACAAGACTGACACTTGGGGTGTTCAAGTAACCTAAAGCTGCATGTCTTTGGACTGTGGGAGAAAGCCGGGAGAACCTGGTGGAACTCGGCAAGAACCCACGCTGTTGCTGTGAGGATATACTACATTTTATTCTGGCAAAGATAGTAGGGCAATGCCAGATGATGAAGTGGGATTGGATGAGATAACCCCTATACTATGGAAGCCCTAAACAAATGTAATCAACCAGGCTTCAACATTGAACCCTCAAGGGAAGAGAAAACCACTGCAGTTTTGTTTTAGGGAGGTGTTGGGAGTTTTATGTTGTAATTTTAAGGAAGGCAATTAAAATGTGTACATATCAATGTAAAGCGCAGTAGATGTTGAATGACAATGAACAACTTTAAGTGAATGTGTTAAAAACTGCTGCAACAATAGATTTGTTTTAATCAACAAAAATACTATTGAAAATAAAGGCCACATTAGACCAGTGACTGGCCTTTGACCCTGAAAGGGAACTTACCATCTGTTTTGATAACTATATAGATTCATCCATTCAAAGTGGACAGAATTACAAGAAGAAAAAAAAATTCAAGAATTCTCTGTTCACTGCTCACAATTACAATTATTCTTTCGGCACACACGCGCAGACGCACTAACAGGAAGTGGTTTATTTCAAAACGGTTTTCCCCTTCTTTCTACAACAGCTCTGTCACTCACTGCTTAGTGGAGCCATGACGCACAGCTGCGATCACTTCACTATAATTAGCAGATGATCTGAGGTGATGTCGGAGTAAGGGTGAACCCTTTGAAAGATCACACAAAGGAAACTATTTTTAAACCCAGTAATGACTTTTAGGAACACCCTGGACATCTTTAGCATCCGCTAATGTAATTTAAAGTTTTTTAATTGCAGTTTTCGTTGTGACTGCGTCACACTGGTTCAGTCCTTGCATGGCATCCATCCGACGCAATGCTGCCCTCTCCTGGACACATTCACGTTTACGTTTGGATCTGCTGATCAGCATCACTCATATTTTCTGCATGCATGTATGAGTGCATTTCATCATGCAAATCTACTGTTCAATATGCTCAAAATGCTAAATAGAAAAATAAAAATAGACTTGAAGATAAATGGTTTATTTACATCTTATTGTTTTGTCATGAAAGGTTCTTCCGTATAAGGATATTTATCCGTATCAATATGCTAGCATATTAATATAAAAAATACAGCGGTGCCATGTTATTAAAGAAAACATGTATTGTTTCTTTATGCATGTCAGCTTTTGAACAAATCATTCAGATGTCAAACATGTGTGCAGTAAACTGGTCTGACCGTTTGCAAAAAACAAGAGGCACCTGCCAGTAGCTGGTGCCAAACACCATACTATTGGCCAGATGCTCTGTGCAGCTCAACCAATGAAATGCTGGAAATCCAAATTTATATCGAACCACTTAGATGGAAACACATTGTAAAGCAGCTGCAATGTAAACGTGTCTGTCAGATTCAGGCAGCAGAAAAGCAGCCAATCGTGATTTAAAACGGTTGTAAATGTTTTGCCACTCCTCTTCATACTCATTTGATTCCATATCAATATACAAATACTCATCAGTGAAGGTTTAAAGTAATTCTGCAGGTCTATGCAGCTGCACAAAAACCAAGTGACTGAGTCTCACTGCAGCTCCCAGCAAACAAGCTCAGCAGCCATGTGCACGCTGGTAAACACCAAATGACTTCTGAAGAATGTGGCACATTTAGATTCAAGAATAAACGTGGGGCACAAATGGTGGCACTGTGAAGGACCTTATTTTAAGATTTCCATTTTCTACTCCACTACAGTGCTTTTTGACAGCTTTAGTCAAAATATAATCAACTAATAAATCATGCTGTATCTTCGTAGATTAAGCCAAGCAGGAGTACATAGGTAAAATGATCTTCACCATAGGGATGCATATGTATTAGTGCATCAATAATTATAGTCCAATAATAACATATTATTTTTGAAATGGGCCACTTTGCACTTTGAGTACTTTTACTGTTTGTACAATAATATATTTCATGCTAGTGCTTTTGTTAGCTATACTTTAACTTTACGTTTTGAATGTTGCCACTTAGTAAATAAACTGACTGAACAGCAAAGTTTACTGCCACCGATTGAAGATATGCAATAAATGTACTTTACACATTGTCCATTGTATTGTAATTATCACCAAATAGTGATCGACAAGAAGAGAAGCTCATGCTGATATAGTGATAATTTCCTTATTTCCTTAGAGAGAGAGAGAGATTTTTGTAATAGATTTTAGATATTTGTTGTTGTTGTAGTACAACAAATACGTTGTGCATTGTGACACAGTCAATGTGCTCCTATTAAATACTACACTATAATTGTTGTAATGGATATTAACACAGGGGCATGTGTCCTACATCTGCACTGTTTACAGCTTTTCACCAACCACACCGCCAGCCTCGTGCTTTCGGAGAGGGCAAGCGGTCCAACTGACGTCACCATCTGAGAGCACGTTGAATTGTGCATGTTGAGGCTTTGCCGCAGCCGTATGTACAAAGCAAATGCGCAGCAGAAATAGCCCCCGTGTGTCCACGGGTAAAGACGAGTTGAGGCAGATGCATTTTCGACTGCATTGTATTTCTTAAGCTGCACTGCAACTTGTATTTTATGTTTTTTGACTGTTTATTAATGTTTTAATGAATCTTCTTAATTGTTTTTAAAACTAGTTTTCTTCTGCATTATGATTTGATGCTTTTAATGGTTTTGTGAAGCACTTTGAATCGCCTCGTTGTTAAAATGTGCTATACAAATAAACGTGCCTTATCTTTGCTTAGTTCACTGAGAAAAAAATACTAATAGGACCTTGAGTTAAATGTATTTTAAATTATCATCAAATGCATGGTCAATAATTACCTTTCATAATAATAAACAAAAACATTGCCACTGAAACTGTAGCATCTGCTGAATGAGGACTCCAGAAAAATGTGTTTGTTTACCTCCAACACAAAATCTAGTTGCGATGCCATTACCCTTATTACGGCTCACCAAGTAGGCCACATCAAGCGTGAGCGTGGGCTACGCCCTCTCATGTATGTTGAGTGGGAAACTCAGGACCAGACACACTGCAACGTGATTTGAAAGCCCCGTGCAGCTAGCCGTGCCCCCTTTAGCCAATCAGAACGCGTCGGGGCGGGGCCAATGCCTCCTGCTGTCCAATCACGATGCCAGATTCAACTGTACGTGCGAGACCAAGCACGTGTGCTTCTGCGTGTAAACTAGTGTTGGGGTGCCGAGCTAAAAAAATCTTAGAGCAAACGCAGATCGACAAGCAAAGGTAGAAGTCGCCACAAGGATCTGTACTCCTTCATTTTGACTTTCGAGAACCTCACGGTGGAATATCAAAGCTGTCGCTGTTGTGTTTCAGCGTAACTAAGGTAAGCTGTTTGTGTCTTGGCTTGTAACGTGAAACAGTAGCGTCTGTCGCGGTTGCTTTGTAGCTAGAATGCTAGCTGTCACTTCGGGCTGTTGGTGCACACAAACAGCAGGAATCGCTGTATTTGAGTGCTTCATTTGATGTCATCTTCCTGCTTTTAAGCTGTTAAGACGTATTACAATTCACAGTGAAACCAGCAGCTTTGTGTTCGTGTATTCTCCTCTAAAGCACGGTAATGCTCTAGTTTAACCCTTTGAGTGCTGCTTCATGTGAACGTGCACCGTCACGATAAAAAGTCAACTTGTCAACACATATTTGTCCTTGGTTTCTGCGGATAGTACATGCATGTAGCCATTGCACAATGTGTAGTATCAGGAGGTTCATCATGACACGAGACAAACTGCTTTTAAAACGTGTGGATATAGACGGAAAACCGACCACCTGCACAGATTCCATCCTGCATGCTATTTGCATACATCGCACCCTATCTAGTGCCCGGGTGCGCAAAGCAGGTGCACATGAACACCCCAAAAGTTTACACATGGTAACCCAGACAGGGTTGTAAAAAATAAAAAATCCTTCACTTAATGTTTGACATAGAGAGTTGTGGGTGGACACCATGCATAAGCAAATAAAACGTGGCAGTTTTGCCACAAGTGTAATGTATTAATTGTGCATGGATGACTGAAGAGGTGGTGCATACGTACCTAAACTAGATGGTCTCTCACACACACACACACACACACACACACACACACACACACGTGGGGTACTGACTCATCACTTGAGACGGGACAAGTAAACCGCTTATAATTTTCCATCACTGTGACACTCTATGGATCACGAGCAGTACCTCGTCTCCGTGAAGCAGAAGAGCAACACTATTGTTTGTACCTTCACTGAACGAAAGTGCCTTTTTAAATGGGGGAAAACAAAGAGCTTAAGGCTGAAAAAGGACAGCGAGGGACAGATATTTGGGGAGAAGGGTTTGGTAGCAGAGAGTGTGTGCGTCCTCAATGTTGTCAGACGACATTGAAACAATCAAGACCACCAAACTTATCACAGGCAGCCGGGAAATAGCCCACTCGTGGCTCTTGAATAGGGAAGGTGTACTTCCTGTTGTTCTTGTTAATGAGCGTTGTCTTTTGGTTTATCCCAGATCTGGTGGTGGCTGTTAAACTGTCTCTCATTTAAGTTTCAAACACATATATGTTGTCGTCTATATTTACAGCTGTGGGAGGGATTCCCCAACAGTTGTGACAAATGTGGAGTTTTGCTGGAAGGCTAATCATTCTTTATTACTTGCCACTTGGGGTAGACAAACTGGATCATGTTGTTTACGTCAGATACTTGGTATGTTGTTGAGGGACTTACAACTGGATCTTTTCTGTGTTTTTGAGTCCAAAACAATAAACAATTGCCATCTATTGCCAAGCAAATAGCTTACTGATTGACCCAATGAGCTACTTAACTTGTTTGATACAGTGACACAAAGAACTTTGGCAAATGAACCTCCACCCACTGCAGATATTGTACAACGTTGTACCCAGAGGCATTACAACACTCCTCTCCTTCAACAAGAGATACCGTGTTTAGAGTAATAGCATTTAATGACACAAAGTGAGGCTTAAATTATTATTATTATTGTTTAAAAATGTCAGTTCTCTTGGTTAGGCACGATGCATTCTAAGTTAAACAAGAGCAAAGGAAATCCAACATAGACATATTTATCCAATGTACGTACATCTGTTTATAATGTAATGGCTCCGCGTATTGCAATGTAGTTTTACTACTTTAAGAAGGCATGTGGCCCAACTCATGCATAGCTCGTGTCTCACAGTCTCATAAATGTGCATTGCTCATTAAATGCTCGTGAATCTCCTCGCCCAATCCGCGCCGTCCTTGCATATTCAGGAGACGACTCGGGGCTCAGCCTCTGCAGAATGCGCTCCTCTCATTGGTCCAGCGAGCCGACCAATCAGCAGCCGGCAGGGCTTGCTGAAAGCACGGCCGCGGACACGTGCCATGCGCTGTAGACAGAAGAAAAGAAAAAGCGAACCGGACGGAGCGCCGCAGGAGTGTAATTATGATACTGGCGATGAAAGTAAATTAAACTGTAGTATGTATCTCTTGACGTGATCGAGGGGTATTAAATGTCACGACGATGCAGCGGAAAGGGGCGGGTTCTTTTAGCCAGGCACACATGTTCAAGCACGGACGCTAGGTCACGCCCCCTGAAGCCTGCACCTGTATGTGACAGCAAAGCCAGTTCCCTTGTATTAAGAAGGAAAATACATTTGTCAGAATTTTTTGTAGATATGACATATGCAATTGCAGTACAATATACAAAGCATGATATCAGATTCAGTAATGTTGACTGCAATTAATCTGGTAGTTATTTTCTCACTTAATACATCAATTGTTTGGTCCATTAGTGAAACATGCCATAATTTTCCACCGACATAGGTGACGTCTCCATATTGCTTGTTATTGCAGAAGATGATAACCCCCAAGTATTTAAATTACTATTACTGAAGACCAAGAAACTAACAATATTTTTGTGCATCCTATTTTCTAATCTACTAAGTGATTAATTGACCAATCACTAACAGATTATAAAACTAGCATGCACTTTATTAATGACTTAATAAAGTATTGAGGGCTTCAATACCTGTAGTTGTCACATAATCACTTTATTAATTAATGTATGTCCACCCCAATTTCCCATTTATTGGATCATAAATCATCTAAACCCATGTTGTAATTGTTAGTCATATTATTCAAATACCCTGGCATTGGATCACATTGATTATCACGTGTAGTTGCAAACGTTGCAGTGAGAAAGACACTTTCTCTTCATTGTGTGAGACTGTCCGAAGCTTGACAGATGCATTCTTTACCTCAGATTGACGCTTAATTCTCATCACCATCATAATGAGCAGATTGTGAATCACTGGCAATACAGTGATGCCTTATATTTTGCTGACTAGCTCAAGTGAATGTATTTTGTTTTGTTTTTGTCCCTCCCAAAATATGGTGTTTTCTCTTCCTGTAAGGATGAATGTGATGTTGGCAGACTTTTAACCTAAAGCTGTGGTGTTCCTTGTTTTGATTATTGACTAAACTGGCAATTGTTTTCTAGACGCCCACTTTTGCCCTGCTCTCATATCACCAGATCATCATTTCTCCATCCACTGCCCAATTCAGCCACAGCACACAGTTTGTCATCTGCATCATCTACTGACCGAACAGCATGCTAATTACCATTTCATGACTGATTAAGGAAGGCAGCTTGGTTGCATTGAGGCGCCATCACATGAGTTAGTTGAACTCAATACCCGCAGTTGTTCACCACTTAGCATTCCAAGTAGTTAAGCTTTTTTTCGAGTTACATTTGTCATTAGCTGTGCGTACTTGTGATCCTCTTTGCAGCTCTAATGAGCAATCTCCAGCTGGCGGTGGCCGATGTGAACCCGTCCATTCAGGCGTATTGGGCTGGTGCGTCAGGACAGAAAGTTGTATTATGTCTGAGCTGCGTATGCAGGATTTAAAGGATTACGGAGCGTCTCCCTTGCTCAAGGAATAAATAGCGGTAGACTTTTACTTGCGTAGGCAGTGGCCTGATATATGCTTTTTAGGAAATGACGAGCAATCCCTGTGATGCAAAGCTTTGTTCAGTGAAATTCAAGTTCAATTTATTTTGAGAGTCCTCTGGGTAAAAGTGGACTGAACTATGACGACCAACAGTTGCCCCGTGTCATTTCGGCATTAGTGCATGTTCACCTGTTCTATATTATGATGCCTACGCACTTGCTGCATGCAAACAGGAGTAGGAGATTATTGTCATTCTGTACTCAAAATGGGGTGATTACTGAATCCAGATAATCTGGGTAAAAGTCTAACAGCTCGGTGCGACTACAACAACCGTAAGCATTACTGACAAACATTTGGTCTGCACCACAAGGCCGGCAAGGCATTTCACGGCCATATTTGAAGCTTCCTTAGAGGCCAACGCGATAAACTGATGACAAGCGTTCCGTTTTTGTCTTTCTTTAGCTGCAGTCCATAGGAGATACTTACAAGACCATGACACATGTTTTGTAATCCTGCAGTTAATATATTTCCTTCTCTTTTTTTTGTCTTCTCAGGTGGCCTTTGACATCTAGAGCATCTAGAAGAGGCGAGAAGACCAGATACAGAGTGTTACAGATACAGAGAAAAACAGTGAATTTTTTTATTTTTTGCTCCCACCAAGAGCTGTTTTTCTCACACTCCCTCACAATCTCTCATCCCATCTGTTGGAGCACTTGTGCCGAGGCTGTTTCACAAGCAGAAATTAATCTCTTGTCTTTGAGTGACACCATTTCGCAATTTAATTGCCGTCTCTTTAGAACGGCAGCCTTTGCTTTTTGAATGACTTTCTCTTTAAGTTGTTCCTGTTTTCACCTTGGCTGACACCTTAAAACAGCTGTTACAGCCTCATCCTACTTGAGTATGAGTTATGATGACTCTAAATCAATGCCCAGCAGCAGCACTCGGGGGCGAGTGGCACGGGCCGACGAGAAAGACGATGACCGGGAAGCAGAGTCAGAAGAGTTCATCTCTCTGAAAACTAGCAGCGGTCAGCCCGGTGCCAATGTTACCACTCAGGAGCAGGAAAGTGGAAATGGAGGCAGCTCCATCGGCGGCTCATCTCCCAGTGTGGGGTCTGGGTCCAGAGGTCGACGGGGGCACAACTCAGATGATATGGATGGACTCTCCAGCGGGAACGACTCCGGAGAGAGGGAAAGTGAAGGCGGGATGGAGAGAGACAACCGGTCGCATGGGCGCCAGTCCGTACGCAGCTCCCACAACTCGTCAAATGGCAAGGACTCTGGCATGATGCTGGAAACTACAGAGAGCAACAAGAGGTAAGAGAAGAAGCGTCCACATTTTCAGTAAAACAAGCACAGCGACCTCACTAGTTAACACGCGCTACGCCAACAGTGCGTTCACCCGAGTGTAAAATGGTCATTCACCGTTCGACTGTCCCTTCTTTCCCAGCTCCAACTCCCAGAGTCTCTCACCTCGCAGCAGCTCCCTGGCCTACAGCCTGCTGTCGACCAGCTCGGAGCACGACCCGCCCTCCACCTCTGGCTGCAGCAGCAACCAGTCGGCGAGGGTCCAGACCCAGAAAGATCTGATGAAGGCCATCAAGGAGCTGAAGCTCCGCCTGCCAACGGAGCGCAAGGGCAAGGGTCACACCAGCACTCTGAATGCGCTCAAATACGCACTTCAGTGTGTCAAACAAGTCCGAGGTGAGCGGGTGTTTTTGTTTGTCTTCTGAAACGTGGCAGTGACAAATCTGACTATTTACTCTTCTCTGGTTAGGCATATTTTTTAAATAACTCTCCAGGCTTTAGGGCTTACATTTGTCTCAATGCCTTCTGTTCACTGCAATATGTAATTGTCTCTTTACCGATATACACCCTCTGACTGATTTTATGTTTACCGTTTCCAGCCAACAAGGAGTACTATCATCAGTGGAGCGTAGAGGAGTGTCATGACTGCAGCCTGGACTTGTCTGCCTTCACAATTGAGGAGCTTGACAACATCACTTCAGAATACACCCTCAAAAACACAGTAGGTTTATACAGTTATTACTGCTTCATTAAAAAAATTAATCTGTTTTGGTGTTTGAGAAATCGTTTCAGTATTTTACTACTGCGGTTAGTGAGCCACGGACATTATCTTTAATAAGGTAATAAATGTATCTGAAATCAGCTCTTTGCTCAATTGGCCTTGAATGTCACCGATTTCAGAGACACTCTCAGATCAATGAGTGCTGCTGTATTATTGTTCTGCAAGCTATGTAGTAAACTGTGATTTAACTATAAAATGTTGATCCATCAGATCCAGAATGAACTTCATTAGTCATGTTTTGCGAATGAAAACCATAGTACACTTGATCTGAATAAAAAAAACATTTTCTTTTTCTATTTTCAGGACACTTTCTCCATGGGTGTGTCATTCTTGTCAGGAAAGGTCGTGTACGTCTCACCCCAAGGCTCGTCCCTGCTTCGCTGCAAGCCAGAGCGTCTCCAAGGGGCCATGTTTTCTGAGCTTCTGGCCCCGCAGGACGTCAGCACTTTCTATAGCGGCACGGCACCCTGCCGCCTGCCCAACTGGGCCTCCTGCATCGGGTCTGGTGAGTTGAGGCAAAGTGAAATTGGGAAAGGGTTAGAAAAAGGGAGACGGTATTGAAGAAATATCGAGAGCATGGGATTTTCTGAAAAATCTTATTCTGTGTCTGACTCTTTGTCCAACTCTCCTTCCTCTCAGCTTCTTCTCCAGCCGAATGCACGCAGGAGAAATCCATGTTCTGTCGAATCAGTGCCGACCAGGCGCACGGCGGCGAGATGCGCTACTACCCCTTCCGCCTCACGCCCTACCAGCTCACCATCAGAGACTCCGATGATGCCGAGCCACAGCCCTGCTGCTTGCTCATCGCGGAGAGGGTCCACTCTGGATACGAAGGTATTTGTCATCTTACGACATCTGTTTTTATGTGAGCGAAAAAGCTTTCTGGGCCAAAACACAACCAGTTATGTTTCTTATTGCAATTCAGTGGACTGAAGACACAAGTAAATGCTTTGGCACCGGAGCAAGAGCCTGAAAAGAGATAATGTTATGGCAGAGTAACCCAGGCATCACAGCTACAGCAGGCTTCTGATAATGGAGTGTCAGTTTAGCTGGGTCACGAAAAAATAATCTGATTTGACTCATTTAAGTATCAAGATAAGATTGATATGAATTATATCATAGACATCCAAATGTTTGGACAGATTTAAGAATTTCAAATACACCTTTACCATATGTACAGCCCATTTGAACTCCATAGTCAGTCTGTCCTCAAAATGGTCTTTTCATCTGTTGTATCCGTGTCCTCTGCCCCTCAGCTCCTCGTATCCCTGCAGACAAGAGGATCTTCACCACCAGTCACACCCCCAGCTGCCTCTTCCAGGAAGTTGATGAGAGGTCAGTTTTTTTTCAACTCTCTTTGGTCATTACCAGTTTGCTGCTCTAGGACAGTAAAAGAAGAACTAAAAACATACTATTCTTGTCTAACAAATATGTGTAACTATATATCTGTTGTGTTTGCAGGGCAGTGCCGTTGTTGGGCTACCTGCCTCAGGACTTGGTGGGAACTCCTACCCTCCTCTACATCCACCCAGAAGACAGGCCCCTAATGGTGGCTATCCATGAGAAGAGTGAGTATATCTAGCACTGAAAGTTGAACAAACTGTAACTGCTGCTCACATGTCACATACTGACAAATGGGCTTTTACTGTGTTGATTTCTACATTTTCTCATATATACGTCTGCACTGTTCTTTAGTCTTTCAGTTTGCTGGGCAGCCAGTCAACTACACAGCCTTGAGGATGTGTGCCCGCAATGGAGAATATCTGACCATCGACACCAGCTGGTCTTCCTTTGTCAATCCCTGGAGCCGGAAGGTGGCATTCATCGTAGGGCGCCACAAAGTCAGAACGTAAGATTGCTTATTTATTTGCTCCCGAAAATAAATGAGAGGAAATACAGTGACTGCAACCTTTCCAGAGATTTAGAATATTGTAATAAGCGGTGCTCTAACGCTATATTCCCCGTCTCCAGGAGCCCTCTGAACGAAGACGTGTTCACGACACCGCTGGGCTGCGAGACTCGGACCACCACGGCCGACGTCGTCCAGCTGAGCGAGAAGATCCACCGACTCCTGGTGCAGCCGGTGCACAGCGGCAGCTCTCGGGGCTACAGCTCAATCGGGTCCAGCGGCTCGCGAGGCTCTCGGCGTTCGCACCAACAGCACCTCGGCGCCTCGGGCGCCTCGTCCAGCGACAGCAACGGCCCCGTCATGGACAAAGTTGCTGCCGCGGTCGCTTTACACAAACCTGTGAGTCTGAGCAACCGGTGGTTTTGAGTCTACTGTATATAATATATTAACATATTAACGAGTTTGATGCTTTCATTTTTTCCAGATGACTTTCCAGCAGATCTGTAAAGATGTCCATATGGTCAAGACTAGTGGACAGCAGGTTTTCATCGAGTCCCGTAACCGCCCTCCGCCCAGAAGCACAGGTAAAATAAAAGGACAGTTGCATAGTATAGTTTCTTAACTGGTAATATCAAAAAGACTTCACTGAACGGGATGCGAACTGTGCATCTAAATAATAAGTTAATTTTCTGTTCTCTTTTCTTCATCCAGGCACAACAAGCATCAGAGCCCTCACCAGTGACCCGATCAGAAGTTTGATAGCTGACATTGCAAAACCACCCAAAGCTTTGGTCCCTGCTCCGCTTATACCGAAGGAGCCCCCTACTGGCTACTCCTACCAGCAGATCAACTGTCTGGACAGCATCATAAGGTGTGTGTCCAAGCCTGAAGCTATTCTATTTCCACATTTTGGGGGTTATTACTTCACTCATCCATCAATTCTCTGACTCTGTGCAGGTACTTGGACAGCTGTAACATTCCTACCACTGTAAAAAGGAAGTGTGGTTCCTACACTGCCTCCTCCACGTCTGACGAGGACAAACAGCAGCAGGCCAGCAACAACACAGGTACTTATTTGATAATTAACTAGAGCTGGTTGGGTTCTTTTCATTTTTTTTTGGTGTTTCTCGGAAGTTTGCATTACAAATATCTTTGATCCACTTATTTAAGTTTATTTTTATTTTTTTGGTCAGTGTGTATTTACCAACAAAAATACTGATAGAAAAATCTTATTCTTGTTGTTGAATATGGATATTTATTTATTTATTTTTTATGCCGCATCCTTAATTTGTGTCATGACCGATTTACCAATAAGCATGCTTGTTCATGTGTCTTGTGTGTTTGTCTGGACGATACGCAATCATTGACAGAAACTTGTTGGGCTTGTTTTCTCTGCAGGTGGTTCAGTTAACCTTGTAAGTGAACCACCTCCTCTGCCTCCCCTGACCATGGCCGCAAAGGCAGAGAGTGTAGCCTCAGTCACGTCGCAGTGTAGCTTCAGCAGCACCATCGTGCATGTGGGGGACAAGAAGCCTCTTGAGTCAGGTGGGAATCCTCAACACTCACACTCTCTGAACTCTCGGGTTGTTTCTTTTGAAATGACGAGACACGAGGTTGTTGCATGTCTTCAATTTAATTTAAAGGCCTTCATTATTATGGTTTTTCTTTTGGAGTTTTTATGTTGACCAGTAACATACTCTGATACAGTTTTATTATTTTTCCTTCCTTCCTTTCTTTCCTTATTTTTGCAAATAAACTGACCAAAAAGTGTTGTTTTTTTTATTATGTTTGCCTTTTTTGTTTCTCATCTTGGCTCATCCTGGAAATCTTCTCTTCTGAATTTCTGCGTGTCGCCTCTTTTGCAGTCTTCTTTTATCGCTTCACCCTAACATGTTCTACAGTGTCCGCTGTCTTTTTTATTTGTCCTTTTTTAAAGTGAGACGATGTGACTTTTGTGTTTTTAAATACAAAAATGTAATAACCGTAGCACTGTCTATCTACTTCTGTTTATATGCATCTTAACTTTGCAAACATTAGCCACCATACGCTAGGTAGTGGTCATGATTGTATTGAAAAGAGTGCATTTTTTGTAATTAACTTTCCATTTGTCAGAAGAAGAACGTGCCATTTCTTCTTTCAACAGTCACACAGTCTCACTTCACTGCTTTAACAGACCTCTATGCTTTTTCCTCAATCACAGATATCATCATGGAGGAGGCTCCTTCAACTTCAACTCTTGCTCCTCCTACTACTACACCAGCTCCTCCCACAGCAACACCTGCCGCTAACACGGTGATCGCCTCCCTCCCTTCTCCTCCCCCTCGAGCCGCTCAGCCAGAGAGGCACAGCCGGAGAAGTGGAGGTGTGGCAAGAGGAGGGGGGCGTTTTGGTCTCACAAAGGAGGTGCTATCCACCCACACCCAGCAGGAGGAGCAGACATTCCTGGACCGCTTTAAGGACCTCAGCAAGCTGCGTGTTTTCGATCAGGCGGCATCTCTGGCGCTGCACTGTCAGAACCCAGCTGCCAACCCTCTGTCACAAGGTAGAGGCACATGCACCGCACCCACTGCCATGTGTATATGTTCACACATTACATGTTGGTACACGTTACCAGTGGATCGTTAAATTAGCAGACATTTTGCTTAATTCAGCGTCTCCTTCTCTTTCCCAGGAGTGCGTTGTTCTCGGGATTACCCCGCTGCAGGAAGCAGCACCAGTCACAGGCGTGGCCGTGGAGGCAAGAGGCTCAAGCACCAGGAGTCATCTGACCAGCACAGCTCTCTGGGGCTAAGCGGGAGTCCGCTTGACCCCAGGACCAGCACAGCTCTCATGCCCCTCAACATGCCCATCGGACACCCAACAAATTCATCCTCCTGGCTGTCTGTAGGCTCTCAGGCCAGCATTCCCGCCGCCCCTTATGCTCCTGGTATGCTTCCAATCTACCCTGTTTACCCACCGCTAGCCCAGACCATAGCCATCCCAGATCCATCATGTTTCCCCGCTACCCAGCTGGTACCGCCCATGGTGGCCCTCGTTATTCCCAACTACATTTTCCCCCAGATGGGTGCACCCATCTCTCAGCCACGCCCCGTCCCCGGACACTTCTTCAACCCTAACTTCACATACCCCGCTGCCACTCAGGCAGCTATCGTTTCAACCCCCTCACCGATTCCGGTGGCCACCTGCGCCCCGTCTCGGAGCAGCACCCCACAGTCCTACAGCCAGACACCTGCTTACCGTGAGGGCGCAGAGTCTCCCCTCTTCCAGTCCAGATGCTCGTCACCCCTCAACCTTTTGCAGCTGGAGGAATCACCAAGCAACCGTTTAGAGGTCACCACGGCCCTGGTAGCAACACAGCAAGCCACGCCGTCGGTGCATGGCGGTGCAGCCGGGGGACAGAGCTCAGCCAATCAGAGGAGCTCTGATGATGCCTCCAAGGAGAACGTAAGTACACAGACGTTCCGGATAGGACGTTAACCTTTGAAAACCATCATATATGGCATTTATTATGTGTCTTGAACTATTTTTTTCCCCCATCAGGGTGAAGCTAATGAGTCCAACAACGATGCCATGTCCACCTCCAGCGACCTGCTAGATATGTTGCTACAGGAAGACGCCCGGTCAGGCACCGGCTCAGCCGCCTCTGGTTCAGGGTCGTCAGGCACGAGGTCCTCTGGTTCAGGATCCGGCTCAAACGGCTGCAGCTCCTTTGGCACCAGCGGCATGAGTAAGTCACACTTTACAGACTCCTTCCTAGATAATTGATGTCAGAAGGCAAGTTTCCAGGAGAGATATCTTATATAAATTCTAGTATTTCAAAAAAAAAAATGTTTATAGAAAATGAAACATCATGGTGTAATTATTCTTATGTTTCTTTCCCCCTGTTGCTGTACTCTGAAATGAATTCTCAATTTTCACTTCCTTGTCCATTCAGGCAGCAGCCAGGGCAGCCACACCAGCAAGTACTTTGGTAGCATCGACTCATCAGAGAACGATCATTCCCGCAAACAGGCAGCAGGGGGCAGCAGTAGTGCCGGCGGAGATGCTGGCGAGGAGCAGTTCATCAAGTGTGTCCTGCAGGACCCCATCTGGCTGCTGATGGCCAACACCGACGACAAGGTCATGATGACCTATCAGCTGCCTGTCAGGTACAACACTGGACAGAAATGTGACCACACAACACGGCAGCTGATTTAGTTCAGTTAGTTTAGAACTTTACAGACTCAATGCCAGACTTTCAGTGACCCCCCCCCCCCTCTTTCCACACAACAGAGACATGGAGACTGTGCTGCGAGAAGACCGCGAGGCCTTGAGGAGCATGCAGAAACACCAGCCACGCTTCAGCGAGGACCAGAAGAGGGAGCTGAGCCAGGTGCACCCCTGGATCCGCACAGGACGCCTGCCCCGAGCCATCAACATCTCTGTAAGTGCACTCACCACTGAGCTTTGAATGGTTAAGAGGATGAATTATTATTTAGATGCATCAAGTAACAACATAGAGCTGAAAATGAACTTGTTTGTTTGTTTCTGGGTTCTTTCAGGGCTGTACAGGCTGCAAGTCTCCGCCCACTGTGCCTCCCACCGCGTCGTCAGATGTGGAGATCCACGAGATGGAGCTGTGCAGTGCGCTGAAAGCTCAGCAGGAGGGCGCCAGAGAGGGCAAGACAAATCGGTCAGAGACGGCCATGGAGGAAGCGCACGCAGAGGATGAAGAAGATGAAGAATAGAAAGGAACACAAGACATGCCGGCAGAGGAGCAGCAAGTGACCTCAGAAGATGTGAAAAGTCTGACATGACTCACTAAGCAGATGGCCAAAGATAAAGAACACTATCACAACGTTTCTACGCTGATACGCAGAAAATGTGCACCTTCCAGCACTTCCTGTCCCCAAAACAATGTTACACAAGTTGTAAAGTGGTCGAAATGGGATTTGCTGCGAGCAAACGGTGCATATTGATCGAGACAACTTCAATGTGTTGTTTGACAAGTCAGGCAGGACTTCTTCATGAAGTCTGACTTTGATGGCCGCACACACCAGGCATGTTGTATGGCTGCATATTAAGCCCTGGGAGCACTTCACGTTCCTCGTTCTTGTAGTTCTTGGCATATGTGTTGAAGTTGTAAGATAATCAGCGCGGTCTGAGGGGAATGTGTTCGATAAAGATGGACGTGCTTCACCACAGTGTCCTCCATCACGTTTTCCCTCCGGTTTAGAGTTCGGCTCGCGAGGAAAAGAAGGGAGTTTATCTGTGACTCCTCTCGTTGTTGAATGTTTCCCAGGTTGTCTGGGATCCTTCTCCCAGTCACATCCTGTTTCTCTCAAAGACTACTTTCTCTTTTTTTCCTTCTCTTTTATGTAAAAATGTTTGCCCTAATTATAGAAGAAGCGACTCACCTGATAGACAAAATGTACAGTGGAAACCAGGTTATTTTGTAAACAATGTGTATATTTTTATACTTTCCTCCCCCTCAAATAGAGGGAGGATATCTGCCCAAAAGAGTGTCGACTGTAAAAAATGTGAAAATCCAGGATCGAGATTGTGTCTGCAATGAAAGAAGAAACAAAATCACCAAGATGTTGCTGGTCGGGACCCTTGAGAGATGGACAGTTCATCGTGGAGATTAATGTGGACAAATGATTTTCACACACACACACGGACAGACAGACAGTATTTCCCCAACTGCCAGCACCCTAATGAGAGAGCTCTTGTGTTGCAAGTGGATTCGAACGAGAAGGAAGTCGCTCTCGAAGAAGTCTGGAGAGTGTTTGTTTACGTACTATCTTTCTTTCCCTCTGTCCCTTTCTCTCTCTCTCTCTCTCTTCCTCTCTGTGGCACTGTTCTGGTCATGTGATATCCTTTGCTTTATGGCGTCCGTGGTGTCTGCAACAGTTTCTAAATATTTTTGTGAAAATTCTTTGTACAAATAAAATGACATGAAAATCATTTATATGTGAATTCCGATTATTGTTTTTTTGTTTTTTTCGCTTCTGCAGTTAGCATTATGATTACATCTCTTTGCAATCTTATTTTCAGGGTTCTTACGGTCATGGAAAACCCATGGAAAAGTCATGGCATTTTAAAATGGTTATTTCCAGGCCTGGAAAAGTCCTTGAAAAAAATTAAATCCCAAATGTTTTGGAAAAGTCATGGAAATGTGTTATATTCACATGTTCATGATGTTCATTTACTCTGAGTTTGAAATAATGAATATGCTTTTAAAAGAAAGATGATTTTAAAAAAAAATAGGCAGGCATCCATACAGGCAGCTATATACATGTGTATTCTTTTAATCAAACTCATTCTTTTGTCATTTAAGGTTTACTGTATGCTTTGGAATTCTCATTGTTAGTTTAAATACTACATTTTCTCACTTTCATATTTACACCGAGATTTCACAATAATAAAAATATCTATATTATTTTTTTCTATCTATAAAACCGGATACAGTTCTAAAAAAAACCCATTGTATCCTACATACCACTCTTGCAGAAATCATCTTGACCACCATTGGATCCTTTTGACACGCCTGGTAATGTAGGATACACCAACCCACCCGTCTAATCTGCCGGTGCTAGGACACCCCCTCTACTTTATTAATTCCGCAAACGGAAATTATTTCGCTCCCAGCTGAATAATGTGAAATTATTAATAATTAATAATAGTTAAATAAATAATTATAATAAACAAGTTGAAGCGAGTTTACTTTCCAAACATCCAGGTAAAGCCGCATGTGTGAACGCTATGGACGATTATTCATTTAGATTTTCCTTTTTTTAATGTCTCGAGACAGGGTCCATACCAGAAGAGTTTTAACAGAGACATTTGTAAACCACCTTTGTGATAACCATTATCCCTCATTGGAATAATTAAGCTGTCGTAAATCCACCCTGTCACTACTGATAGCCTGTCACAACCTGGCACTCTGTGGCAATCGTCTGACATCTGATGCCAGTCTGAGATGAACAAGACAACATGCTCAGCTGACAGAATGAAACCCAAGACATTAAAAAGATATTTAGAAAAATGACACTGCAGTTACATCAATAAAAAAAGTGGTTTGATCAAATGTCAGTGGAATTGTGTTTTCAATTTCTGAAGAAAGGTGAATAAAAGAGAATGGCATACTCCTCTGACTAGTGGCAATCATCGTACACCTTCTGACACTGACTACTGGCCCTATCGTGGTGGCACCTCTCTGACTACGGGCCCTCTCGTGGTGGCACCTCTCTGACTACGGGCCCTCTCGTGGTGGCACCTCTCTGACTACGGGCCCTCTCGTGGTGGCACCTCTCTGACTACGGGCCCTCTCGTGGTGGCACCTCTCTGACTACGGGCCCTCTCGTGGTGGCACCTCTCTGACTACTGGCCCTCTCGTGGTGGCACCTCTCTGACTACGGGCCCTCTCGTGGTGGCTCCTGTCTGACTACTGGTGCCAAGTCTCTGGCACGTTGTGGCACTTCTCTGACAACTACTGGCACTGGCAGCTCGTGGCACCTACCGACCGACACCTAACTATATATATAACAAGTGGCGATTTTATCCAACTTGTATTTAAAAAAACAAATTCGAAAAAGTGGCCGAAATGAGTTTCCTCCGTAGGGAGGCCGGGCTCAGCCTTAGAGATAGGGTAAGGAGCTCGGACATCAGCAGGGAACTTGAAGTGGTGCCTCCTGGACATCAGGATGCCTCCTGGACGCCTCCCATTAGAGGTTTTCCGGGCACGTCCAACTTTTTTTGCACTGTTGCTGAGTTACATTTCCGATCCAATTTCAATGGGTCCTCTTTATATTCAAGGGTTTAAGATATACATGTAGAAAAAAAGTGTATCCTCCAATTAATTAGAATCAATATAGTTGTGCGGTTATAATTGCTGTCACACTCAAGAGAGGTGTGCATGTTCAGGTTTACATGGTAGAAAAATCATTCCAGTGTTTAGCTTAGACCAACAGTGCCGTCTCCTCAAAGTATAGAGTCTTATAATGATGGTATAAAAGTATGACATGACATGGTAAAATATATATATATTTTTTTTTTATTAAAAAAAGGCGGGTACATTATAGATATTATGGTATATAAGTGTAATATATTATGAAGTGAAATGTAGTAGCAAAACAATATTCAATATAGTACGTCAGTATTATACAGGAATATCTTAACTTATTGCATATTGTAAGTATTAAGTCTACAAAAAAAAAAACACATTATCTATCTATCTATCTGTACACTTAGGATTGACAAAAGAAAAAAAACCGCAGCTCCTCCACTCTATGATCCTAAAACTGATTTACGGCAGATGACCTGTTGGAAATTTGGCTCCACCCACTCAGCTTGTCAGCTTTTGACGAGTGCTGGCACTTGAGCGGCGCCTGCCACTGACTCGCCGATAACACGCCGCGGACTCGCCGCTGAGTCGCCGCTGGCTGCCAGTGATCGCACTCGCTGTCTCTCCTTCAAGACCGCAGACACGTCGCAGACTCGGCGGCTGGCCGACGCCTGCCGCACGCTTGCCACTGGGTGCCGGTGCCACAAGGAGGTGCTCGGCCTTACTGCATTTCGGTCTTACGTCACGCCCTCCCGCCACACATCGTATTTCTCACGCTGAAAAAAACCTCTAGGCTATTTAATGTGCCGCAGCGCGCAAACATGACCTGGTCGCGCTGCCCTCACCATGGAGGAATCAAGCACGTCTCCCCCTGCCAATCAATAAAAAGAAATGGGCTACACGAATTAGCCAATCAAAAATTAAAAACAGAGCACTGCATTTATAAATGTGTTTTGATTGAATGGAGTTTATCTTTTTGTGAACGGTTTCCTCTTTAATACGGGACAAAGAAGCTAAACGCAGTAAGATCCCGTTAAATCTTAAATGATCTCACTGGTAGTGCAGTGACAGCTGGTCCTCTGCTCGCTCTGCAGGAGGGCTGGGCATGGCGGCAGGGACTATACGACCAGGACCATGCAGGACCAGGACCATGCAGATCACATGTTATGGTCTGACTTTACACCTCTGGTTGATCTTGACGGTCTGCGCTCGGTCCTTTGCTCGTCCTTCGCTCTGGTATATTTGGAACAGACTGAAGCCTGCAGTGACCCCCCCAGGCCACTCAGACCTGCCAACACCTTTTTCATATTCACACTGAGATTTTACAAAATGTTTGGGTCATGGGAATTCGGTTTATCCATTGGTCAAAATGCGTATTGAATTTCTCTATTGTAGTAAAAATATCTATTATTTTTGTATATGGGTTTTATATCTATAAAACCGGATACAGTTAAAAAATAAAAAATAATCCCATTGTATCCTACATCATGCAGTGGTCATTGTCTCATTATTTTGTGTCATTTAAGGTTTACTGTATGCTTTGGAATTCTCATTGTTAGTTTAAATACTGCATTTTCTCACTTTTTCATATTTACACCGAGATTTCACAAAATGTTTCGGTCATTTTGGAATGGAATTTGGTTTATCCATTGGTCAAAATGCGTATGTTGAATTTTTCTATATGTTTATATCTATAACACCGGATACAGTTATAAAAAAGAAAATCCCATTGTATCCTACTTTGGCAGCGATCATCTTGATTTAATGTCGACCAATTTGATCACTGCACTTTTGCGTAGGATACACCGACCCGCCCATCTATCAGCTGGTGCTAGGACACCTCGTAGAGACACTCGAGCTGCACAACTGATCTACTGAACCCCGCTGAACTGCAGCCGTACTCACTGCGTCCCCGTGTGAACCATGCCTGGTTGCGGGACACCCAGTGAACAATGCCCCATCTAGCCTTGGAGCAAAGGTCCCTTCTGGGAGGCCTATTCAGTTGAGTCGTTCAAACTCAGTTGTGCGTCTTATCAACCCAAGCTCAATCCGGCGCCAGGCTCGAACCCGGAGCTCTCGTGGATGAGGCGAACGTCTAATTCCTTAGACCACCGCGATAGACAAGAGGTATACATGTCAATCTATGTTTATCTTTGAATCTGCGTTCCATTTTGGAACGTGTTGCTCTGACGTAGGTGAAAACTCCACACACCAGAGGTGTACTCCCTAGAGGCTGAATAGAGAGTTACTTTAGCGCCGTCAGACCCGGCTCTATGGGCGGGCCTTGGGGGGCCGGGCCCGCCCTCGGACTCGGCTGGACCCGGCCTGGACGGACAAGCCTGTCAGTCACTTATCACACGTAAAAAAAAAAGAGCGCAACTCTCTGTCGCCGGCGACAGGAGCTGTCACAGGAGGTAATATGCAAACAGGATGCAGAACTAAGATTACCGTAACTCCTCGAATATTTACGCCATCGACGTAATTGCAATGGATTCTGCACGCTAAGAAGCGTATAGCTTTCCAATGACGTGCGGTAATAAACACGGCGGCGAGCTTGTCTGTGGGGGAGGGGTGGACGAGAGCAGGGACGAGAGCAGGGACGAGAGTTTGACTGGCAGAAAGTCATTTTGGGGAGGAAACAGTGTACTAGCTGCCTCTAAAAGCCTGTCTGGATGTGTGAGGAGGGCAATAATGGGTTCTGTCTTCAGCTGGACCGGAACTGCTTCAGGGAGATAAACAAATCTCTAAACGCCTGGACACGGACACATAAAAGCTTTCACGGGGTTTTGCTGTTGTTTTGGCGTAGGCTACGGCCAACAGTAGCCTGTTCTATGTTCCCTGAATAAACACCATATAAGCCATCTGCGTCTCGTAGCTTTCCTGACCCAGGGTCGCTACATTTGGCGTCAGAAGTAAAACTTTCGCTATGATCAACATCGCCACGCGAGTTAGCAGCAGAGAAGCTAAGTGGCTAACACTCGTCAACGGTGAGAAACATGGCGTCGGGGAGCCGTCTCAAGATTAAGGTAGGTTACATTTAATTTCTGTAATCTCAAAAGCTTTGGTCATGTTCATTTTCAATTGTTCAGTAGAGAAATATGATACAAATTCAAATACATTCCTTAACCTTTTACTTTTTACACTGTGGTACTGTCATACTGTGGTACTGTGATACTGTGATACTCTGGTACTGTGATACTCTGGTACTGTGATACTGTGATACTCTGGTACTGTGATACTCTGGTACTGTGATACTCTGGTACTGTGATACTGTAGTAGTGTGGTACTGTGATACTGTGATACTCTGGTACTGTGATACTCTGGTACTGTAGTCCTCTGGTACTGTAGTCCTCTGGTACTGTGGTACTCTGGTACTGTGGTACTCTGGTACTGTGATACTCTGGTACCGTGATACTCTGGTACTGTGATACTCTGGTACTGTGATACTCTGGTACTGTGATACTCTGGTACCGTGATACTCTGGTACTGTGATACTCTGGTACTGGGCTCCAGGCTGCTACACCGTGCTATCAACAAACTCTTGTTTATGAGATGTTTTCCTGGCAAAATGAACAGAGTAGCAGCAACTGAGATGAAGGTAGAAAATTCAATCGTACTAAATTAGTTAATGATAAGTCAGGGCTGTTATATATATATATATATATATATATATATATATATATATATATATATATATATATATATATATATATATTAGTTATTTTATTGATATAACTAATATTTTTAATTACTACTATTATTCATTTGGAGAACATGCATTTCTAAATTGATCAGTGGTGGCAATAATGTACTACAATATGACAATGACGGTTCTCATTACTTTTACCAGTATAAAACACCAGTGCCCTGCTGAATGTTAATATTTCAAAAATAATGACGTTGAATGGAATCGTCAAAGGAAATGGAGCATGGAGGTTCATTTAGCAGAATTCCCCACAGATGTCCCATGATGTAAAACACCACTAGTCTTCCTGGAGGTGGTCAGGGGAATCCGGGAATACTGGACATCCTGACAATATGGGGAAATATACGAGAAAAACTGACCCACAGATACAAAATAAAAAGATGTTGACAAAGCTGTCTCCATACCTAGAGCTGAAACCATGAGTGGAATATTGGATAAACCGTTGGACAAAATAAATTGACAACTATTTTGATAGTTGCAACACACACTGTGCAAACACATGTGTCAACACACAGCATTATGGCAATATGGTCTTCAACTGCCAATAAGATGTTCATGTTCCAGAGGCTGAGAAACCAATGATATTTTGTCAGTGTTAGTTGTACTTTGTCTTACGTGCAAATTAGTCTTGCATTAGTCTTGCACAACCATACCTCCAGCATAATGCTGTGCTGGAGAAAAGTGTGTCTGCTGTTTGGATTTCTTTCAACCAAACCGTCGCACACACAGGATGCAATGACAGTGCCCTTCAAAATAGATGGCGCAGACAAGAGCTAATAACCTAATCCTAATACGCCAACATGCTAATTAATATGTTGAACATGGTACATTTAATACCTGCTAGACATCAGAACGCTGTCATTGTCCTTTTTAGCCTGTTTGTATGCTAATGTTAGCTTTTAACTATGTTGACACAAATGCAAGTCTGGACTCCTTTCACGTGTGACCAGCATAGTTTTGCAGTTTTGGTGGTCACAAGCGTGCAGGCACTAAACGGGTGCAGTGCTCGAAACATTTCTGCTGTCATCTTTATTTACTTTGGTGTTCATACAGTTTGCAGGTCAGATCAGCTAAGGTCAGCATGAATAAGCAAGCACCCAGGACCGATTTAAGGCACGCTTTAAACCAAACACAGCCCTCTCATTCATTCAAATGAGTCTGTGCAGTTATTTTTTTTATATTATATTTAAAAAATCGCATCAAAGGAAATTTGGCCTTTTCCAAGCCTCGGTAGAAGTCAGGTAGGGAGAGAAGCTGATGCTGGTTCTTTAGAGAATCATCACTGCATCTCCATCAGTTCTAGTTCAGACTCTTCACTTCTTCTGCATCATCAGGAAGGGAGTCGAGAACATCTTCATTTAAAAAAGGAAGCACTGACTGAATTCTGTCATGAGACGTGATGACGGACACATATTTCCCCTTTTTCGCAGAAAGGTTGACCTCTGGAAAAGCTGCTTTGATTTCAGACAGCTGCAGTGGGCGCCAATTAGCCAATTTCCCACACAGTGATAACATAGATAATGGAAAACCGCTTCGCGGCCCTGATATATATCTCAATAAATAAATATTTGTGGTCGTGCCGCCCCCCACATGTCATGAAAAAGTGCCGCCCCGGGCGGCTGTCCGGTTCGCCCGTGCCCAAAACCGCCCCTGCCTGGGACCAGTATCTGTGGTGGGCGCCGACACAGCACAGTGTCTGACAGTGGGGATACTGGCATTGGCACTTACTGCTCCGACAGCCTGGAAGGTATGATGTCCTGTCTATTTTTTCTGCATTGTTTTTCTCTTTCCAAAAGGTTTGAGGTATCCAGATGTATGATGAAGTCTGTTGCTTAGGCACGAGTGTGCAAGTGTGAGCTTGTCTTAGCCTACTGAAGTTTTTGTTATTATTTTTAAAAACACTGGCCTTAATGTGAGCCAAATTGATTTATATTGGACCGGCCTACATATTCAAACTAGTATAATACTTCTCAAAGTCAGGCCTATTGGGTTGAAAGCATTATTGTCGTTGCATTACTTTAATAGTCAGAAACGTAGAGCTTACTATTAATATAGGCTACTACTCAAATTCTGTCACAGTCATATGTTATTTCCATTATAAAATGCAGAGCACCGACAACGTCGGGCCGCCAAGGCCCTATTGAAACTGTAGGGTTTCTTCTTCATCTGCCAAATTAATTGGTTTTTATCATGCTCAAAAATTTATATTTTTTCCAAGTTTTGTTTTACTTTGATAGGCCACACCCCTCACCCCCTATGACCAATTCACTAGAAATTTAACACGCATGTCAGAGTTGTCTGCTCTACAAAATGAGACCCCTAAACTCCGCTTCCCAACATTTTTCGCCATTTTGAATCTTTTCAAAAACAAATTCCCAAATTTTCTCTTCATCATTATTGGATTAATGTCATCAAAAGTTATCAAAAGCTTGTTCACAATGTTTAATTGTGAAGATTGTAAGAATTCATTTTAGGTCGGCGATGTGGCGGCTCTGCGAATTTCGATCCTTCGCCGTGAACAAATAAACTAATGTAACTCGACTCCACATGATCAGATCCTTTCCAAATTTCACATGTTTGATGAGACTCCAGGTCTGAAGACATCTACATCCCCATTTAAAATAGGGCCACCTACTGGTAGCAGGAAGTTAAAGTCGGTATACTTTGGTTTGCTTCTTTTAGAGGTGAATCACATCGACATCCAATTAGTTCCAAACAAATGTAAGATGCTCATAATGCCAGCCCATGAGGCTTTTGATGTTTCGTGGGCCAGCTAATGCTCGTAAAGCAAACGCTATGTTAACGGTAAACGTTAGCGCTATGAGACTAGCCAGAGGAGTTGTCCCCTGATGGCCAGTAGAGAGAATGCAAGGCACTGAAACCAGAGGTTGCTGCCTGGCAGTGGAACCTTTTTTCTTTGAAATATATACTATGTTGTCTCCAATGGGGGAAATTTGCTTCAGCAATAGTGCTGCACACAATTGCAATCATACATAGCCAGCAAACCATTATACACCAACAACGAGGTAGAAAAACCTGTCAAATGTTGCCCATGCCCTGCTAGAGTTATCTGGTTGTCTTAACAGCAGCAACCTCAACAATAATACCACTTGGTGACACTAATATACCTTCAGCCAGTTCTGAGTTTCTGCATTTTGGATTGATGGAAATCCTATTTTGTTCAAGGTAGTTTTATGGCCACTAATGAAAGCCTTCAGTAAGATGCTGAAATATTAAAGTTTACTTATATGATTGTTTTGATGATGATGATGTAGTATGACATAAGTCTTTAACATTCTGTATGTCTTACAGATGACTCCAGTCCAGGATGATAGTGCCATCCCTATTGTTCATGTCAAGCTGTCCCCATCCTCCTCACCTGACACCAGTTTCAGAATGCCAGCCTGCCCCAGCAGCACTGGTCACTGGAGCAGGTCTTGCCAACTGCTTACACCAGCCATGTCTCCCCTGGGTGCAACAAGCTGTTTGGACATGAAGGACCATCAGCCCATCCGGAGGTCGTCCTCTCTCACCAAGTTGTCCTCTGGGGCTGATAAGAGCTCCATTTGGACATCAGGCAATCAGTACATCTCAGATTCACAAGGCTCCCTGGACCGAGGTCTGCTATATGGGTACAGAAAGGAAACCCTTGGTTCAAATGTGGACCTTTATTTACCTTTATCTTCCTCCTTGCTCTGCCATAGCTTGCTGCAACGCTCACCTGGTGCTGGGCCCTGCTACCGATGCAATCACAACACTAGATCCAATGGTTTGGAAACAGACCTGTCCCTGTCCTCAGCTCTGTCCTCATCGGTAAAACACAACAGTTTGGACATGAACTATAGTGCCTTACCAGAAGCTAAAGTGGCTCAGGGTGGTGCACATGTTTATGGCCTCGGCATACCCAAACAAGCAGACTCACCACTGGGTCATAAGACTGACAGAGTCTCCCCGTTTCAGCCTGCAATTCGGATCCAGATGTGGCTAACTGAGCAGATGGAGTACAGGCCAAAAGTAGATGGGTGTGGTGGAGATGGTTCGTTGTCATGTCAACAGGAACATCAGCCAGAACCAGGGCGGAATGAGGTGATAGGAAAATTTAAGGCCGTAGAACTCCAGTCCATTCTCTGTTTTGAGTCCGATCTTGAGACCACTAGGCCGGGTTATTAAGAATTGGTCAAGCTTTTTCTAGCTTTCTTCTGATTTGTGATCAGTTGTACAGAACGTTGCTAAAAAATATCCCAGAACGCAATGTAGGCCGCCACAGTAAAACTAAAAAATACTAGTCCTACATCTCCAGTCTTATGAGTATGAGTAATGCAAAGAGATGAAGGGG
Organism: Taurulus bubalis; assembly: GCF_910589615.1. NCBI lineage: Eukaryota > Metazoa > Chordata > Actinopteri > Perciformes > Cottidae > Taurulus > Taurulus bubalis. Next base: position 6,828,186 of record NC_136591.1, read on the forward strand.
GAGTGAGTCAGCACATAGAAGAGAGATGTGACTAGATTACCATAATAAATGAACATGCAGCACAGTGACGATACAGATATTTCTGTAACTAGATCAGGGGTAGGCAACCTGCGGCTCTTTAGCCCGTCTGTTGCGGCTCCCTGAGACTTTGACAAAAAAAAAAAAGAAAGACAATTTTTTTTTGGTGGAAAAAAGTCAAAATGGCTCTTTGGATACGAAAGGTTGCTGACCCCTGAACTAGACGTAGGCTACAGTAATAAAAGGACCTGCCGAAGTGCATTCAACCTGCGCTGGACACGTTACTAAGATTCAGCTATCACTCTGTCTGTAAAACCTGAGACTTGAATAGTAATATTGGGCTTCATCGATCGAAAACATTTAATACATAGTTTGTAGCACCTCTTAATGTGTCACAACAGCCAATATAGTTTGTAGCTATTATTGCACATTGATTTTTCACCACACATATATCATTTCAGTTTCTGAGGATCTCTGTTAAACTCGGGGTATATGTTATTCATACGGTATATTATTTCTTTTTTCAAAGAAAACTTCTCTTAAATCCTTACATGTCTCACCAAGAAGTTGGATTCTGCCTCCAGCTTTCTTTAAAATAAAACACGAGCACAGCCGGGCGTCACTGGGCCGTCCGTTCTGCCTGTGAAGGCTTGTTTCTGTGGCCAGGCTGTGTCCATTCAGTCTGTACAATGTTTTGCTTAGACCTGTCATAGGTCAGGGACTGTGCCTCCATGGGTTTAGGGTCAAATAGAATTCCAATTTACTTCATGATTTTGTGGTTTCTATCCAACATTTGATATATTTTTTGTTTTCTTGGACTAACTGCTCTTATCTGTGTTAAACTCAGCACTCCAGGGCCTTGTACTGGTAGGAGTGGGGTTGACTAGACTAGAGGGATTGATCCAATGTGATAGCTTGCTTATACATTTTAATTATTGGAGGGTATTGGCTCTTTTTCTGCTCTGCATGCTTTGAAATATGGATGGTATGATAAATATTTCTTAGTTTTTTTAGTCCGTTCTTGGTGTTCACTCCTCACGCTCGGACTGAGCGATGATGTTGCTCTGCGTCCAGAAGGTGTTAGATTCTAGTGACGTCCCAACCTGACACCTCCTTCCCTCCCTCCCTCTCTTACCACCCAGCAGCCTGCTTCTCATGTTCTGAGAGCTGATCGATTTGAAGTTGATATTTGTGTGATTATATGAATATAGAAGTTATAGGGGTTTCAATATGAAAATAGCCCATGAGAATTGTTTTAAAAAAGTATTATTGACCAAAAGCACAGATTTAGCATTGTATACAATCAATTACTGAGCATTATTATGACTACTTTCAATACAAAAAACAACTTTATTCTTACAGGGTGTACATTCTAAGAATTATATACTAATGTCTTTACATTATGTCAATGTGTATTTGTGCATTGTGTAATGTTTTGCCCCGCCTGGTTTAGCTTGCTCATTCTGTCTTCATTCATATTTCTGCTGTATGATGCTCTCAGATATGTTGCATTTACAGGAAGACATTCTGTGTTTCAGACAAAAGCATCAGATCTGGCAGCTCCATGCCCGGATCAGAGAGAATGAGCTCAGAGCACAGCAGGTCCTGCAGAGCCCACACTGTCAAACCACTACGGTAACACTCAGCCACATCTGTGTGATGAATGAATATCCAAATTCAAAATGTGATTTTTTTTTTTTCCATAATACATTCTGGTTGTGCAATAGGAATCAGCAATGAGAACTCCATGCAAACAGCCGTCTGATGAAGAACTCAGGAGGAAGCTTGCTGTGGCTGAACTGGACGTTCTTTATTTGAGCGATTTCTTCAAGCAAGTCACACAAAAATATACAGAGGAAATCAGAAAACTAGAGGAAAAGGTATAGCAAAGATTGGTGATTAATTCTCAATCATGTATAGCAAGAGAAAGTGAAACAAAAATGGTGAACAGAGAAACTAGTCCTTCTGATCCTACACACAACCACCGGGAAACAAATATAGACCACTTTACCATTTAAAGGGCAAATTACAGTGTTTTTGTCATTCGCCTCTTTTTAATAATTTAATTTACTAAATATGACAACTGATTTGAACTAATATGAAATTAACTATTTTCTACATCAGTGTAATAGTCATATGCGGTGTTTTTTTCACAGATAAAGACAAGAGATCGCTACATCAGCAGTCTGAAAAAGAAGTGTCAGCGAGAGAGCGAACAGAACCAAGAAAAACAGCAACGTATAGAGACACTGGAGAAATACCTTTCTGACCTGCCAACGCTGGACGAGGTGCAGGCGCAATGCCCAGCAGGTACACACACACACACACACACACACACACACACACACACACACACACACACACACACAGGCTGTGGCTACATAGTGTCTGCCATGTAACCGGAGGTGCATTTTATACACGAGGATTAAAACAAGTCTGTGTGTGTGCTCAGCAGGAGGAGGTACAGCAGAAAGCCAAGCATCTGAAAAAAACAGCATCTGGATTACAAAAGAGCTTAGAAGAAGGATGCGCTCTGATGATGGAGATGCAGGCCATGAGGGAGAAAGAGTTGATTGCATCGGTACAAAGGTACATCAACCATTTGGTCTTGACTGATTTAAGGTGGAAAACGGATTTGGACAAACGCAAAACCAGAAAATTATCCAATTTAATGTGTTATCCAATCAAAAGAGATGCAAACTTTATTCATAAGGAGTCAGTCATCACAGGTATTCGACAGGTAGTGACATCCTGAAACTAAGTAAAGGCAATAACCATTAATCTTAGCTTTACAACTTCTTCCTGTAAACACATTAACACTCTTAACATAACAGATTAACATTACATGTCACCCAGTCCGTTACAATACCATGTATTATAGTGGGCCAAAATATTATATATTCTAACTTTTAAACTTTTTGAATCATTAAGCTTTATATAAAACAATAAATATTAGAGCTTTATAAAGACAATCTTCAAATCCTCTTAAAGTTCTCCAATTCTGAAAGCCTCAAAGTGCTGTATACGTTCAGCTACAGACACCATTTAAACTTAAACCTTCAACTATTAAAATTGAAATATGGGATTAAATAGCTGAATTGAAAAAATATATGTATTTAATTGAATGTTGAACAGTCGACATAGGGAACTATTTTCTGGGCTCAGCTCTTGGGTTTGGAGGGCTTTGGAGTGGAGGAGGGTCTCGTGGATTCAAGGTGGATTCAAGGTCAAACATGTTCAGTATCAGTGGGCCTCTGTCTAATTCTGCTCCACGTGCATTTATTTGTGTTTCTGAGTCAAATGTAACTGCAGAATTCTGCATGTAAAGATTATGTTGGATGTTTGTCCCAACAGGTTTAGCTATGACTCCATAGTTCACTACTGTACAGCGCAATGGGCAGGATGACACTACTACATATTTTGCATTTAAAGCTCTTCAAGCTGTATTCACTGCCATGTTCAAACTCCCTGATGCTGTTATGGTTAAACCAAGGTAGGCATAGCTCAAACTATATTCAGTCATATGGTTATTTATGCGAAACTGGTATTTGTTCTTCTGACATCTGGAGAGCTTTTGAAAGGATGACAAGGTTTTTTCATATTTACTGCCAGGGCCCAGTTCTGAAATGTTCTACTATGTCCAACTGTTGTTGTAGTCCGTATTCAGTTGGAGACAGTATTAACCAGATCATCAGCATAAAACAGACATCTATATATCTAGGAAGGAGAGGCCAGGATCTGAACATACATCTCAAGCAACTTGTTGGATTACCAGAATTAACTCTACCGGTCAATTTAATGTAGGTTTACATGTTGTTGGGCCTTAAAATTATTTTGCATACATTTTTAACAAACTCCTTCTCCATTAGATGACAAAACTGCTCTCAACATGTTCTCTTGTACGTGTCTGTCTGTCTCTCTTTGTAACCACACATCTTGTCTTGGTAAAGCCTGCAGCAGAAGGTGCAGCACTGTTTGGACGATGGCATGAGGTTGCCCATGCAGGAACAGAAGCTGCTGGAGGTGGAAAACACTCAACTCCTGGAACAACAAGACCACAGCAGCAGGGTAACATCCTAAACACACACATGCACAAATGCATGCACACTTACACAAAGAAGATGAGGGGACCGAGTACTGAACCTTGGGGGACGCCTTGAGGGACTGGGTCTGTCAGACTTGGATGTATTGATGATAATGAACTTGGCAGTCGGAGAGGTATGACTTGAACCAGGAGAGGGCTGTGCCAGTAATGTGAAGGGAGGACTCAAGGCGGGAGAGGAGGATGGAGTGGTGATGCTGTCAAAAGGCTGCACTGAGGTCCAGTAGGATGAGGATGTTGAGGTGGTCATTGGGTGACTTTGATAAGGGCTGTTTCTGTGCTGTGATGAGATCTGAATCCGGATTGAAATGGTTCATACAGTTGGTTGCAGTCCAGGTGGGTTTTGAGTTGGTCGGCAACATTATGTTCCAGTATTTTAGACAGAAAAGGCAGATTGGAGATGGGTCTGTAGTTGTTGAGGATGTCAGGATCCAGGCCAGTCTTTTTGAGGATGGGTGTGACTGAGGTGAGTTTGAGAGCGAGGGGGGCGGAGCCAGTAGACAGGAAAGAGCTGATGACAGAGAGGAGGAGCGGGTGGAGGTCCATGACTAAAGTGGAAGGGATGGGGTCCAGGTCCCAGGTTGGAGGTGTGAACCAGGGGCCATTGTGGTTGAAAGAAACAGTTCTGGTTTTGAGAGGGACAGTGCTATTGTAGAGGTGGACCAGGTCTGTAGGGGAGGGGCTAAACAAGGGCTGGAGGGAGGAGAGTTTTTCAGCGAGACAAGCTGACAGGGATGAGGGGTAGATGGACTTGATATTACGGAGGGTCATGGTGCGCGTCTGTTTGGGCTCTGGGAGGTCAATGTCCATGATCATGCTAGGTCAGGGGTCAGCAACCTTTCCTATCCAAAGAGCCATTTTGCCCTTTTTCCCACCCAAGAAAATGTGTCTGGAGCCGCAAAAGCTATTTGGTATCACAGCTTATAAAGTTTTATATATAGTCATATTATATATACAAAAACTATAGTTTGTTGTATTTATGAAATTATAGAACAAGAATAAAGGCTTACCTGTCACATTCTGTGCTTTCTTAGGCCACCAGTACAAGACTGCAAAAGAGAGGAGACCTTTCTCATCGACAACAGGCTCATCCGCTAGAAGAGGACGACAGCCTGGCCTCCCCATCTAGAGCCGTCCCTCAGGTATCAGTGCTGGAAGTGTTAACTTCCGTTTTTTCTATCAACCTTGCTGTAAAATATATTATGAGCTGAGGGTGGACATGGTTACTGACAGTACTAGGGACTAAGCTTAGGTAGTTCAGATGTCTTCTAGAATTTTAGCACAATCCAAACTGATCTGAACTGAACTTTGTGTCTGTATTGAACCACACCAACTCTTAAAGACCATACAGTATGTGTCACATATAGAAACACCTATGCAGTGAAATCTCCTACTTTCTATATGCTGTGAAGTAGTGAACTAGACCCATGGCCAGCGTGCTTCAGGTATTCTTAACCAGGCAGTGTGTAGAGAAGGAAACAGCTGGCCCAAAAGATCAGAAGGGATCAGAACAGTTACCTTAGTGAAGATGTGTGGCTCACCCCATCTTTAGGTATGACCCATAAGGTGTAATTGGTTAACCCAAAACCAAGGAAAATACACTTGTGAAAATGGACATAGGCCTAATCATGATAATAATGTTCACAGAAACCTTTAATAAGTTTTAACAAAAGCAAAGTGCTTCACAGACATAAAGTACACAGGGCAATTACAAATTAGAAAGTTCAATGCGGACAAGAAATAGACATTGGTAATGAATTAAAATCTTAAGAATAAATCAATGAATTTCAACGAAGAAAACAAATAAAAAACCATTTTATAAAAATGAGTCTTTAACATGGTTTTAAAAGAGGACACTGTGTTGTGTATGTTTGCATATAATGTAGTCTCTGTTCAGATGGTGTAATTATGAACTTCTCTCTTGAATTACTTGAAAGTAACTTGAAAACACAGGCCTACTTGTGCAGTAGCCCTTTTTAACACATTTATGTATGTACCATTCTGATAATTGTAGCACTAAATGGATTTGATATTAACAGCTTTCATCAGTCCTGTGACTGCTGTAGCGTTGGTTGTAAATCTATAAACCAGCGATCACTGTTGCAATTTTTCCAGTTACTAAATACTTTGTGTGTGTTTTTTTTTCATTTCTGGCATTACAGCAGGATTGTGTCTTACTGTAACTGTAGGGAGGTCAAAAATACAGCCCATGTCATTCTACTATGGCCTAGCACTTGATGTTTGGGTTACACCACCAGTTTGCCATTTACTAAACCAAAATAATTAGCAAAATTAGTTTTCCTGCTTTCCTTCTCCAAGATGGATATATTCCCTCTTTCTCTCCATTGTTTTCCAGTCATATGGGCTTCAAAAGGTTTGCCCCATTTTTATTTCTTTGGACAAAAATGATCCAGCACATTTCATTCATCCAATCAAAACCAACTTTGCCACGTTTTAAAAGACTTACAGGCGTGGCCTATTTTAAATAAACGTAAACGCTTTATCCTAATTGTCATTTTCACAGTTTTTCATAGATAGTCCATTATTCTGAACAGCTAATTACATATATGAATATAGGTGATTTTGCCAATCCGAATATACTTTGTATATTCTGAGTTGGGGACACCCCGACTCATTCTTCATAGAAAGGGGTACATTTTTTGCCAAATGTCTGCATGTACCTAATTTTAATACGTGCAAATATCACAGGAGCACGTAGAGTCATTGTGTCATAAGTCTTTTTCATAGGTCCACTGATGATGATTTGTAGTTACACAAAGCTTGTTACTTACAGAGGGATGATTGCATACAGAGATAGAGAGATATGGAGACTATAAAAAAGGTAGCACTTATATAAGATCAACACAATATATCTGGAGAAGGAACTTTGGACTGGTGTATCCCTGAGGGTCGGGTTTCCTGCTGCTTGCATCTAAAATATGTGCCTTTTTGTTTCCCCCTGAAAAGCAGCAGCAGGTGTATGAAGGACTGTTGGTGCTTCCCCGGTCCGATGCGGGAATGCCTGAGGTAGGGCGGCTGCTGAAAGAGATGTCCCTGTGTCTACTGGACCTCCAGGCTCTCTGCAGCATATTGGCTCAGAGAGCACAAGGGAAAGAGCCCAACCTGTCGCTGCTACTGGGCATGAAATGTATGTGGTAATACACGCATACACACATACATCTTTATGCAGAGCTTTGAGTAACGGTAAAGAGGGACAAAGGCATAACTGTCTCTTCATTTCGATGATCTGAGTTATGTTATGTCTGAGTGAAGGGCAACTGTGGAGCATCAAAGCCTATGAATCATGTCCAATTAAACGTTGACTCAATGCCGAAAGATCTGAACACTCATGGATGTCTTTCTGATTTTCATTATTAAATCATTTTCACACAGATTTAGATTCCCTGTGCACTGAAAGGTAAAAGGTATCACTGTATCAATTTCTAAACACATTAAGTGAAGAGAAACATGGGGAGGAAATGTTAATGAATAGGTTCATTAGTTAAGTAAATTAGTTAAGAGATGTAACATGTTAAGAGCTAAGCACATCCTAACCATCACCGCACTGAACACACAGAGAGGACTATCGGTTATCCCATCTCACAAGAAAGCAAAAAAGTACATTTCTCCAAATGTCAGACTATTTCTTCAATGAGAAAGCACTTCAAAGTCTGCATATGTGCATACATAGAGATTTGTCACCAATCTGGTCCATTCTTCTGTTAAAGTAACTAGTGCCACGTCGTAGCAAAATATTGTACTGCTTGGTTATAGTCATAAATAGTATAAGTATAATATAGTAATATAGTATAAAGTCATAAAGCACAACAATATAGTATTTTCAGTGTTGGCTGTAAGAGTACAAGTCTTTAAACTACATCCCAGTTGTTACCTGTCTTCCTCATTCCTGAATCGACCTTTCGATAAGCTTTCTTGTCAAATCAGTGAGAGATATTCCAAAGGAGATAATAGCAGACTTCTGGATTAATTGTTCTGAAATATCAGAGAGAAGTAGACAAAAAGTGCTACGCTACACATTGGAGAGCTAACGTTACATTGACAGCTTTATAACATATAATAATGACAAATACTTGCCAGATTTTTACATTTCTCCTGAAAAAAGGAGCAAAATCATTTTGATCACAGACAGTCGATGCTCCACAAATGAAAAGCCAACCTGATTATGCTTTTGAGAAGGACTTAACAAAGAAGTTCAGGAGTGAATGGAGGGACACGGTCCTACGCAGATCTCACTTGGCGGCCAACCGTCGTCTCCCGCTCTACTAATGGTGAGTTATCTGGTTTCATCCAGCCTGCTGGCCCTATGGACGAGGCTACATGATTGGTTGTAGGCCTATGTGTTTGTTCTTTCTTGGAAAAACAAACATGTAATGCAAAGCAATGTCTTCTTCATTTCTGTTGTAGGCTAGCTGTTGGGAGGCCCTTTTCGTCGTTGCTGCGCTCTGCTCTGTTTCGGACAAACACCGGACAGTGTGTTGTTGTTGAGTGTGTCGTTATTGTTGTTGTTAATGTTGTTGCTGGATGTCTTAGCCTAAGCATTTTAGACCTTTTTAGGCCTATTTTTTTTAAATGTCTTGTTGTGGCTGAATCTGCTATCTGCTGATCTTTCTATACAATATATTGTGGGACTTATGTGTTGCTTGATTGCTGTGTTGATTGATTGCCATAGGCCTACGGTTCATGTCTAATTCTATTGGGTAGGCTGCCTGCTCAGCTGGCCTATTTATTAGCTTGTGAGATTCTAAATAATACCGTCTGTCACCTTTTTGTGCCGGAGTTCGATTATAGGTGAAAAGTTTAACTACTATGCTACCATAGGCCCCCCCCCCCCCCCCCCCCCCCCCCCCCCCCCCGCAAATCAGTGCCTGGCGCCGGGCCTGGCTGCATGTGTGAACGCCATGGACGAGTATTTATTTAGATTTTCCTATTTTTAATGTCTCCAGATCTTGAGATACACAACTCAATTGTATTTTTCGTCATACCTTTTTTCTTTTTTTTCAATCCCACAAAAAAGACTTCCATGACATTCGTATAAACCAAATCAATTGCATATATGTATGTATTAACGTTCATGTCTTTGTTGTTGTTTTATTTTATTTTTTAAAGAGTCTACTCCTCATGAGCTCATCGGTGAGCGGAGTTGACGTAACTCGTGGGCCCCTGAACGCACCGCGCCCGTCTTCTCTCTAGTATGGCGGCTTGGACTCGCGGAGGAGGACAACTTCTAATAGATTCCTCTCTGAAAACTGAAGGAAAACGACGGCTTTAACTCATCAACCCGACCCGACCTGGAACGAGACCCACGACGACTCCGGACTCATTTCAGCACTCTGAACCGGTTTATTTTGGGGCTAATTTTGGACTGTTTTATGTTAAATAACTCAGGGACGATGTTTTTTTTTCTTGCTAGGTGTCATTAAAACTTAAAATTATTGTTGAGCTAATAATATCAGGTACAAAGAGCTTCATCAAGAGTTATCATTAAATAACAGGAGTGAGATCAGATTAAAACAGAACAACATAAAAACAAAGCACTGCATTTATGCATATGTGTTTTAATTGAATGGAGTTCATCTTTTTGTGAACGGTTTCCTGTTTAATACGGGACGAAGAAGCTAAACACAGTAAGATTCCGTTAAATCTTAAATTATCAAACTGGTAGTGACAGCTGGTCCTCTGCTCGCGCTGCAGGAGGGCTGGGCATGGCGGCAGGGACTATACGACCAGGATCAGGACCAGGACCATGCAGGACCAGGACCATGCAGATCACATGTTATGGTCTGACTTTACACCTCTGGTTGATCTTGACGGTCTGCGCTCGGTCCTTTGCTCGTCCTTCGCTCTGGTATATTTGGAACAGACTGAAGCCTGCAGTGACCCCCCCAGGCCACTCAGACCTGCCAACACCTTTTTCATATTCGCACTGAGATTTTACAAAATGTTTGGGTCATGGGAATTTGGTTTATCCATTGGTCAAAATGCATATGTTGAATTTCTCTATTGTAGTAAAAATATCTATTATTTTTGTATATGGGTTTTATATCTATAAAACCGGATACAGTTAAAACAAATAATAATAATCTCATTGTATCCTACATCATGCAGTGGTCATTGTCTCATTATTTTGTGTCATTTAAGGTTTACTGTATGCTTTGGAATCCTCATTGTTAGTTTAAATACTGCATTTTCTCACTTTTTCATATTTACACCGAGATTTCACAAAATGTTTCGGTCATTTTGGAATGGAATTTGGTTTATCCATTGGTCAAAATGCGTATGTTGAATTTTTCTATATGTTTATATCTATAACACCGGATACAGTTATAAAAAACAAAATCCCATTGTATCCTACTTTGGCAGCGATCACCTTGATTTAATGTCGACCAATTTGATCACTGCTCTTTTGCGTAGGATACACCGACCCGCCCATCTATCAGCTGGTGCTAGGACACCTCGTAGAGACACTCGAGCTGCACAACTGATCTACTGAACCCCGCTGAACTGCAGCCGTACTCACTGCGTCCCCGTGTGAACCATGCCTGGTTGCGGGACACCCAGTGAACAATGCCCCATCTAGCCTTGGAGCAAAGGTCCCTTCTGGGAGGCCTATTCAGTTGAGTCGTTCAAACTCAGTTGTGCGTCTTATCAACCCAAGCTCAATCCGGCGCCAGGCTCGAACCCGGAGCTCTCGTGGATGAGGCGAACGTCTAATTCCTTAGACCACCGCGATAGACAAGAGGTATACATGTCAATCTATGTTTATCTTTGAATCTGCGTTCCATTTTGGAACGTGTTGCTCTGACGTAGGTGAAAACTCCACACACCAGAGGTGTACTCCCTAGAGGCTGAATAGAGTTACTTTAGCGCCGTCAGACCCGGCGCTATGGGCGGGCCTTGGGGGGCCGGGCCCGCCCTCGGACTCGGCTGGACCCGGCCTGGACGGACAAGCCTGTCAGTCACTTATCACACGTACAGCTCTCTGTCGCCGGCGACAGGAGCTGTCACAGGAGGTAATATGCAAACAGGATGCAGAACTAAGATTACCGTAACTCCTCGAATATTTACGCCATCGACGTAATTCCAACGGATTCTGAACGCTAAGAAGCGTATAGCTTTCCAATGACGTGCGGTAATAATCACGGCGGCGAGCTTGTCTGTGGGGGAGGGGTGGACGAGAGCAGGGCAGAGAGCAGGGACGAGAGTTTGACTGGCTTTTCACTGCCTTTTTAGTGGTGTTTTCTTTGGAAATAATAGTATTAGTATAGTTTCTGAGAGTTCTGCCACTTGCTGGCCCACCTAAATCCCCCACTAAAGGCCACTTTTCTGTCCACACAAACACAAAGAAGGACAGTGGGAAAAGGACAGGCAGAAAGTCATTTTGGGGAGGAAACAGTGTACTAGCTGCCTCTAAAAGCCTGTCTGGATGTGTGAGGAGGGCAATAATGGGTTCTGTCTTCAGCTGGACCGGAACTGCTTCAGGGAGATAAACAAATCTCTAAACGCCTGGACACGGACACATAAAAGCTTTCACGGGGTTTTGCTGTTGTTTTGGCGTAGGCTACGGCCAACAGTAGCCTGTTCTATGTTCCCTGAATAAACAGCATATAAGCCATCTGCGTCTCGTAGCTTTCCTGACCCAGGGTCGCTACATTTGGCGTCAGAAGTAAAACTTTCGCTATGATCAACATCGCCACGCGAGTTAGCAGCAGAGAAGCTAAGTGGCTAACACTCGTCAACGGTGAGAAACATGGCGTCGGGGAGCCGTCTCAAGATTAAGGTAGGTTACATTTAATTTCTGTAATCTCAAAAGCTTTGGTCATGTTCATTTTCAATTGTTCAGTAGAGAAATATGATACAAATTCAAATACATTCCTTAACCTTTTACTTTTTACACTGTGGTACTGTCATACTGTGGTACTGTGATACTGTGATACTCTGGTACTGTGATACTGTGATACTCTGGTACTGTGATACTCTGGTACTGTGATACTGTGATACTCTGGTACTGTGATACTCTGGTACTGTGATACTCTGGTACTGTGATACTGTGATACTCTGGTACTGTGATACTCTGGTACTGTGATACTGTAGTAGTGTGGTACTGTGATACTGTGATACTCTGGTACTGTGATACTCTGGTACTGTAGTCCTCTGGTACTGTGATACTCTGGTACTGTGATACTCTGGTACTGTGATACTCTGGTACTGTGGTACTCTGGTACTGTGATACTCTGGTACCGTGATACTCTGGTACTGTGATACTCTGGTACTGTGGTACTCTGGTACTGTGGTACTCTGGTACTGTGATACTCTGGTACTGTGATACTCTGGTACTGTGATACTCTGGTACTGGGCTCCAGGCTGCAACACCGTGCTATCAACAAACTCTTGTTTATGAGATGTTTTCCTGGCAAAATGAACAGAGTAGCAGCAACTGAGATGAAGGTAGAAAATTCAATCGTACTAAATTAGTTAATGATAAGTCAGGGCTGTTATATATATATATATATATATATATATATATATATATATATATATATATATATATATATATTAGTTATTTTATTGATATAACTAATATTTTTAATTACTACTATTATTCATTTGGAGAACATGCATTTCTAAATTGATCAGTGGTGGCAATAATGTACTACAATATGACAATGACGGTTCTCATTACTTTTACCAGTATAAAACACCAGTGCCCTGCTGAATGTTAATATTTCAAAAATAATGACGTTGAATGGAATCGTCAAAGGAAATGGAGCATGGAGGTTCATTTAGCAGAATTCCCCACAGATGTCCCATGATGTAAAACACCACTAGTCTTCCTGGAGGTGGTCAGGGGAATCCGGGAATCCTGGACATCGGATCCTGACAATATGGGGAAATATACGAGAAAAACTGACCCACAGATACAAAATAAAAAGATGTTGACAAAGCTGTCTCCATACCTAGAGCTGAAACCATGAGTGGAATATTGGATAAACCGTTGGACAAAATAAATTGACAACTATTTTGATAGTTGCAACACACACTGTGCAAACACATGTGTCAACACACAGCATTATGGCAATATGGTCTTCAACTGCCAATAAGATGTTCATGTTCCAGAGGCTGAGAAACCAATGATATTTTGTCAGTGTTAGTTGTACTTTGTCTTACGTGCAAATTAGTCTTGCATTAGTCTTGCACAACCATACCTCCAGCATAATGCTGTGCTGGAGAAAAGTGTGTCTGCTGTTTGGATTTCTTTCAACCAAACCGTCGCACACACAGGATGCAATGACAGTGCCCTTCAAAATAGATGGCGCAGACAAGAGCTAATAACCTAATCCTAATACGCCAACATGCTAATTAATATGTTGAACATGGTACATTTAATACCTGCTAGACATCAGAACGCTGTCATTGTCCTTTTTAGCCTGTTTGTATGCTAATGTTAGCTTTTTTCTGGACTCCTTTCACGTGTGACCAGCATAGTTTTGCAGTTTTGGTGATCACAAGCGTGCAGGCACTAAACGGGTGCAGTGCTCGAAACATTTCTGCTGTCATCTTTATTTACTTTGGTGTTCATACAGTTTGCAGGTCAGATCAGCTAAGGTCAGCATGAATAAGCAAGCACCCAGGACCGATTTAAGGCACGCTTTAAACCAAACACAGCCCTCTCATTCATTCAAATGAGTCTGTGCAGTTATTTTTTTTATATTATATTTAAAAAATCGCATCAAAGGAAATTTGGCCTTTTCCAAGCCTCGGTAGAAGTCAGGTAGGGAGAGAAGCTGATGCTGGTTCTTTAGAGAATCATCACTGCATCTCCATCAGTTCTAGTTCAGACTCTTCACTTCTTCTGCATCATCAGGAAGGGAGTCGAGAACATCTTCATTTAAAAAAGGAAGCACTGACTGAATTCTGTCATGAGACGTGATGACGGACACATATTTCCCCTTTTTCGCAGAAAGGTTGACCTCTGGAAAAGCTGCTTTGATTTCAGACAGCTGCAGGGGGCGCCAATTAGCCAATTCCCCACACAGTGATAACATAGATAATGGAAAACCGCTTCGCGGCCCTGATATAGATATATCTCAATAAATAAATATTTGTGGTCGTGCCGCCCCCCACATGTCATGAAAAAGTGCCGCCCCGGGCGGCTGTCCGGTTCGCCCGTGCCCAAAACCGCCCCTGCCTGGGACCAGTATCTGTGGTGGGCGCCGACACAGCACAGTGTCTGACAGTGGGGATACTGGCATTGGCACTTACTGCTCCGACAGCCTGGAAGGTATGATGTCCTGTCTATTTTTTCTGCATTGTTTTTCTCTTTCCAAAAGGTTTGAGGTATCCAGATGTATGATGAAGTCTGTTGCTTAGGCACGAGTGTGCAAGTGTGAGCTTGTCTTAGCCTACTGAAGTTTTTGTTATTATTTTTAAAAACACTGGCCTTAATGTGAGCCAAATTGATTCATATTGGACCGGCCTACATATTCAAACTAGTATAATACTTCTCAAAGTCAGGCCTATTGGGTTGAAAGCATTATTGTCGTTGCATTACTTTAATAGTCAGAAACGTAGAGCTTACTATTAATATAGGCTACTACTCAAATTCTGTCACAGTCATATGTTATTTCCATTATAAAATGCAGAGCACCGACAACGTCGGGCCGCCAAGGCCCTATTGAAACTGTAGGGTTTCTTCTTCATCTGCCAAATTAATTGTTTTTTATCATGCTCAAAAATTTATATTTTTTCCAAGTTTTGTTTTACTTTGATAGGCCACACCCCTCACCCCCTATGACCAATTCACTAGAAATTTAACACGCATGTCAGAGTTGTCTGCTCTACAAAATGAGACCCCTAAACTCCGCTTCCCAACATTTTCCGCCATTTTGAATCTTTTCAAAAACAAATTCCCAAATTTTCTCTTCATCATTATTGGATTAATGTCATCAAAAGTTATCAAAAGCTTGTTCACAATGTTTAATTGTGAAGATTGTAAGAATTCATTTTAGGTCGGCGATGTGGCGGCTCTGCGAATTTCGATCCTTCGCCGTGAACAAATAAACTAATGTAACTCGACTCCACATGATCAGATCCTTTCCAAATTTCACATGTTTGATGAGACTCCAGGTCTGAAGACATCTACATCCCCATTTAAAATAGGGCCACCTACTGGTAGCAGGAAGTTAAAGTCGGTATACTTTGGTTTGCTTCTTTTAGAGGTGAATCACATCGACATCCAATTAGTTCCAAACAAATGTAAGATGCTCATAATGCCAGCCCATGAGGCTTTTGATGTTTCGTGGGCCAGCTAATGCTCGTAAAGCAAACGCTATGTTAACGGTAAACGTTAGCGCTATGAGACTAGCCAGAGGAGTTGTCCCCTGATGGCCAGTAGAGAGAATGCAAGGCACTGAAACCAGAGGTTGCTGCCTGGCAGTGGAACCTTTTTTCTTTGAAATATATACTATGTTGTCTCCAATGGGGGAAATTTGCTTCAGCAATAGTGCTGCACACAATTGCAATCATACATAGCCAGCAAACCATTATACACCAACAACGAGGTAGAAAAACCTGTCAAATGTTGCCCATGCCCTGCTAGAGTTATCTGGTTGTCTTAACAGCAGCAACCTTAACAATAATACCACTTGGTGACACTAATATACCTTCAGCCAGTTCTGAGTTTCTGCATTTTGGATTGATGGAAACCCTATTTTGTTCAAGGTAGTTTTATGGCCACTAATGAAAGCCTTCAGTAAGATGCTGAAATATTAAAGTTTACTTATATGATTGTTTTGATGATGATGATGTAGTATGACATAAGTCTTTAACATTCTGTATGTCTTACAGATGACTCCAGTTCCAGTGCCACACATCTGTCCTTCCAGCCGCTGTCCCAGCATCCCGTGGGCCAGGATGATAGTGCCATCCCTATTGTTCATGTCAAGCTGTCCCCATCCTCCTCACCCGACACCAGTTTCAGAATGCCAGCCTGCCCCAGCAGCACTGGTCACTGGAGCAGGTCTTGCCAACTGCTTACACCAGCCATGTCTCCCCTGGGTGCAACAAGCTGTTTGGACATGAAGGACCATCAGCCCATCCGGAGGTCGTCCTCTCTCACCAAGTTGTCCTCTGGGGCTGATAAGAGCTCCATTTGGACATCAGGCAATCAGTACATCTCAGATTCACAAGGCTCCCTGGACCGAGGTCTGCTATATGGGTACAGAAAGGAAACCCTTGGTTCAAATGTGGACCTTTATTTACCTTTATCTTCCTCCTTGCTCTGCCATAGCTTGCTGCAACGCTCACCTGGTGCTGGGCCCTGCTACCGATGCAATCACAACACTAGATCCAATGGTTTGGAAACAGACCTGTCCCTGTCCTCAGCTCTGTCCTCATCGGTAAAACACAACAGTTTGGACATGAACTATAGTGCCTTACCAGAAGCTAAAGTGGCTCAGGGTGGTGCACATGTTTATGGCCTCGGCATACCCAAACAAGCAGACTCACCACTGGGTCATAAGACTGACAGAGTCTCCCCGTTTCAGCCTGCAATTCGGATCCAGATGTGGCTAACTGAGCAGATGGAGTACAGGCCAAAAGTAGATGGGTGTGGTGGAGATGGTCCGTTGTCATGTCAACAGGAACATCAGCCAGAACCAGGGCGGAATGAGGTGAGAGGAAAATTTAAGGCCGTAGAACTCCAGTCCATTCTCTGTTTTGAGTCCGATCTTGAGACCACTAGGCCGGGTTATTAAGAATTGGTCAAGCTTTTTCTAGCTTTCTTCTGATTTGTGATCAGTTGTACAGAACGTTGCTAAAAAATATCCCAGAACGCAATGTAGGCCGCCACAGTAAAACTAAAAAATACTAGTCCTACATCTCCAGTCTTATGAGTATGAGTAATGCAAAGAGATGAAGGGGGAGTGAGTCAGCACATAGAAGAGAGATGTGACTAGATTACCATAATAAATGAACATGCAGCACAGTGACGATACAGATATTTCTTTAACCAGATCAGGGGTTGGCAACCTGCGGCTCTTTAGCCCGTCTGTTGCGGCTCCCTGAGGCTTTGACAAAAAAAAAAAAGAAAGACAATTTTTTTTTGGTGGAAAAAAGTCAAAATGGCTCTTTGGATACGAAAGGTTGCTGACCCCTGAACTAGACGTAGGCTACAGTAATAAAAGGACCTGCCGAAGTGCATTCAACCTGCGCTGGACACGTTACTAAGATTCAGCTATCACTCTGTCTGTAAAACCTGAGACTTGAATAGTAATATTGGGCTTCATCGATCGAAAACATTTAATACATAGTTTGTAGCACCTCTTAATGTGTGACAACAGCCAATATAGTTTGTAGCTATTATTGCACATTGATTTTTCACCACACATATATCATTTCAGTTTCTGAGGATCTCTGTTAAACTCGGGGTATATGTTATTCATACGGTATATTATTTCTTTTTTCAAAGAAAACTTCTCTTAAATCCTTACATGTCTCACCAAGAAGTTGGATTCTGCCTCCAGCTTTCTTTAAAATAAAACACGAACACAGCCGGGCGTCACTGGGCCGTCCGTTCTGCCTGTGAAGGCTTGTTTCTGTGGCCAGGCTGTGTCCATTCAGTCTGTACAATGTTTTACTTAGACCTGTCATAGGTCAGGGACTGTGCCTCCATGGGTTTAGGGTCAAATAGAATTCCAATTTACTTCATGATTTTGTGGTTTCTATCCAACATTTGATATATTTTTTGTTTTCTTGGACTAGCTGCTCTTATCTGTGTTAAACTCAGCACTTCAGGGCCTTGTACTGGTAGGAGTGGGGTTGACTAGATTAGAGGGATTGATCCAATGTGATAGCTTGCTTATACATTTTAATTATTGGAGGGTATTGGCTCTTTTTCTGCTCTGCATGCTTTGAAATATGGATGGTATGATAAATATTTCTTAGTTTTTTTAGTCCGTTCTTGGTGTTCACTCCTCACGCTCGGACTGAGCGATGATGTTGCTCTGCGTCCAGAAGGCGTTAGATTCTAGTGACGTCCCAACCTGACACCTCCTTCCCTCCCTCCCTCTCTTACCACCCAGCAGCCTGCTTCTCATGTTCTGAGAGCTGATCGATTTGAAGTTGATATTTGTGTGATTATATGAATATAGAAGTTATAGGGGTTTCAATATGAAAATAGCCCATGAGAATTGTTTTAAAAAAGTATTATTGACCAAAAGCACAGATTTAGCATTGTATACAATCAATTACTGAGCATTATTATGACTACTTTCAATACAAAAAACAACTTTATTCTTACAGGGTGTACATTCTAAGAATTATATACTAATGTCTTTACATTATGTCAATGTGTATTTGTGCATTGTGTAATGTTTTGCCCCGCCTGGTTTAGCTTGCTCATTCTGTCTTCATTCATATTTCTGCTGTATGATGCTCTCAGATATGTTGCATTTACAGGAAGACATTCTGTGTTTCAGACAAAAGCATCAGATCTGGCAGCTCCATGCCCGGATCAGAGAGAATGAGCTCAGAGCACAGCAGGTCCTGCAGAGCCCACACTGTCAAACCACTACGGTAACACTCAGCCACATCTGTGTGATGAATGAATATCCAAATTCAAAATGTGATTATTTTTTTTCATAATACATTCTGGTTATGCAATAGGAATCAGCAATGAGAACTCCATGCAAACAGCCGTCTGATGAAGAACTCAGGAGGAAGCTTGCTGTGGCTGAACTGGACGTTCTTTATTTGAGCGATTTCTTCAAGCAAGTCACACAAAAATATACAGAGGAAATCAGAAAACTAGAGGAAAAGGTATAGCAAAGATTGGTGATTAATTCTCAATCATGTATAGCAAAAGAAAGTGAAACAAAAATGGTGAACAGAGAAACTAGTCCTTCTGATCCTACACACAACCACCGGGAAACAAATATAGACCACTTTACCATTTAAAGGGCAAATTACAGTGTTTTTGTCATTCGCCTCTTTTTAATAATTTAATTTACTAAATATGACAACTGATTTGAACTAATATGAAACTAACTATTTTCTACATCAGTGTAATAGTCATATGAGGTGTTTTTTTCACAGATAAAGACAAGAGATCGCTACATCAACAGTCTGAAAAAGAAGTGTCAGCGAGAGAGCGAACAGAACCAAGAAAAACAGCAACGTATAGAGACACTGGAGAAATACCTTTCTGACCTGCCAACGCTGGACGAGGTCCAGGCGCAATGCCCAGCACGTACACACACACACACACACACACACACACACACACACACACACACACACACACACACACACACACACACACACACACACACAGGCTGTGGCTACATAGTGTCTGCCATGTAACCGCAGGTGCATTTTATACACGAGGATTAAAACAAGTCTGTGTGTGTGCTCAGCAGGAGGAGGTACAGCAGAAAGCCAAGCATCTGAAAAAAATAGCATCTGGATTACAAAAGAGCTTAGAAGAAGGATACGCTCTGATGACGGAGATGCAGGCCATGAGGGAGAAAGAGTTGATTGCATCGGTACAAAGGTACATCAACCATTTGGTCTTGACTGATTTAAGGTGGAAAACGGATTTGGACAAATGCAAAACCAGAAAATTATCCAATTTAATGTGTTATCCAATCAAAAGAGATGCAAACTTTATTCATAAGGAGTCAGTCATCACAGGTATTCGACAGGTAGTGACATCCTGAAACTAAGTAAAGGCAATAACCATTAATCTTAGCTTTACAACTTCTTCCTGTAAACACATTAACACTCTTAACATAACAGATTAACATTACATGTCACCCAGTCCGTTACAATACCATGTATTATAATGGGCCAAAATATTATATATTCTAACTTTTAAACTTTTTGAATCATTAAGCTTTATATAAAACAATAAATATTAGAGCTTTATAAAGACAATCTTCAAATCCTCTTAAAGTTCTCCAATTCTGAAAGCCTCAAAGTGCTGTATACGTTCAGCTACAGACACCATTTAAACTTAAACCTTCAACTATTAAAATTGAAATATGGGATTAAATAGCTGAATTGAAAAAATATATATTTAATTGAATGTTGAACAGTCGACATAGGGAACTATTTTCTGGGCTCAGCTCTTGGGTTTGGAGGGCTTTGGAGTGGAGGAGGGTCTCGTGGATTCAAGGTCAAACATGTTCAGTATCAGTGGGCCTCTGTCTAATTCTGCTCCACGTGCATTTATTTGTGTTTCTGAGTCAAATGTAACTGCAGAATTCTGCATGTAAAGATTATGTTGGATGTTTGTCCCAACAGGTTTAGCTATGACTCCATAGTTCACTACTGTACAGCGCAATGGGCAGGATGACACTACCACATATTTTGCATTTAAAGCTCTTCAAGCTGTATTCACTGCCATGTTCAAACTCCCTGATGCTGTTATGGTTAAACCAAGGTAGGCATAACTCAAACTATATTTAGTCATATGGTTATTTATGCGAAACTGGTATTTGTTCTTCTGACATCTGGAGAGCTTTTGAAAGGATGACAAGGTTTTTTCATATTTACTGCCAGGGCCCAGTTCTGAAATGTTCTACTATGTCCAACTGTTGTTGTAGTCCGAATTCAGTTGGAGACAGTATTAACCAGATCATCAGCATAAAACAGACATCTATATATCTAGGAAGGAGAGGCCAGGATCTGAACATACATCTCAAGCAACTTGTTGGATTACCAGAATTAACTCTACCAGTCAATTTAATGTAGGTTTACATGTTGTTGGGCCTTAAAATTATTTTGCATACATTTTTAACAAACTCCTTCTCCATTAGATGACAAAACTGCTCTCAACATGTTCTCTTGTACGTGTCTGTCTCTCTCTCTTTGTAACCACACATCTTGTCTTGGTAAAGCCTGCAGCAGAAGGTGCAGCACTGTTTGGACGATGGCGTGAGGTTGCCCATGCAGGAACAGAAGCTGCTGGAGGTGGAAAACACTCAACTCCTGGAACAACAAGACCACAGCAGCAGGGTAACATCCTAAACACACACATGCACAAATGCATGCACACATACACAAATAAGTCAAAATTCATTAACATGTTATTTCTTCTCCCTACCAGCTAATTGAGAATCAGAATGAACGGATTGATAGACTGACCGTGCTGCTAACGGTAGAGTAACAAACAAATGCACAAACTTGGAGAGCTTCACAACTTTGGGCTCCACAGAAAAAAAGAAGTGTAGTGTAGAATGTGGTGGCGCAGGATGTTGCCAAGGGGGAGCAAGTAGAGGAGGAAGAGGAGGGGGCCGAGTACTGAACCTTGGGGGACGCCTTGAGGGACTGGGTCTGTCAGACTTGGATGTATTGATGATAATGAACTTGGCAGTCGGAGAGGTATGACTTGAACCAGGAGAGCGCTGTGCCAGTAATGTGGAGGGAGGACTCAAGGCGGGAGAGGAGGATGGAGTGGTGATGCTGTCAAAAGGCTGCACTGAGGTCCAGTAGGATGAGGATGTTGAGGTGGTCATTGGGTGACTTTGATAAGGGCTGTTTCTGTGCTGTGATGAGATCTGAATCCGGATTGAAATGGTTCATACAGTTGGTTGCAGTCCAGGTGGGTTTTGAGTTGGTCGGCAACATTATGTTCCAGTATTTTAGACAGAAAAGGCAGATTGGAGATGGGTCTGTAGTTGTTGAGGATGTCAGGATCCAGGCCAGGCTTTTTGAGGATGGGTGTGACTGAGGTAAGTTTGAGAGCGAGGGGGGCGGAGCCAGTAGACAGGAAAGAGCTGATGACAGAGAGGAGGAGCGGGTGGAGGTCCATGACTAAAGTGGAAGGGATGGGGTCCAGGTCCCAGGTTGGAGGTGTGAACCAGGGGCCATTGTGGTTGAAAGAAACAGTTCTGGTTTTGAGAGGGACAGTGCTATTGTAGAGGTGGACCAGGTCTGTAGGGGAGGGGCTAAACAAGGGCTGGAGGGAGGAGAGTTTTTCAGCGAGACAAGCTGACAGGGATGAGGGGTAGATGGACTTGATATTACGGAGGGTCATGGTGCGCGTCTGTTTGGGCTCTGGGAGGTCAATGTCCATGATCATGCTAGGTCAGGGGTCAGCAACCTTTCCTATCCAAAGAGCCATTTTGCCCTTTTTCCCACCCAAGAAAATGTGTCTGGAGCCGCAAAAGCTATTTGGTATCACAGCTTATAAAGTTTTATATATAGTCATATTATATATACAAAAACTATAGTTTGTTGTATTTATGAAATTATAGAACAAGAATAAAGGCTTACCTGTCACATTCTGTGCTTTCTTAGGCCACCAGTACAAGACTGCAAAAGAGAGGAGACCTTTCTCATCGACAACAGGCTCATCCGCTAGAAGAGGACGACAGCCTGGCCTCCCCATCTAGAGCCGTCCCTCAGGTATCAGTGCTGGAAGTGTTAACTTCCGTTTTTTCTATCAACCTTGCTGTAAAATATATTATGAGCTGAGGGTGGACATGGTTACTGACAGTACTAGGGACTAAGCTTAGGTTGTTCAGATGTCTTCTAGAATTTTAGCACAATCCAAACTGATCTGAACTGAACTTTGTGTCTGTATTGAACCACACCAACTCTTAAAGACCATACAGTATGTGTCACATATAGAAACACCTATGCAGTGAAATCTCCTACTTTCTATATGCTGTGAAGTAGTGAACTAGACCCATGGCCAGCGTGCTTCAGGTATTCTTAACCAGGCAGTGTGTAGAGAAGGAAACAGCTGGCCCAAAAGATCAGAAGGGATCAGAACAGTTACCTTAGTGAAGATGTGTGGCTCACCCCATCTTTAGGTATGACCCATAAGGTGTAATTGGTTAACCCAAAACCAAGGAAAATACACTTGTGAAAATGGACATAGGCCTAATCATGATAATAATGTTCACAGAAACCTTTAATAAGTTTTAACAAAAGCAAAGTGCTTCACAGACATAAAGTACACAGGGCAATTACAAATTAGAAAGTTCAATGCGGACAAGAAATAGACATTGGTAATGAATTAAAATCTTAAGAATAAATCAATGAATTTCAACGAAGAAAACAAAGAAAAAAACATTTTATAAAAATGAGTCTTTAACATGGTTTTAAAAGAGGACACTGTGTTGTGTATGTTTGCATATAATGTAGTCTCTGTTCAGATGGTGTAATTATGAACTTCTCTCTTGAATTACTTGAAAGTAACTTGAAAACACAGGCCTACTTGTGCAGTAGCCCTTTTTAACACATTTATGTATGTACCATTCTGATAATTGTAGCACTAAATGGATTTGATATTAACAGCTTTCATCAGTCCTGTGACTGCTGTAGCGTTGGTTGTAAATCTATAAACCAGCGATCACTGTTGCAATTTTTCCAGTTACTAAATACTTTGTGTGTGTTTTTTTTTTCATTTCTGGCATTACAGCAGGATTGTGTCTTACTGTAACTGTAGGGAGGTCAAAAATACAGCCCATGTCATTCTACTATGGCCTAGCACTTGATGTTTGGGTTACACCACCAGTTTGCCATTTACTAAACCAAAATAATTAGCAAAATTAGTTTTCCTGCTTTCCTTCTCCAAGATGGATATATTCCCTCTTTCTCTCCATTGTTTTCCAGTCATATGGGCTTCAAAAGGTTTGCCCCATTTTTATTTCTTTGGACAAAAATGATCCAGCACATTTCATTCATCCAATCAAAACCAACTTTGCCACGTTTTAAAAGACTTACAGGCGTGGCCTATTTTAAATAAACGTAAACGCTTTATCCTAATTGTCATTTTCACAGTTTTTCATAGATAGTCCATTATTCTGAACAGCTAATTACATATATGAATATAGGTGATTTTGCCAATCCGAATATACTTTGTATATTCTGAGTTGGGGACACCCCGACTCATTCTTCATAGAAAGGGGTACATTTTTTGCCAAATGTCTGCATGTACCTAATTTTAATACGTGCAAATATCACAGCAGCACGTAGAGTCATTGTGTCATAAGTCTTTTTCATAGGTCCACTGATGATGATTTGTAGTTACACAAAGCTTGTTACTTACAGAGGGATGATTGCATACAGAGATAGAGAGATATGGAGACTATAAAAAAGGTAGCACTTATATATGATCAACACAATATATCTGGAGAAGGAACTTTGGACTGGTGTATCCCTGAGGGTTGGGTTTCCTGCTGCTTGCATCTAAAATATGTGCCTTTTTGTTTCCCCCTGAAAAGCAGCAGCAGGTGTATGAAGGACTGTTGGTGCTTCCCCGGTCCGATGCGGGAATGCCTGAGGTAGGGCGGCTGCTGAAAGAGATGTCCCTGTGTCTACTGGACCTCCAGGCTCTCTGCAGCATATTGGCTCAGAGAGCACAAGGGAAAGAGCCCAACCTGTCGCTGCTACTGGGCATGAAATGTATGTGGTAATACACGCATACACACATACATCTTTATGCAGAGCTTTGAGTAACGGTAAAGAGGGACAAAGGCATAACTGTCTCTTCATTTCGATGATCTGAGTTACGTTATGTCTGAGTGAAGGGCAACTGTGGAGCATCAAAGCCTATGAATCATGTCCAATTAAACGTTGACTCAATGCCGAAAGATCTGAACACTCATGGATGTCTTTCTGATTTTCATTATTAAATCATTTTCACACAGACTTAGATTCCCTGTGCACTGAAAGGTAAAAGGTATCACTGTATCAATTTCTAAACACATTAAGTGAAGAGAAACATGGGGAGGAAATGTTAATGAATAGGTTCATTAGTTAAGTAAATTAGTTAAGAGATGTAACATGTTAAGAGCTAAGCACATCCTAACCATCACCGCACTGAACACACAGAGAGGACTATCGGTTATCCCATCTCACAAGAAAGCAAAAAAGCACATTTCTCCAAATGTCAGACTATTTCTTCAATGAGAAAGCACTTCAAAGTCTGCATATGTGCATACATAGAGATTTGTCACCAATCTGGTCCATTCTTCTGTTAAAGTAACTAGTGCCACGTCGTAGCAAAATATTGTACTGCTTGGTTATAAGTCACAAAGCACAACAATATAGTATTTTCAGTGTTAGCTGTAAGAGTACAAGTCTTTAAACTACATCCCAGTTGTTACCTGTCTTCCTCATTCCTGAATCGACCTTTCGATAAGCTTTCTTGTCAAATCAGTGAGAGATATTCCAAAGGAGATAATAGCAGACTTCTGGATTAATTGTTCTGAAATATCAGAGAGAAGTAGACAAAAAGTGCTACGCTACACATTGGAGAGCTAACGTTACATTGACAGCTTTATAACATATAATAATGACAAATACTTGCCAGATTTTTACATTTCTCCTGAAAAAAGGAGCAAAATCATTTTGATCACAGACAGTCGATGCTCCACAAATGAAAAGCCAACCTGATTATGCTTTTGAGAAGGACTTAACAAAGAAGTTCAGGAGTGAATGGAGGGACACGGTCCTACGCAGATCTCACTTGGCGGCCAACCGTCGTCTCCCGCTCTACTAATGGTGAGTTATCTGGTTTCATCCAGCCTGCTGGCCCTATGGACGAGGCTACATGATTGGTTGTAGGCCTATGTGTTTGTTCTTTCTTGGAAAAACAAACATGTAATGCAAAGCAATGTCTTCTTCATTTCTGTTGGAGGCTAGCTGTTGGAGGCCCTTTTCGTCGTTGCTGCGCTCTGCTCTGTTTCGGACAAACACCGGACAGTGTGTTGTTGTTGAGTGTGTTGTTATCGTTATTGTTGTTGTTAATGTTGTTGCTGGATGTCTTAGCCTAAGCATTTTAGACCTTTTTAGGCCTATTTTTTTTAAATGTCTTGTTGTGGCTGAATCTGCTATCTGCTGATCTTTCTATACAATATATTGTGGGACTTATGTGTTGCTTGATTGCTGTGTTGATTGATTGCCATAGGCCTACGGTTCATGTCTAATTCTATTGGGTAGGCTACCTGCTCAGCTGGCCTATTTATTAGCTTGTGAGATTCTAAATAATACCGTCTGTCACCTTTTTGTGCCGGAGTTCGATTATAGGTGAAAAGTTTAACTACTATGCTACCATAGGCCCCCCTCCATCCCCCCCCCGCAAATCAGTGCCTGGCGCCGGACCTGGCTGCATGTGTGAACGCCATGGACGAGTATTTATTTAGATTTTCCTATTTTTAATGTCTCCAGATCTTGAGATACACAACTCAATTGTATTTTTCGTCATACCTTTTTTCTTTTTTTTCAATCCCACAAAAAAGACTTCCATGACATTCGTATAAACCAAATCAATTGCATATATGTATGTATTAACGTTCATGTCTTTGTTGTTGTTTTATTTTATTTTTTAAAGAGTCTACTCCTCTCATGAGCTCATCGGTGAGCGGAGTTGACGTAACTCGTGGGCCCCTGAACGCACCGCGCCCGTCTTCTCTCTAGTATGGCGGCTTGGACTCGCGGAGGAGGACAACTTCTAATAGATTCCTCTCTGAAAACTGAAGGAAAACGACGGCTTTAACTCATCAACCCGACCCGACCTGGAACGAGACCCACGACGACTCCGGACTCATTTCAGCACTCTGAACCGGTTTATTTTGGGGCTAATTTTGGACTGTTTTATGTTAAATAACTCAGGGACGATGTTTTTTTTTCTTGCTAGGTGTCATTAAAACTTAAAATTATTGTTGAGCTAATAATATCAGGTACAAAGAGCTTCATCAAGAGTTATCATTAAATAACAGGAGTGAGATCAGATTAAAACAGAACAACATAAAAACAAAGCACTGCATTTATGCATATGTGTTTTAATTGAATGGAGTTCATCTTTTTGTGAACGGTTTCCTGTTTAATACGGGACGAAGAAGCTAAACACAGTAAGATTCCGTTAAATCTTAAATTATCAAACTGGTAGTGACAGCTGGTCCCCTGCTCGCGCTGCAGGAGGGCTGGGCATGGCGGCAGGGACTATACGACCAGGATCAGGACCAGGACCATGCAGGACCAGGACCATGCAGATCACATGTTATGGTCTGACTTTACACCTCTGGTTGATCTTGACGGTCTGCGCTCGGTCCTTTGCTCGTCCTTCGCTCTGGTATATTTGGAACAGACTGAAGCCTGCAGTGACCCCCCCAGGCCACTCAGACCTGCCAACACCTTTTTCATATTCGCACTGAGATTTTACAAAATGTTTGGGTCATGGGAATTCGGTTTATCCATTGGTCAAAATGCGTATTGAATTTCTCTATTGTAGTAAAAATATCTATTATTTTTGTATATGGGTTTTATATCTATAAAACCGGATACAGTTAAAAAATAAAAAATAATCCCATTGTATCCTACATCATGCAGTGGTCATTGTCTCATTATTTTGTGTCATTTAAGGTTTACTGTATGCTTTGGAATTCTCATTGTTAGTTTAAATACATTGCATTTTTGTCACTTTTTCATATTTACACCGAGATTTCACAAAATGTTTCGGTCATTTTGGAATGGAATTTGGTTTATCCATTGGTCAAAATGTTTCTATATGTTTATATCTGGATATATATATATATATATATATATATATATATATATATATATATATAATATATAAGTAGGCCAAAGTAGGCCAAAGTAGGATACAATGGGATTTTCTTTTTTATAACTGTATCCGATATATATATATATATATATATATATAATATATATATATATAACATATATATATATATATATATATAACATATATATATATAACATATATATATAATATATATATATATATATATAATATATATATATATATATATATATCGGATACAGTTATAAAAAAGAAAATCCCATTGTATCCTACTTTGGCAGCGATCATCTTGATTTAATGTCGACCAATTTGATCACTGCACTTTTGCGTAGGATACACCGACCCGCCCATCTATCAGCTGGTGCTAGGACACCTCGTAGAGACACTCGAGCTGCACAACTGATCTACTGAACCCCGCTGAACTGCAGCCGTACTCACTGCGTCCCCGTGTGAACCATGCCTGGTTGCGGGACACCCAGTGAACAATGCCCCATCTAGCCTTGGAGCAAAGGTCCCTTCTGGGAGGCCTATTCAGTTGAGTCGTTCAAACTCAGTTGTGCGTCTTATCAACCCAAGCTCAATCCGGCGCCAGGCTCGAACCCGGAGCTCTCGTGGATGAGGCGAACGTCTAATTCCTTAGACCACCGCGATAGACAAGAGGTATACATGTCAATCTATGTTTATCTTTGAATCTGCGTTCCATTTTGGAACGTGTTGCTCTGACGTAGGTGAAAACTCCACACACCAGAGGTGTACTCCCTAGAGGCTGAATAGAGTTACTTTAGCGCCGTCAGACCCGGCGCTATGGGCGGGCCTTGGGGGGCCGGGCCCGCCCTCGGACTCGGCTGGACCCGGCCTGGACGGACAAGCCTGTCAGTCACTTATCACACGTAAAAAAAAAAAAAGAGCGCAACTCTCTGTCGCCGGCGACAGGAGCTGTCACAGGAGGTAATATGCAAACAGGATGCAGAACTAAGATTACCGTAACTCCTCGAATATTTACGCCATCGACGTAATTGCAATGGATTCTGCACGCTAAGAAGCGTATAGCTTTCCAATGACGTGCGGTAATAATCACGGCGGCGAGCTTGTCTGTGGGGGAGGGGTGGACGAGAGCAGGGCAGAGAGCAGGGACGAGAGTTTGACTGGCTTTTCACTGCCTTTTTAGTGGTGTTTTCTTTGGAAATAATAGTATTAGTATAGTTTCTGAGAGTTCTGCCACTTGCTGGCCCACCTAAATCCCCCACTAAAGGCCACTTTTCTGTCCACACAAACACAAAGAAGGACAGTGGGAAAAGGACAGGCAGAAAGTCATTTTGGGGAGGAAACAGTGTACTAGCTGCCTCTAAAAGCCTGTCTGGATGTGTGAGGAGGGCAATAATGGGTTCTGTCTTCAGCTGGACCGGAACTGCTTCAGGGAGATAAACAAATCTCTAAACGCCTGGACACGGACACATAAAAGCTTTCACGGGGTTTTGCTGTTGTTTTGGCGTAGGCTACGGCCAACAGTAGCCTGTTCTATGTTCCCTGAATAAACACCATATAAGCCATCTGCGTCTCGTAGCTTTCCTGACCCAGGGTCGCTACATTTGGCGTCAGAAGTAAAACTTTCGCTATGATCAACATCGCCACGCGAGTTAGCAGCAGAGAAGCTAAGTGGCTAACACTCGTCAACGGTGAGAAACATGGCGTCGGGGAGCCGTCTCAAGATTAAGGTAGGTTAAATTTAATTTCTGTAATCTCAAAAGCTTTGGTCATGTTCATTTTCAATTGTTTAGTAGAGAAATATGATACAAATTCAAATACATTTCTTAACCTTTTACTTTTTACACTGTGGTACTGTCATACTGTGGTACTGTGATACTGTAGTAGTGTGGTACTGTGATACTGTAGTCCTCTGGTACTGTGATACTCAGGTACTGTGGTACTCTGGTACTGTAGTACTGTGGTACTGTGATACTCTGGTACTGTGATACTCTGGTACTGTGATACTCTGGTACTGTGGTACTGTGATACTCTGGTACTGTGATACTCTGGTACTGTGATACTCTGGTACTGTGGTACTGTGATACTCTGGTACTGTGATACTCTGGTACTGGGCTCCAGGCTGCTACACCGTGCTATCAACAAACTCTTGTTTATGAGATGTTTTCCTGGCAAAATGAACAGAGTAGCAGCAACTGAGATGAAGATAGAAAATCCAATCGTACTAAATTAGTTAATGATAAGTCAGGGCTGTTATATATATATATATATATATATATATATATTAGTTATTTTATTGATATAACTAATATTTTTAATTACTACTATTATTCATTTGGAGAACATGCATTTCTAAATTGATCAGTGGTGGCAATAATGTACTACAATATGACAATGACGGTTCTCATTACTTTTACCAGTATAATAACTATTTTATAGTTAGTGCCCTGCTGAATGTTAATATTTCAAAAATAATGACGTTGAATGGAATCGTCAAAGGAAATGGAGCATGGAGGTTCATTTAGCAGAATTCCCCACAGATGTCCCATGATGTAAAACACCACTAGTCTTCCTGGAGGTGGTCAGGGGAATCCGGGAATACTGGACATCGGATCCTGACAATATGGGGAAATATACGAGAAAAACTGACCCACAGATACAAAATAAAAAGATGTTGACAAAGCTGTCTCCATACCTAGAGCTGAAACCATGAGTGGAATATTGGATAAACCGTTGGACAAAATAAATTGACAACTATTTTGATAGTTGCAACACACACTGTGCAAACACATGTGTCAACACACAGCATTATGGCAATATGGTCTTCAACTGCCAATAAGATGTTCATGTTCCAGAGGCTGAGAAACCAATGATATTTTGTCAGTGTTAGTTGTACTTTGTCTTACGTGCAAATTAGTCTTGCATTAGTCTTGCACAACCATACCTCCAGCATAATGCTGTGCTGGAGAAAAGTGTGTCTGCTGTTTGGATTTCTTTCAACCAAACCGTCGCACACACAGGATGCAACGACAGTGCCCTTCAAAATAGATGGCGCAGACAAGAGCTAATAACCTAATCCTAATACGCCAACATGCTAATTAATATGTTGAACATGGTACATTTAATACCTGCTAGACATCAGAACGCTGTCATTGTCCTTTTTAGCCTGTTTGTATGCTAATGTTAGCTTTTAACTATGTTGACACAAATGCAAGTCTGGACTCCTTTCACGTGTGACCAGCATAGTTTTGCAGTTTTGGTGGTCACAAGCGTGCAGGCACTAAACGGGTGCAGTGCTCGAAACATTTCTGCTGTCATCTTTATTTACTTTGGTGTTCATACAGTTTGCAGGTCAGATCAGCTAAGGTCAGCATGAATAAGCAAGCACCCAGGACCGATTTAAGGCACGCTTTAAACCAAACACAGCCCTCTCATTCATTCAAATGAGTCTGTGCAGTTATTTTTTTTATATTATATTTAAAAAATCGCATCAAAGGAAATTTGGCCTTTTCCAAGCCTCGGTAGAAGTCAGGTAGGGAGAGAAGCTGATGCTGGTTCTTTAGAGAATCATCACTGCATCTCCATCAGTTCTAGTTCAGACTCTTCACTTCTTCTGCATCATCAGGAAGGGAGTCGAGAACATCTTCATTTAAAAAAGGAAGCACTGACTGAATTCTGTCATGAGACGTGATGACGGACACATATTTCCCCTTTTTCGCAGAAAGGTTGACCTCTGGAAAAGCTGCTTTGATTTCAGACAGCTGCAGTGGGCGCCAATTAGCCAATTCCCCACACAGTGATAACATAGATAATGGAAAACCGCTTCGCGGCCCTGATATATATCTCAATAAATAAATATTTGTGGTCGTGCCGCCCCCCACATGTCATGAAAAAGTGCCGCCCCGGGCGGCTGTCCGGTTCGCCCGTGCCCAAAACCGCCCCTGCCTGGGACCAGTATCTGTGGTGGGCGCCGACACAGCACAGTGTCTGACAGTGGGGATACTGGCATTGGCACTTACTGCTCCGACAGCCTGGAAGGTATGATGTCCTGTCTATTTTTTCTGCATTGTTTTTCTCTTTCCAAAAGGTTTGAGGTATCCAGATGTATGATGAAGTCTGTTGCTTAGGCACGAGTGTGCAAGTGTGAGCTTGTCTTAGCCTACTGAAGTTTTTGTTATTATTTTTAAAAACACTGGCCTTAATGTGAGCCAAATTGATTTATATTGGACCGGCCTACATATTCAAACTAGTATAATACTTCTCAAAGTCAGGCCTATTGGGTTGAAAGCATTATTGTCGTTGCATTACTTTAATAGTCAGAAACGTAGAGCTTACTATTAATATAGGCTACTACTCAAATTCTGTCACAGTCATATGTTATTTCCATTATAAAATGCAGAGCACCGACAACGTCGGGCCGCCAAGGCCCTATTGAAACTGTAGGGTTTCTTCTTCATCTGCCAAATTAATTGGTTTTTATCATGCTCAAAAATTTATATTTTTTCCAAGTTTTGTTTTACTTTGATAGGCCACACCCCTCACCCCCTATGACCAATTCACTAGAAATTCAACACGCATGTCAGAGTTGTCTGCTCTACAAAATGAGACCCCTAAACTCCGCTTCCCAACATTTTCCGCCATTTTGAATCTTTTCAAAAACAAATTCCCAAATTTTCTCTTCATCATTATTGGATTAATGTCATCAAAAGTTATCAAAAGCTTGTTCACAATGTTTAATTGTGAAGATTGTAAGAATTCATTTTAGGTCGGCGATGTGGCGGCTCTGCGAATTTCGATCCTTCGCCGTGAACAAATAAACTAATGTAACTCGACTCCACATGATCAGATCCTTTCCAAATTTCACATGTTTGATGAGACTCCAGGTCTGAAGACATCTACATCCCCATTTAAAATAGGGCCACCTACTGGTAGCAGGAAGTTAAAGTCGGTATACTTTGGTTTGCTTCTTTTAGAGGTGAATCACATCGACATCCAATTAGTTCCAAACAAATGTAAGATGCTCATAATGCCAGCCCATGAGGCTTTTGATGTTTCGTGGGCCAGCTAATGCTCGTAAAGCAAACGCTATGTTAACGGTAAACGTTAGCGCTATGAGACTAGCCAGAGGAGTTGTCCCCTGATGGCCAGTAGAGAGAATGCAAGGCACTGAAACCAGAGGTTGCTGCCTGGCAGTGGAACCTTTTTTCTTTGAAATATATACTATGTTGTCTCCAATGGGGGAAATTTGCTTCAGCAATAGTGCTGCACACAATTGCAATCATACATAGCCAGCAAACCATTATACACCAACAACGAGGTAGAAAAACCTGTCAAATGTTGCCCATGCCCTGCTAGAGTTATCTGGTTGTCTTAACAGCAGCAACCTTAACAATAATACCACTTGGTGACACTAATATACCTTCAGCCAGTTCTGAGTTTCTGCATTTTGGATTGATGGAAATCCTATTTTGTTCAAGGTAGTTTTATGGCCACTAATGAAAGCCTTCAGTAAGATGCTGAAATATTAAAGTTTACTTATATGATTGTTTTGATGATGATGATGTAGTATGACATACGTCTTTAACATTCTGTATGTCTTACAGATGACTCCAGTTCCAGTGCCACACATCTGTCCTTCCAGCTGCTGTCCCAGCATCCCGTGGGCCAGGATGATAGTGCCATCCCTATTGTTCATGTCAAGGTGTCCCCATCCTCCTCACCCGACACCAGTTTCAGAATGCCAGCCTGCCCCAGCAGCACTGGTCGCTGGAGCAGGTCTTGCCAACTGCTTACACCAGCCATGTCTCCCCTGGGTGCAACAAGCTGTTTGGACATGAAGGACCATCAGCCCATCCGGAGGTCGTCCTCTCTCACCAAGTTGTCCTCTGGGGCTGATAAGAGCTCCATTTGGACATCAGGCAATCAGTACATCTCAGATTCACAAGGCTCCCTGGACCGAGGTCTGCTATATGGGTACAGAAAGGAAACCCTTGGTTCAAATGTGGACCTTTATTTACCTTTATCTTCCTCCTTGCTCTGCCATAGCTTGCTGCAACGCTCACCTGGTGCTGGGCCCTGCTACCGATGCAATCACAACACTAGATCCAATGGTTTGGAAACAGACCTGTCCCTGTCCTCAGCTCTGTCCTCATCGGTAAAACACAACAGTTTGGACATGAACTATAGTGCCTTACCAGAAGCTAAAGTGGCTCAGGGTGGTGCACATGTTTATGGCCTCGGCATACCCAAACAAGCAGACTCACCACTGGGTCATAAGACTGACAGAGTCTCCCCGTTTCAGCCTGCAATTCGGATCCAGATGTGGCTAACTGAGCAGATGGAGTACAGGCCAAAAGTAGATGGGTGTGGTGGAGATGGTTCGTTGTCATGTCAACAGGAACATCAGCCAGAACCAGGGCGGAATGAGGTGAGAGGAAAATTTAAGGCCGTAGAACTCCAGTCCATTCTCTGTTTTGAGTCCGATCTTGAGACCACTAGGCCGGGTTATTAAGAATTGGTCAAGCTTTTTCTAGCTTTCTTCTGATTTGTGATCAGTTGTACAGAACGTTGCTAAAAAATATCCCAGAACGCAATGTAGGCCGCCACAGTAAAACTAAAAAATACTAGTCCTACATCTCCAGTCTTATGAGTATGAGTAATGCAAAGAGATGAAGGGGGAGTGAGTCAGCACATAGAAGAGAGA
This sequence comes from Taurulus bubalis, assembly GCF_910589615.1. NCBI lineage: Eukaryota > Metazoa > Chordata > Actinopteri > Perciformes > Cottidae > Taurulus > Taurulus bubalis. The sequence continues at coordinate 6,862,569 of NC_136591.1, forward strand.
TGTGACTAGATTACCATAATAAATGAACATGCAGCACAGTGACGATACAGATATTTCTGTAACTAGATCAGGGGTAGGCAACCTGCGGCTCTTTAGCCCGTCTGTTGCGGCTCCCTGAGGCTTTGACAAAAAAAAAAAAGAAAGACAATTTTTTTTTGGTGGAAAAAAGTCAAAATGGCTCTTTGGATACGAAAGGTTGCTGACCCCTGAACTAGACGTAGGCTACAGTAATAAAAGGACCTGCCGAAGTGCATTCAACCTGCGCTGGACACGTTACTAAGATTCAGCTATCACTCTGTCTGTAAAACCTGAGACTTGAATAGTAATATTGGGCTTCATCGATCGAAAACATTTAATACATAGTTTGTAGCACCTCTTAATGTGTCACAACAGCCAATATAGTTTGTAGCTATTATTGCACATTGATTTTTCACCACACATATATCATTTCAGTTTCTGAGGATCTCTGTTAAACTCGGGGTATATGTTATTCATACGGTATATTATTTCTTTTTTCAAAGAAAACTTCTCTTAAATCCTTACATGTCTCACCAAGAAGTTGGATTCTGCCTCCAGCTTTCTTTAAAATAAAACACGAGCACAGCCGGGCGTCACTGGGCCGTCCGTTCTGCCTGTGAAGGCTTGTTTCTGTGGCCAGGCTGTGTCCATTCAGTCTGTACAATGTTTTACTTAGACCTGTCATAGGTCAGGGACTGTGCCTCCATGGGTTTAGGGTCAAATAGAATTCCAATTTACTTCATGATTTTGTGGTTTCTATCCAACATTTGATATATTTTTTGTTTTCTTGGACTAGCTGCTCTTATCTGTGTTAAACTCAGCACTCCAGGGCCTTGTACTGGTAGGAGTGGGGTTGACTAGACTAGATTAGAGGGATTGATCCAATGTGATAGCTTGCTTATACATTTTAATTATTGGAGGGTATTGGCTCTTTTTCTGCTCTGCATGCTTTGAAATATGGATGGTATGATAAATATTTCTTAGTTTTTTTAGTCCGTTCTTGGTGTTCACTCCTCACGCTCGGACTGAGCGATGATGTTGCTCTGCGTCCAGAAGGCGTTAGATTCTAGTGACGTCCCAACCTGACACCTCCTTCCCTCCCTCCCTCTCTTACCACCCAGCAGCCTGCTTCTCATGTTCTGAGAGCTGATCGATTTGAAGTTGATATTTGTGTGATTATATGAATATAGAAGTTATAGGGGTTTCAATATGAAAATAGCCCATGAGAATTGTTTTAAAAAAGTATTATTGACCAAAAGCACAGATTTAGCATTGTATACAATCAATTACTGAGCATTATTATGACTACTTTCAATACAAAAAACAACTTTATTCTTACAGGGTGTACATTCTAAGAATTATATACTAATGTCTTTACATTATGTCAATGTGTATTTGTGCATTGTGTAATGTTTTGCCCCGCCTGGTTTAGCTTGCTCATTCTGTCTTCATTCATATTTCTGCTGTATGATGCTTTCAGATATGTTGCATTTACAGGAAGACATTCTGTGTTTCAGACAAAAGCATCAGATCTGGCAGCTCCATGCCCGGATCAGAGAGAATGAGCTCAGAGCACAGCAGGTCCTGCAGAGCCCACACTGTCAAACCACTACGGTAACACTCAGCCACATCTGTGTGATGAATGAATATCCAAATTCAAAATGTGATTATTTTTTTTCATAATACATTCTGGTTGTGCAATAGGAATCAGCAATGAGAACTCCATGCAAACAGCCGTCTGATGAAGAACTCAGGAGGAAGCTTGCTGTGGCTGAACTGGACGTTCTTTATTTGAGCGATTTCTTCAAGCAAGTCACACAAAAATATACAGAGGAAATCAGAAAACTAGAGGAAAAGGTATAGCAAAGATTGGTGATTAATTCTCAATCATGTATAGCAAGAGAAAGTGAAACAAAAATGGTGAACAGAGAAACTAGTCCTTCTGATCCTACACACAACCACCGGGAAACAAATATAGACCACTTTACCATTTAAAGGGCAAACTACAGTGTTTTTGTCATTCGCCTCTTTTTAATAATTTAATTTACTAAATATGACAACTGATTTGAACTAATATGAAACTAACTATTTTCTACATCAGTGTAATAGTCATATGAGGTGTTTTTTTCACAGATAAAGACAAGAGATCGCTACATCAGCAGTCTGAAAAAGAAGTGTCAGCGAGAGAGCGAACAGAACCAAGAAAAACAGCAACGTATAGAGACACTGGAGAAATACCTTTCTGACCTGCCAACGCTGGACGAGGTGCAGGCGCAATGCCCAGCAGGTACACACACACACACACACACACACACACACAGGCTGTGGCTACATAGTGTCTGCCATGTAACCGCAGGTGCATTTTATACACGAGGATTAAAACAAGTCTGTGTGTGTGCTCAGCAGGAGGAGGTACAGCAGAAAGCCAAGCATCTGAAAAAAACAGCATCTGGATTACAAAAGAGCTTAGAAGAAGGATACGCTCTGATGACGGAGATGCAGGCCATGAGGGAGAAAGAGTTGATTGCATCGGTACAAAGGTACATCAACCATTTGGTCTTGACTGATTTAAGGTGGAAAACGGATTTGGACAAACGCAAAACCAGAAAATTATCCAATTTAATGTGTTATCCAATCAAAAGAGATGCAAACTTTATTCATAAGGAGTCAGTCATCACAGGTATTCGACAGGTAGTGACATCCTGAAACTAAGTAAAGGCAATAACCATTAATCTTAGCTTTACAACTTCTTCCTGTAAACACATTAACACTCTTAACATAACAGATTAACATTACATGTCACCCAGTCCGTTACAATACCATGTATTATAATGGGCCAAAATATTATATATTCTAACTTTTAAACTTTTTGAATCATTAAGCTTTATATAAAACAATAAATATTAGAGCTTTATAAAGACAATCTTCAAATCCTCTTAAAGTTCTCCAATTCTGAAAGCCTCAAAGTGCTGTATACGTTCAGCTACAGACACCATTTAAACTTAAACCTTCAACTATTAAAATTGAAATATGGGATTAAATAGCTGAATTGAAAAAATATGTATATTTAATTGAATGTTGAACAGTCGACATAGGGAACTATTTTCTGGGCTCAGCTTTTGGGTTTGGAGGGCTTTGGAGTGGAGGAGGGTCTCGTGGATTCAAGGTGGATTCAAGGTCAAACATGTTCAGTATCAGTGGGCCTCTGTCTAATTCTGCTCCACGTGCATTTATTTGTGTTTCTGAGTCAAATGTAACTGCAGAATTCTGCATGTAAAGATTATGTTGGATGTTTGTCCCAACAGGTTTAGCTATGACTCCATAGTTCACTACTGTACAGCGCAATGGGCAGGATGACACTACCACATATTTTGCATTTAAAGCTCTTCAAGCTGTATTCACTGCCATGTTCAAACTCCCTGATGCTGTTATGGTTAAACCAAGGTAGGCATAACTCAAACTATATTTAGTCATATGGTTATTTATGCGAAACTGGTATTTGTTCTTCTGACATCTGGAGAGCTTTTGAAAGGATGACAAGGTTTTTTCATATTTACTGCCAGGGCCCAGTTCTGAAATGTTCTACTATGTCCAACTGTTGTTGTAGTCCGTATTCAGTTGGAGACAGTATTAACCAGATCATCAGCATAAAACAGACATCTATATATCTAGGAAGGAGAGGCCAGGATCTGAACATACATCTCAAGCAACTTGTTGGATTACCAGAATTAACTCTACCGGTCAATTTAATGTAGGTTTACATGTTGTTGGGCCTTAAAATTATTTTGCATACATTTTTAACAAACTCCTTCTCCATTAGATGACAAAACTGCTCTCAACATGTTCTCTTGTACGTGTCTGTCTGTCTCTCTTTGTAACCACACATCTTGTCTTGGTAAAGCCTGCAGCAGAAGGTGCAGCACTGTTTGGACGATGGCGTGAGGTTGCCCATGCAGGAACAGAAGCTGCTGGAGGTGGAAAACACTCAACTCCTGGAACAACAAGACCACAGCAGCAGGGTAACATCCTAAACACACACATGCACAAATGCATGCACACTTACACAAAGAAGATGAGGGGACCGAGTACTGAACCTTGGGGGACGCCTTGAGGGACTGGGTCTGTCAGACTTGGATGTATTGATGATAATGAACTTGGCAGTCGGAGAGGTATGACTTGAACCAGGAGAGGGCTGTGCCAGTAATGTGGAGGGAGGACTCAAGGCGGGAGAGGAGGATGGAGTGGTGATGCTGTCAAAAGGCTGCACTGAGGTCCAGTAGGATGAGGATGTTGAGGTGGTCATTGGGTGACTTTGATAAGGGCTGTTTCTGTGCTGTGATGAGATCTGAATCCGGATTGAAATGGTTCATACAGTTGGTTGCAGTCCAGGTGGGTTTTGAGTTGGTCGGCAACATTATGTTCCAGTATTTTAGACAGAAAAGGCAGATTGGAGATGGGTCTGTAGTTGTTGAGGATGTCAGGATCCAGGCCAGGCTTTTTGAGGATGGGTGTGACTGAGGTGAGTTTGAGAGCGAGGGGGGCGGAGCCAGTAGACAGGAAAGAGCTGATGACAGAGAGGAGGAGCGGGTGGAGGTCCATGACTAAAGTGGAAGGGATGGGGTCCAGGTCCCAGGTTGGAGGTGTGAACCAGGGGCCATTGTGGTTGAAAGAAACAGTTCTGGTTTTGAGAGGGACAGTGCTATTGTAGAGGTGGACCAGGTCTGTAGGGGAGGGGCTAAACAAGGGCTGGAGGGAGGAGAGTTTTTCAGCGAGACAAGCTGACAGGGATGAGGGGTAGATGGACTTGATATTACGGAGGGTCATGGTGCGCGTCTGTTTGGGCTCTGGGAGGTCAATGTCCATGATCATGCTAGGTCAGGGGTCAGCAACCTTTCCTATCCAAAGAGCCATTTTGCCCTTTTTCCCACCCAAGAAAATGTGTCTGGAGCCGCAAAAGCTATTTGGTATCACAGCTTATAAAGTTTTATATATAGTCATATTATATATACAAAAACTATAGTTTGTTGTATTTATGAAATTATAGAACAAGAATAAAGGCTTACCTGTCACATTCTGTGCTTTCTTAGGCCACCAGTACAAGACTGCAAAAGAGAGGAGACCTTTCTCATCGACAACAGGCTTATCCGCTAGAAGAGGACGACAGCCTGGCCTCCCCATCTAGAGCCGTCCCTCAGGTATCAGTGCTGGAAGTGTTAACTTCCGTTTTTTCTATCAACCTTGCTGTAAAATATATTATGAGCTGAGGGTGGACATGGTTACTGACAGTACTACGGACTAAGCTTAGGTTGTTCAGATGTCTTCTAGAATTTTAGCACAATCCAAACTGATCTGAACTGAACTTTGTGTCTGTATTGAACCACACCAACTCTTAAAGACCATACAGTATGTGTCACATATAGAAACACCTATGCAGTGAAATCTCCTACTTTCTATATGCTGTGAAGTAGTGAACTAGACCCATGGCCAGCGTGCTTCAGGTATTCTTAACCAGGCAGTGTGTAGAGAAGGAAACAGCTGGCCCAAAAGATCAGAAGGGATCAGAACAGTTACCTTAGTGAAGATGTGTGGCTCACCCCATCTTTAGGTATGACCCATAAGGTGTAATTGGTTAACCCAAAACCAAGGAAAATACACTTGTGAAAATGGACATAGGCCTAATCATGATAATAATGTTCACAGAAACCTTTAATAAGTTTTAACAAAAGCAAAGTGCTTCACAGACATAAAGTACACAGGGCAATTACAAATTAGAAAGTTCAATGCGGACAAGAAATAGACATTGGTAATGAATTAAAATCTTAAGAATAAATCAATGAATTTCAACGAAGAAAACAAATAAAAAAACATTTTATAAAAATGAGTCTTTAACATAGTTTTAAAAGAGGACACTGTGTTGTGTATGTTTGCATATAATGTAGTCTCTGTTCAGATGGTGTAATTATGAACTTCTCTCTTGAATTACTTGAAAGTAACTTGAAAACACAGGCCTACTTGTGCAGTAGCCCTTTTTAACACATTTATGTATGTACCATTCTGATAATTGTAGCACTAAATGGATTTGATATTAACAGCTTTCATCAGTCCTGTGACTGCTGTAGCGTTGGTTGTAAATCTATAAACCAGCGATCACTGTTGCAATTTTTCCAGTTACTAAATACTTTGTGTGTGTTTTTTTTTCATTTCTGGCATTACAGCAGGATTGTGTCTTACTGTAACTGTAGGGAGGTCAAAAATACAGCCCATGTCATTCTACTATGGCCTAGCACTTGATGTTTGGGTTACACCACCAGTTTGCCATTTACTAAACCAAAATAATTAGCAAAATTAGTTTTCCTGCTTTCCTTCTCCAAGATGGATATATTCCCTCTTTCTCTCCATTGTTTTCCAGTCATATGGGCTTCAAAAGGTTTGCCCCATTTTTATTTCTTTGGACAAAAATGATCCAGCACATTTCATTCATCCAATCAAAACCAACTTTGCCACGTTTTAAAAGACTTACAGGCGTGGCCTATTTTAAATAAACGTAAACGCTTTATCCTAATTGTCATTTTCACAGTTTTTCATAGATAGTCCATTATTCTGAACAGCTAATTACATATATGAATATAGGTGATTTTGCCAATCCGAATATACTTTGTATATTCTGAGTTGGGGACACCCCGACTCATTCTTCATAGAAAGGGGTACATTTTTTGCCAAATGTCTGCATGTACCTAATTTTAATACGTGCAAATATCACAGGAGCACGTAGAGTCATTGTGTCATAAGTCTTTTTCATAGGTCCACTGATGATGATTTGTAGTTACACAAAGCTTGTTACTTACAGAGGGATGATTGCATACAGAGATAGAGA
>NC_136591.1:6874460-6886960 GCF_910589615.1 Taurulus bubalis
CAACTGCCAATAAGATGTTCATGTTCCAGAGGCTGAGAAACCAATGATATTTTGTCAGTGTTAGTTGTACTTTGTCTTACGTGCAAATTAGTCTTGCATTAGTCTTGCACAACCATACCTCCAGCATAATGCTGTGCTGGAGAAAAGTGTGTCTGCTGTTTGGATTTCTTTCAACCAAACCGTCGCACACACAGGATGCAATGACAGTGCCCTTCAAAATAGATGGCGCAGACAAGAGCTAATAACCTAATCCTAATACGCCAACATGCTAATTAATATGTTGAACATGGTACATTTAATACCTGCTAGACATCAGAACGCTGTCATTGTCCTTTTTAGCCTGTTTGTATGCTAATGTTAGCTTTTAACTATGTTGACACAAATGCAAGTCTGGACTCCTTTCACGTGTGACCAGCATAGTTTTGCAGTTTTGGTGGTCACAAGCGTGCAGGCACTAAACGGGTGCAGTGCTCGAAACATTTCTGCTGTCATCTTTATTTACTTTGGTGTTCATACAGTTTGCAGGTCAGATCAGCTAAGGTCAGCATGAATAAGCAAGCACCCAGGACCGATTTAAGGCACGCTTTAAACCAAACACAGCCCTCTCATTCATTCAAATGAGTCTGTGCAGTTATTTTTTTTATATTATATTTAAAAAATCGCATCAAAGGAAATTTGGCCTTTTCCAAGCCTCGGTAGAAGTCAGGTAGGGAGAGAAGCTGATGCTGGTTCTTTAGAGAATCATCACTGCATCTCCATCAGTTCTAGTTCAGACTCTTCACTTCTTCTGCATCATCAGGAAGGGAGTCGAGAACATCTTCATTTAAAAAAGGAAGCACTGACTGAATTCTGTCATGAGACGTGATGACGGACACATATTTCCCCTTTTTCGCAGAAAGGTTGACCTCTGGAAAAGCTGCTTTGATTTCAGACAGCTGCAGTGGGCGCCAATTAGCCAATTCCCCACACAGTGATAACATAGATAATGGAAAACCGCTTCGCGGCCCTGATTATATATCTCAATAAATAAATATTTGTGGTCGTGCCGCCCCCCACATGTCATGAAAAAGTGCCGCCCCGGGCGGCTGTCCGGTTCGCCCGTGCCCAAAACCGCCCCTGCCTGGGACCAGTATCTGTGGTGGGCGCCGACACAGCACAGTGTCTGACAGTGGGGATACTGGCATTGGCACTTACTGCTCCGACAGCCTGGAAGGTATGATGTCCTGTCTATTTTTTCTGCATTGTTTTTCTCTTTCCAAAAGGTTTGAGGTATCCAGATGTATGATGAAGTCTGTTGCTTAGGCACGAGTGTGCAAGTGTGAGCTTGTCTTAGCCTACTGAAGTTTTTGTTATTATTTTTAAAAACACTGGCCTTAATGTGAGCCAAATTGATTTATATTGGACCGGCCTACATATTCAAACTAGTATAATACTTCTCAAAGTCAGGCCTATTGGGTTGAAAGCATTATTGTCGTTGCATTACTTTAATAGTCAGAAACGTAGAGCTTACTATTAATATAGGCTACTACTCAAATTCTGTCACAGTCATATGTTATTTCCATTATAAAATGCAGAGCACCGACAACGTCGGGCCGCCAAGGCCCTATTGAAACTGTAGGGTTTCTTCTTCATCTGCCAAATTAATTGGTTTTTATCATGCTCAAAAATTTATATTTTTTCCAAGTTTTGTTTTACTTTGATAGGCCACACCCCTCACCCCCTATGACCAATTCACTAGAAATTTAACACGCATGTCAGAGTTGTCTGCTCTACAAAATGAGACCCCTAAACTCCGCTTCCCAACATTTTTCGCCATTTTGAATCTTTTCAAAAACAAATTCCCAAATTTTCTCTTCATCATTATTGGATTAATGTCATCAAAAGTTATAAAAAGCTTGTTCACAATGTTTAATTGTGAAGATTGTAAGAATTCATTTTAGGTCGGCGATGTGGCGGCTCTGCGAATTTCGATCCTTCGCCGTGAACAAATAAACTAATGTAACTCGACTCCACATGATCAGATCCTTTCCAAATTTCACATGTTTGATGAGACTCCAGGTCTGAAGACATCTACATCCCCATTTAAAATAGGGCCACCTACTGGTAGCAGGAAGTTAAAGTCGGTATACTTTGGTTTGCTTCTTTTAGAGGTGAATCACATCGACATCCAATTAGTTCCAAACAAATGTAAGATGCTCATAATGCCAGCCCATGAGGGTTTTGATGTTTCGTGGGCCAGCTAATGCTCGTAAAGCAAACGCTATGTTAACGGTAAACGTTAGCGCTATGAGACTAGCCAGAGGAGTTGTCCCCTGATGGCCAGTAGAGAGAATGCAAGGCACTGAAACCAGAGGTTGCTGCCTGGCAGTGGAACCTTTTTTCTTTGAAATATATACTATGTTGTCTCCAATGGGGGAAATTTGCTTCAGCAATAGTGCTGCACACAATTGCAATCATACATAGCCAGCAAACCATTATACACCAACAACGAGGTAGAAAAACCTGTCAAATGTTGCCCATGCCCTGCTAGAGTTATCTGGTTGTCTTAACAGCAGCAACCTTAACAATAATACCACTTGGTGACACTAATATACCTTCAGCCAGTTCTGAGTTTCTGCATTTTGGATTGATGGAAATCCTATTTTGTTCAAGGTAGTTTTATGGCCACTAATGAAAGCCTTCAGTAAGATGCTGAAATATTAAAGTTTACTTATATGATTGTTTTGATGATGATGATGTAGTATGACATAAGTCTTTAACATTCTGTATGTCTTACAGATGACTCCAGTTCCAGTGCCACACATCTGTCCTTCCAGCCGCTGTCCCAGCATCCCGTGGGCCAGGATGATAGTGCCATCCCTATTGTTCATGTCAAGGTGTCCCCATCCTCCTCACCTGACACCAGTTTCAGAATGCCAGCCTGCCCCAGCAGCACTGGTCACTGGAGCAGGTCTTGCCAACTGCTTACACCAGCCATGTCTCCCCTGGGTGCAACAAGCTGTTTGGACATGAAGGACCATCAGCCCATCCGGAGGTCGTCCTCTCTCACCAAGTTGTCCTCTGGGGCTGATAAGAGCTCCATTTGGACATCAGGCAATCAGTACATCTCAGATTCACAAGGCTCCCTGGACCGAGGTCTGCTATATGGGTACAGAAAGGAAACCCTTGGTTCAAATGTGGACCTTTATTTACCTTTATCTTCCTCCTTGCTCTGCCATAGCTTGCTGCAACGCTCACCTGGTGCTGGGCCCTGCTACCGATGCAATCACAACACTAGATCCAATGGTTTGGAAACAGACCTGTCCCTGTCCTCAGCTCTGTCCTCATCGGTAAAACACAACAGTTTGGACATGAACTATAGTGCCTTACCAGAAGCTAATGTGGCTCAGGGTGGTGCACATGTTTATGGCCTCGGCATACCCAAACAAGCAGACTCACCACTGGGTCATAAGACTGACAGAGTCTCCCCGTTTCAGCCTGCAATTCGGATCCAGATGTGGCTAACTGAGCAGATGGAGTACAGGCCAAAAGTAGATGGGTGTGGTGGAGATGGTTCGTTGTCATGTCAACAGGAACATCAGCCAGAACCAGGGCGGAATGAGGTGAGAGGAAAATTTAAGGCCGTAGAACTCCAGTCCATTCTCTGTTTTGAGTCCGATCTTGAGACCACTAGGCCGGGTTATTAAGAATTGGTCAAGCTTTTTCTAGCTTTCTTCTGATTTGTGATCAGTTGTACAGAACGTTGCTAAAAAATATCTCAGAACGCAATGTAGGCCACTACAGTAAAACTAAAAAATACTAGTCCTACATCTCCAGTCTTATGAGTATGAGTAATGCAAAGAGATGAAGGGGGAGTGAGTCAGCACATAGAAGAGAGATGTGACTAGATTACCATAATAAATGAACATGCAGCACAGTGACGATACAGATATTTCTGTAACTAGATCAGGGGTTGGCAACCTGCGGCTCTTTAGCCCGTCTGTTGCGGCTCCCTGAGGCTTTGACAAAAAAAAAAAAGAAAGACAATTTTTTTTTGGTGGAAAAAAGTCAAAATGGCTCTTTGGATACGAAAGGTTGCTGACCCCTGAACTAGACGTAGGCTACAGTAATAAAAGGACCTGCCGAAGTGCATTCAACCTGCGCTGGACACGTTACTAAGATTCAGCTATCACTCTGTCTGTAAAACCTGAGACTTGAATAGTAATATTGGGCTTCATCGATCGAAAACATTTAATACATAGTTTGTAGCACCTCTTAATGTGTCACAACAGCCAATATAGTTTGTAGCTATTATTGCACATTGATTTTTCACCACACATATATCATTTCAGTTTCTGAGGATCTCTGTTAAACTCGGGGTATATGTTATTCATACGGTATATTATTTCTTTTTTCAAAGAAAACTTCTCTTAAATCCTTACATGTCTCACCAAGAAGTTGGATTCTGCCTCCAGCTTTCTTTAAAATAAAACACGAACACAGCCGGGCGTCACTGGGCCGTCCGTTCTGCCTGTGAAGGCTTGTTTCTGTGGCCAGTTTGTGTCCATTCAGTCTGTACAATGTTTTACTTAGACCTGTCATAGGTCAGGGACTGTGCCTCCATGGGTTTAGGGTCAAATAGAATTCCAATTTACTTCATGATTTTGTGGTTTCTATCCAACATTTGATATATTTTTTGTTTTCTTGGACTAGCTGCTCTTATCTGTGTTAAACTCAGCACTCCAGGGCCTTGTACTGGTAGGAGTGGGGTTGACTAGACTAGATTAGAGGGATTGATCCAATGTGATAGCTTGCTTATACATTTTAATTATTGGAGGGTATTGGCTCTTTTTCTGCTCTGCATGCTTTGAAATATGGATGGTATGATAAATATTTCTTAGTTTTTTTAGTCCGTTCTTGGTGTTCACTCCTCACGCTCGGACTGAGCGATGATGTTGCTCTGCGTCCAGAAGGCGTTAGATTCTAGTGACGTCCCAACCTGACACCTCCTTCCCTCCCTCCCTCTCTTACCACCCAGCAGCCTGCTTCTCATGTTCTGAGAGCTGATCGATTTGAAGTTGATATTTGTGTGATTATATGAATATAGAAGTTATAGGGGTTTCAATATGAAAATAGCCCATGAGAATTGTTTTAAAAAAGTATTATTGACCAAAAGCACAGATTTAGCATTGTATACAATCAATTACTGAGCATTATTATGACTACTTTCAATACAAAAAACAACTTTATTCTTACAGGGTGTACATTCTAAGAATTATATACTAATGTCTTTACATTATGTCAATGTGTATTTGTGCATTGTGTAATGTTTTGCCCCGCCTGGTTTAGCTTGCTCATTCTGTCTTCATTCATATTTCTGCTGTATGATGCTCTCAGATATGTTGCATTTACAGGAAGACATTCTGTGTTTCAGACAAAAGCATCAGATCTGGCAGCTCCATGCCCGGATCAGAGAGAATGAGCTCAGAGCACAGCAGGTCCTGCAGAGCCCACACTGTCAAACCACTACGGTAACACTCAGCCACATCTGTGTGATGAATGAATATCCAAATTCAAAATGTGATTTTTTTTTTTTCCATAATACATTCTGGTTGTGCAATAGGAATCAGCAATGAGAACTCCATGCAAACAGCCGTCTGATGAAGAACTCAGGAGGAAGCTTGCTGTGGCTGAACTGGACGTTCTTTATTTGAGCGATTTCTTCAAGCAAGTCACACAAAAATATACAGAGGAAATCAGAAAACTAGAGGAAAAGGTATAGCAAAGATTGGTGATTAATTCTCAATCATGTATAGCAAGAGAAAGTGAAACAAAAATGGTGAACAGAGAAACTAGTCCTTCTGATCCTACACACAACCACCGGGAAACAAATATAGACCACTTTACCATTTAAAGGGCAAACTACAGTGTTTTTGTCATTCGCCTCTTTTTAATAATTTAATTTACTAAATATGACAACTGATTTGAACTAATATAAAATTAACTATTTTCTACATCAGTGTAATAGTCATATGCGGTGTTTTTTTCACAGATAAAGACAAGAGATCGCTACATCAGCAGTCTGAAAAAGAAGTGTCAGCGAGAGAGCGAACAGAACCAAGAAAAACAGCAACGTATAGAGACACTGGAGAAATACCTTTCTGACCTGCCAACGCTGGACGAGGTGCAGGCGCAATGCCCAGCAGGTACACACACACACACACACACACACACACACACAGGCTGTGGCTACATAGTGTCTGCCATGTAACCGCAGGTGCATTTTATACACGAGGATTAAAACAAGTCTGTGTGTGTGCTCAGCAGGAGGAGGTACAGCAGAAAGCCAAGCATCTGAAAAAAACAGCATCTGGATTACAAAAGAGCTTAGAAGAAGGATCCGCTCTGATGACGGAGATGCAGGCCATGAGGGAGAAAGAGTTGATTGCATCGGTACAAAGGTACATCAACCATTTGGTCTTGACTGATTTAAGGTGGAAAACGGATTTGGACAAACGCAAAACCAGAAAATTATCCAATTTAATGTGTTATCCAATCAAAAGAGATGCAAACTTTATTCATAAGGAGTCAGTCATCACAGGTATTCGACAGGTAGTGACATCCTGAAACTAAGTAAAGGCAATAACCATTAATCTTAGCTTTACAACTTCTTCCTGTAAACACATTAACACTCTTAACATAACAGATTAACATTACATGTCACCCAGTCCGTTACAATACCATGTATTATAATGGGCCAAAATATTATATATTCTAACTTTTAAACTTTTTGAATCATTAAGCTTTATATAAAACAATAAATATTAGAGCTTTATAAAGACAATCTTCAAATCCTCTTAAAGTTCTCCAATTCTGAAAGCCTCAAAGTGCTGTATACGTTCAGCTACAGACACCATTTAAACTTAAACCTTCAACTATTAAAATTGAAATATGGGATTAAATAGCTGAATTGAAAAAATATGTATATTTAATTGAATGTTGAACAGTCGACATAGGGAACTATTTTCTGGGCTCAGCTTTTGGGTTTGGAGGGCTTTGGAGTGGAGGAGGGTCTCGTGGATTCAAGGTGGATTCAAGGTCAAACATGTTCAGTATCAGTGGGCCTCTGTCTAATTCTGCTCCACGTGCATTTATTTGTGTTTCTGAGTCAAATGTAACTGCAGAATTCTGCATGTAAAGATTATGTTGGATGTTTGTCCCAACAGGTTTAGCTATGACTCCATAGTTCACTACTGTACAGCGCAATGGGCAGGATGACACTACCACATATTTTGCATTTAAAGCTCTTCAAGCTGTATTCACTGCCATGTTCAAACTCCCTGATGCTGTTATGGTTAAACCAAGGTAGGCATAACTCAAACTATATTTAGTCATATGGTTATTTATGCGAAACTGGTATTTGTTCTTCTGACATCTGGAGAGCTTTTGAAAGGATGACAAGGTTTTTTCATATTTACTGCCAGGGCCCAGTTCTGAAATGTTCTACTATGTCCAACTGTTGTTGTAGTCCGTATTCAGTTGGAGACAGTATTAACCAGATCATCAGCATAAAACAGACATCTATATATCTAGGAAGGAGAGGCCAGGATCTGAACATACATCTCAAGCAACTTGTTGGATTACCAGAATTAACTCTACCGGTCTATTTAATGTAGATTTACATGCTGTTCGGCCTTAAAATTATTTTGCATACATTTTTAACAAACTCCTTCTCCATTAGATGACAAAACTGCTCTCAACATGTTCTCTTGTACGTGTCTGTCTGTCTCTCTTTGTAACCACACATCTTGTCTTGGTAAAGCCTGCAGCAGAAGGTGCAGCACTGTTTGGACGATGGCGTGAGGTTGCCCATGCAGGAACAGAAGCTGCTGGAGGTGGAAAACACTCAACTCCTGGAACAACAAGACCACAGCAGCAGGGTAACATCCTAAACACACACATGCACAAATGCATGCACACATACACAAATAAGTCAAAATTCATTAACATGTTATTTCTTCTCCCTACCAGCTAATTGAGAATCAGAATGAACGGATTGATAGACTGACCGTGCTGCTAACGGTAGAGTAACAAACAAATGCACACACTCGGAGAGCTTCACAACTTTGGGCTCCACAGAAAAAAAGAAGTGTAGTGTAGACTGTGGTGGCGCAGGATGTTGCCAAGGGGGAGCAAGTAGAGGAGGAAGAGGAGGGGGCCGAGTACTGAACCTTGGGGGACGCCTTGAGGGACTGGGTCTGTCAGACTTGGATGTATTGATGATAATGAACTTGGCAGTCGGAGAGGTATGACTTGAACCAGGAGAGGGCTGTGCCAGTAATGTGAAGGGAGGACTCAAGGCGGGAGAGGAGGATGGAGTGGTGATGCTGTCAAAAGGCTGCACTGAGGTCCAGTAGGATGAGGATGTTGAGGTGGTCATTGGGTGACTTTGATAAGGGCTGTTTCTGTGCTGTGATGAGATCTGAATCCGGATTGAAATGGTTCATACAGTTGGTTGCAGTCCAGGTGGGTTTTGAGTTGGTCGGCAACATTATGTTCCAGTATTTTAGACAGAAAAGGCAGATTGGAGATGGGTCTGTAGTTGTTGAGGATGTCAGGATCCAGGCCAGTCTTTTTGAGGATGGGTGTGACTGAGGTAAGTTTGAGAGCGAGGGGGGCGGAGCCAGTAGACAGGAAAGAGCTGATGACAGAGAGGAGGAGCGGGTGGAGGTCCATGACTAAAGTGGAAGGGATGGGGTCCAGGTCCCAGGTTGGAGGTGTGAACCAGGGGCCATTGTGGTTGAAAGAAACAGTTCTGGTTTTGAGAGGGACAGTGCTATTGTAGAGGTGGACCAGGTCTGTAGGGGAGGGGCTAAACAAGGGCTGGAGGGAGGAGAGTTTTTCAGCGAGACAAGCTGACAGGGATGAGGGGTAGATGGACTTGATATTACGGAGGGTCATGGTGCGCGTCTGTTTGGGCTCTGGGAGGTCAATGTCCATGATCATGCTAGGTCAGGGGTCAGCAACCTTTCCTATCCAAAGAGCCATTTTGCCCTTTTTCCCACCCAAGAAAATGTGTCTGGAGCCGCAAAAGCTATTTGGTATCACAGCTTATAAAGTTTTATATATAGTCATATTATATATACAAAAACTATAGTTTGTTGTATTTATGAAATTATAGAACAAGAATAAAGGCTTACCTGTCACATTCTGTGCTTTCTTAGGCCACCAGTACAAGACTGCAAAAGAGAGGAGACCTTTCTCATCGACAACAGGCTCATCCGCTAGAAGAGGACGACAGCCTGGCCTCCCCATCTAGAGCCGTCCCTCAGGTATCAGTGCTGGAAGTGTTAACTTCCGTTTTTTCTATCAACCTTGCTGTAAAATATATTATGAGCTGAGGGTGGACATGGTTACTGACAGTACTAGGGACTAAGCTTAGGTAGTTCAGATGTCTTCTAGAATTTTAGCACAATCCAAACTGATCTGAACTGAACTTTGTGTCTGTATTGAACCACACCAACTCTTAAAGACCATACAGTATGTGTCACATATAGAAACACCTATGCAGTGAAATCTCCTACTTTCTATATGCTGTGAAGTAGTGAACTAGACCCATGGCCAGCGTGCTTCAGGTATTCTTAACCAGGCAGTGTGTAGAGAAGGAAACAGCTGGCCCAAAAGATCAGAAGGGATCAGAACAGTTACCTTAGTGAAGATGTGTGGCTCACCCCATCTTTATGTATGACCCATAAGGTGTAATTGGTTAACCCAAAACCAAGGAAAATACACTTGTGAAAATGGACATAGGCCTAATCATGATAATAATGTTCACAGAAACCTTTAATAAGTTTTAACAAAAGCAAAGTGCTTCACAGACATAAAGTACACAGGGCAATTACAAATTAGAAAGTTCAATGCGGACAAGAAATAGAGACATTGGTAATGAATTAAAATCTTAAGAATAAATCAATGAATTTCAACGAAGAAAACAAATAAAAAACCATTTTATAAAAATGAGTCTTTAACATAGTTTTAAAAGAGGACACTGTGTTGTGTATGTTTGCATATAATGTAGTCTCTGTTCAGATGGTGTAATTATGAACTTCTCTCTTGAATTACTTGAAAGTAACTTGAAAACACAGGCCTACTTGTGCAGTAGCCCTTTTTAACACATTTATGTATGTACCATTCTGATAATTGTAGCACTAAATGGATTTGATATTAACAGCTTTCATCAGTCCTGTGACTGCTGTAGCGTTGGTTGTAAATCTATAAACCAGCGATCACTGTTGCAATTTTTCCAGTTACTAAATACTTTGTGTGTGTTTTTTTTTTCATTTCTGGCATTTCAGCAGGATTGTGTCTTACTGTAACTGTAGGGAGGTCAAAAATACAGCCCATGTCATTCTACTATGGCCTAGCACTTGATGTTTGGGTTACACCACCAGTTTGCCATTTACTAAACCAAAATAATTAGCAAAATTAGTTTTCCTGCTTTCCTTCTCCAAGATGGATATATTCCCTCTTTCTCTCCATTGTTTTCCAGTCATATGGGCTTCAAAAGGTTTGCCCCATTTTTATTTCTTTGGACAAAAATGATCCAGCACATTTCATTCATCCAATCAAAACCAACTTTGCCACGTTTTAAAAGACTTACAGGCGTGGCCTATTTTAAATAAACGTAAACGCTTTATCCTAATTGTCATTTTCACAGTTTTCCCACTGTATATGAAATTAGTAGTAGTAGTAGCTTTAGTGGTCTCTTCACAACAATCAACATTTGGGAGGATGCGTCATGCTTTAATGAAACTAGTTAGCCTAGCTTCCTAACATCATCAGTGATTCCTACCTTTTTTTGTTTTGTTTTTTCAACATTATTTTAATATATAATTATTTTTCCTGCACACTCAAAGGCAAATTCACAAAGAATGGATTGGGGCTGCTGACAACACCATAAATCATCATCATAAATCAAAAAAAACAACCGCGTCTCTCTGTCTACCAATCAGACACCGCCGCAACTAAACTACACACACAACACACACACACACACACACACACACACACACACACACACACACACACACACACACACACACACACACACACACACACACACACACACACACACACAACATAGATAGTCCATTATTCTGAACAGCTAATTACATATATGAATATAGGTGATTTTGCCAATCCGAATATACTTTGTATATTCTGAGTTGGGGACACCCCGACTCATTTTCATAGAAAGGGGTACATTTTTTGCCAAATGTCTGCATGTACCTAATTTTAATACGTGCAAATATCACATGAGCACGTAGAGTCATTGTGTCATAAGTCTTTTTCATAGGTCCACTGATGATGATTTGTAATTACACAAAGCTTGTTACTTACAGAGGGATGATTGCATACAGAGATAGAGAGATATGGAGACTATAAAAAAGGTAGCACTTATATAAGATCAACACAATATATCTGGAGAAGGAACTTTGGACTGGTGTATCCCTGAGGGTCGGGTTTCCTGCTGCTTGCATCTAAAATATGTGCCTTTTTGTTTCCCCCTGAAAAGCAGCAGCAGGTGTATGAAGGACTGTTGGTGCTTCCCCGGTCCGATGCGGGAATGCCTGAGGTAGGGCGGCTGCTGAAAGAGATGTCCCTGTGTCTACTGGACCTCCAGGCTCTCTGCAGCATATTGGCTCAGAGAGCACAAGGGAAAGAGCCCAACCTGTCGCTGCTACTGGGCATGAAATGTATGTGGTAATACACGCATACACACATACATCTTTATGCAGAGCTTTGAGTAACGGTAAAGAGGGACAAAGGCATAACTGTCTCTTCATTTCGATGATCTGAGTTACGTTATGTCTGAGTGAAGGGCAACTGTGGAGCATCAAAGCCTATGAATCATGTCCAATTAAACGTTGACTCAATGCCGAAAGATCTGAACACTCATGGATGTCTTTCTGATTTTCATTATTAAATCATTTTCACACAGATTTAGATTCCCTGTGCACTGAAAGGTAAAAGGTATCACTGTATCAATTTCTAAACACATTAAGTGAAGAGAAACATGGGGAGGAAATGTTAATGAATAGGTTCATTAGTTAAGTAAATTAGTTAAGAGATGTAGCATGTTAAGAGCTAAGCACATCCTAACCATCACCGCACTGAACACACAGAGAGGACTATCGGTTATCCCATCTCACAAGAAAGCAAAAAAGCACATTTCTCCAAATGTCAGACTATTTCTTCAATGAGAAAGCACTTCAAAGTCTGCATATGTGCATACATAGAGATTTGTCACCAATCTGGTCCATTCTTCTGTTAAAGTAACTAGTGCCACGTCGTAGCAAAATATTGTACTGCTTGGTTATAAGTCATAAAGCACAACAATATAGTATTTTCAGTGTTGGCTGTAAGAGTACAAGTCTTTAAACTACATCCCAGTTGTTACCCGTCTTCCTCATTCCTGAATCGACCTTTCGATAAGCTTTCTTGTCAAATCAGTGAGAGAT